>NW_008340113.1:1049230-1070255 GCF_000622305.1 Nannospalax galili | reverse complement strand
ATATATATATATATATATATATATTGCATGCTAGCTTTGAATCTTTAGATGTGTACTTCAATTGGAAAATCTATAGCAGTCAAGAAACTAATAAGGAACAATGGAGGGGGTCCTGGTTGTCCTGGGAAGGGAGATAAAATGCAGTGATATAAATGGGGAAAATTGAATAATGGGAGAGGAAGGGTTAAATGGGATGAGGAATGGGAATGCAGGGCCAAGGAGGGAATATGGAGAAGGATAAATAACACTAAAGGCCTTTTGGAAAAGTCATAAGGAAACCTAATTCTCTTAAATTATGTACATATATAATATAAAAAGTTTAAATTTAGTTACCTTCTAATAGAAGTTTAATAACTCTATGAAACACCACAGGGTAAGAAATAAAAAGTCAGGGGCCAGGAATGAATTCCCTCTTTTCTCAAGTTGTTAATAAGGGTGTTCCTATACAATACTGACTTGTACCACTGCTCTTGGTAATCTGTCAGAACTTGATGGTAAAACACTATTGTTGATGATACTACATACTTAAGTCATAGAATAACAAAGGAGAAATCAAGCAGGTAGTGACCTCGAAGCTTTATTGAAACTTCCTCCCTACTGGTTAGCTTTTGTAATGCTACAAGGTACTATGCATCTTACTGGAAGAGACAAGTAATCGTCAGCCTTACCTAGCTGTGAACATCAAAAGCTACAATAATGAATGGCCTGGCAATATGCCCACTGGTGTACTAGTGTTGCAAATATTATGGGAGAAATCACCTTCTAATTGCATTTAAGGCCTACTTCATTTTGTGGGTCACAGGATATAATGAAGAACTTACTAAATTCTATTCTGCTAAACAGACAGTATTAAAACTGATTGCTAATGACTTACTGTTAGATTAACATATCTCTAAACTCTCACTAGAGAAGTTTCTTGCAGCAGATGCCATACACAGCAATAACTGGTCAATATGGAGAGAATAAGAGACTTTGGCATGCTTAGCCTGGAATGGGACAGCTCACAAGGCTCAGAGATCATTACAGAAGAGGGGAAAGAGGGATTTTAAGAGCCACAGATGGTAGATGAATACAAGTAAACTGCACTGTCTAAATACATAATGCATTGAGTCTGCTTAGTGAGACTTGGTGTATCTGTGTTTAGGGCTGCCCACCAGATGTTGGATAACCTCTCCAGGAGCTAGTTCCTGAAGGAAATTGATTCTCCCCTCAGCATCCATTTATTACCTGTGGCTCTTCATCTTCAGATGAGACCCCATGAAATTTCTTCCATCCACCTTGACATGTGAACAGGTTTTGTTATTATGCAGATCTTGTTGGGCTGCCATACTATGAAGATTTCATTAGTGTACCTTCCCTATCAAGCCTAGAATGCAATAAATAGCAAGTGTCTTGTCCCTCTGTTCTTACAATCTTTCTCCTACTTCTTCCACAAATTTCCCTGAGCCCTAGATATAGAAATTTCACTGTAGATATATCCTTTAGGGCTGAACACCTTATGTAACTTATTTTCCATATGTTAACCAGTTATGAAACTTTGTAATAGTTGAGAGTTACACTTATCTGTAAATATAAGGATAAGTATTTAGACTATAAAATATTTTGGTCTTTGGACATGACATGTGTTTTTCTTTAGGGTCTCTGATGTCTCCAGCCATGTGTAGTTGGCTGTCCACAGTAGCAAACATGATTTCCCTCCAATGAGCAGGCTTTAAGTCCAGTTGACAGCTGTGATTACCCTCGAGATATGTGTCACTATTGTACCAATAGAGATAAATTGCTGGGTCAGTCATTTTGATTTGTAGGCCTTACAGCTGTATGGGAGCATTGATTCGTTTTCTCCTTGGTCAGTTGGCATAATATATTTTGATACCATGAGAGCTACTCTTCAGGGAGGAGGATTCCAGATCAGTTCCAGCTTTGTTCATCTAAGTCCTGTGTCCAAAGTGTGCCCTGTCTTCAACAATAAGGTCTTAGCTTCAAGTTCTGAGAGACAATCAAAGGCTGTGACAATAGCCTGCATTATTTGGAAGTTTCTTGGGTTACCCTGGCCAACAACTCAAAGAGAGTTTCCTTTGTCTGGCACTGTGATTTTGTTGTATAGCCTTCAGCTATACACATGAGCTCACATATATAGTATATATGTATTTTCAATATGCTTATAAACAATACACTTCCCTTTGGTTTTTTCATACCAAGTAAGCATTATTTATCTCTCTTTCCTCATTTTCCTATGTACAACCCTCTTTACTCCCACCCCAGTTAAAGCACGCCCATTTTACGTGTTTCCCCCTTGATAACTCTTGTGTCCTACTATACTCCTCTCTCTTGAACTCTTTCTTTTCTTCTTCCCCAATGTTTTTTTTTTTTTTTTTTCCATTTTCTTGTCTCCTGCAGTTGCATTAGGACACATGCCCATACTGTGAAGTTGAAGCTAGGATCCACAAATGAGAGAGAACATTTTTCACTTGTTTTTCTGAGACTAAGCTACCTCACTAAGTATAACCGTTTCTAGTTCCACACATTTTACCTTCAGATTTCATGATTTAACTTTTTATTGATAAATAGAACTTCACTGCAAGGCCAATAAAAAGAAAAGCAAAAGGGCACTTGGGGCTCTTGCCGTAGAGGTGCTGAGTCCTCTGCTATCTTTGAAATAAACATTCACTGTCCACGGTTACTTACTTTTGGGTCTGAACATCTACAAGTGGATTCTTTGGTTCTCTGCAATAAGATCTTACTCCACCACATGGATCTGATATTTGTTTTTTATGAATAGAACTGATGTTAAATTTGTGCTATAAAAATATTTTTAACTTGTAACATATTCAGTTCAGAATTTACTTTATCTGACACTTTTGGATTTCTATTAAACATTCATCCAAATTTCTTATTATGGGGAAAGAAAAATGATGTCATTAGCCTAATACTGTAGTACTCACTGCTCTACTGCTACATTTGATAATACCACTTTGTTCTTTTGATATAGGTAATTTTTTAGAAGTTACTGGCCTTGAACTTGTGGTAAGTCTCCTGCCTCAGCCTCCTAAGTGCTGTGATTATAGGAATGTGCCATTCTGTCCAGCTTAAATTTCTTCTGCATAAATTGTAGCCCCAACTAGCCTGGAACTTGATATGTAGCTCAAGCTCACCCCAATCTCATAGATATCTCCCTGCTTCTGCTTCCTGTACCACCACAACTGGCTCTTTTACAAAGTTTTGGATATTTTTTTTTTTTGTCTTTTTGAGCAAGGGTCTCCCTGTAGTCCCAGCTGATGTGAACTTACTATGTAGACCAGGCTGGCCTTGAACTCACAACAATCTGCCTGCATCTGCCTCCTGAGTGCTGGGATTAAAGGCGTGCACCACCACACCCGGCTTTAGTTTTGGATTTTTAAATTTATTTAATTTTATTAATTTATTCTAATTTATTTGATGTGTATATTTAAGAGGTATGTTCAAGTAATTAAAAGACATGAATAAACTTCAAGAGAACAGAAACAAAGAAAGGAGAATATCAATCTAATTTATGAGAGGAGAGATAAAATTGCTGTTTGGGTAAGTTTCCACCCAAACTGAAATTATATTGGAAATGAAACACTCAGTAAACCAAATAAAAAACTCAGTGGAAACCTCACCAAGAAAATGATTATGTAGAAAATAGAGAATCAGAGACAGAAGGCAAGGTAGAGGAATGGGTCACCCAGTAAAAAAATCAGTGATAAATTTTAAAAAGAAATATGAACTGAAAGTGCAAGAAATCTGGGCTTAACTTACAGAATTTTGGAATGCAAAAAGAACACCATAGCAAAGGAATAGAGAATATTTACAATTTAAAAATACAAGAAAACTTCTCTAAAGTAGAAACTTGCTCATTTAGGTAAAATAAGTCTACAGAACACTAAATAGACAACACCAAGAAAAAAAAAGTTCCATGACATATTATATCTAAAACATTATGAACACAGAATAAAGAAAGGTATTAAAATTTTGAAAAAGGTCAAGTCATTCATAAAGGCAGGTCCATCAGAATAATATCTGAGTATTTGAGAGAAATCTTTAAATCCAGAAGGGCCTGGACAGATTTATTCCAAGTTATACAACACAAAAATGTTAACCCGCACTATTACACCCAGAAAAAGTACCCATTAAAATTTAAAAAGATATAAAAGTTTCTCATAATAAAAATAAATTAAAGGGCTGGGTGTAATGGTGCACACCTTTAATTCCAGCACTTGGGAGTCAAAGGCAGGAGGATCTTTGTGAGTTGAAGTCCAGCCAGGTCTACATAGTGAGTTCCAGGCCAGCTGGGGCTAGAGGGAGACCCTGTTTCAGAAAGACCAAAATAAAATAAAATATATTTCTAAAAATTTAAAGGAATTTATAGTCACTAAGCCAGATATACAGAGGAAACTGCAAGGTATATATCAGTCTGCAGGGAAGGATAAATACACCCAAGATGTGAGGAGAATAAATAAACAATTCCCAAACAGTTAATCAAAAAAGATTTTATGATAACACAAAACAACAAAATGATAGCAATTAGTACTCATTGTTCATTAATAACTCTTACTAATAACAATGGTCTTAGGTCCCCAATAATTAGGCACAGACTAGAAGAATGGATTAGAAAATATCTTTTTGTTACCTCCAAGAAATGGCACTATCAAATATAAGCACCATATTTGGGTAAATGGTGGGAATAGATATTCCAAGAAAATGAAACCAAGAAATAAGCAAGCATCATTAGCTAGCCTAATATCTGACAAAATAGACTTTCAACCAAAAGTAGTCAGAAAGCTAAGGTGGGACACTCCATACTCATTAGAGAAACTATCCACCAAGAGGATATTACAATTCTAAGCATATATGCACAAAATACCAGATTTTACTTAAAAATACTATTAAATCTAAAGTCATAGATTAACAACACAGTGACACTGGGCTATTTCACTCTCAACAACAGATACATGATCTGGATAAAAACTTCACAAAGAAATACTGGAATTAAATGAAATATTCCACCCAAACACTAAAGAATAAATGTTCCTCACCAAGTCACATGGAACTTTCCAAGAACTGACCACATTAGGACACAAAGGAAGTCTCAACAAATATAAGAAAATCGAGATAACATCCTGCATCTGTCTGACCACAGTAGAATATAGTTGAATATCAACAGCAACAGTAAGGACAGAAAGTACATCAACTCATGGCAACAAAACAGTGCATTTCTGGATAAAATAAAGAAAGCTGACATCAGATTTTATGAGGTCTTATAAAATGTGGTAAGGATTTAAACTTTGACTGTTCTTTTGAGATAGGGAATCATCCCAGGGGCTCAGCAGTATATGGGCAAAATCTCCTTTTGAAAATAAACTAAGACTGCTCAATGCTAATAGACTATCATAGGAGTAGGGGTGGGGGCAAGTACGAAATTCAGGAGGATGTTGTCTTTTTCAACACCATGATGTGGGCTCAATTAGATAGTTGGAAAGAAATGGTTTGGGGGCATTATTTTAAGAAAGCCAATATATTTTTCTAAAGATTCAATGTAGGCCACAAAGGCAGATATTTAAGGCCAAACTTGATTTCCCTCCGATTGAGAGGGCTTCAAGTTCAATTAAACAGCTGTTGATTAACCCCTAGATAAAAGCACCAGTACTGCACTGCTTTAGCTTGTTATGTTTTTTAGGCCTTAAGGCTGAAGTTGGACCACTGATTGATTTTCTTCTTTAGCAGCTTACAAGATATCTTCCAGAACTGAGAGCTAGTCTTCAGGGAGGAGGCTTTCAGGTCAGTTCCTGTTCCACTGCTCCTAGTTTTGTGTCTGAGGTATGTCCTGTCTTTCACAATAATGTTTTATTTTCAAGTTCTGGGAGGTAATCAAGGGCTGTGGCAAGAGCCTGTGTTATTTTGGGAGTCTCTTGTATTACACTGACCAACAACTTGAAGGGAGATTTCTTCTGTCTGGCACTGTGTTTCTTCTTACATAGCCTTCAGCTGTACATATGTGCTCATGTTCAGATATTGTATGTGTATTTTTCAGTGAGTTTTTGAGCTGATACATTTCCCTCTGTTTTCCACACCTAAGCTTTCTCTCTCTCTCTCTCTCTCTCTCTCTCTCTCTCTCTCTCACTTTCCTCTTCCCTCCCCAGTTAGAGTACCCCCATTTTCCCCTTCTGTGTCCCAAGCAGCCTGGTTCCTCTGTAGGGCAGGGCCTGCTGTGGAGAACTGACTGTGGGGAGTTAGCTGCAGAGGGAAGGGCTCCTGAGTGCCATCTTTGAGGATAAACAGGGCATTGTGGCAGTGCAAAAGGATGGCCGCAGAGACTCACCCATGTGGATGCAAGAGGGGATGGTTACTGGCCTGGGGTGAGACTGAGGGCCCATTTATATATTTACCTGCAAATTTCATGATTTTCCTTTCTTTACTATTGAGTAAATGTACCACATTTTCATTACTAAGAAATTGAAAAAACATAAATATCCCTCAACTGATGAGTGGATAATGACACTGTGGTTCCTTTATATTATATTAATGCATAGTATTTATCAGGTCATAATTCCTTTGAGCTAAGCAGAAATTATATGAGTTCAATTATACTCAAGTTGTAGCCTCAGCATCCATTTGCTCACAGTACATCTCCTTATTTCCACAAAAATATCTCAGCTCCTTCAATATATGTGTTAGCTGAAATACAGGGTTGAAAGAAGGAATAAATGCAATTTATAACTAAATAATTTCAAGTTTTACTGTGGAAGTCTAAAATATAAATCTAGAGAACAAATAGCTTGTAATAACCGATTTTTAGTGCTTTGTCGGGAGCCATGCTTGCCATAAGCATTGGAAATTAGGAAAGTGTCAGTTTAAGAGCTTCTGAGCTCTCTGCTTCAGCGGACAGAGCTGACAGGCTGTAGCCTGGATACTAAACAAGCCTTCTAGAAAGTTAGTTTCAGTTCAACCTATGTGCTTTCTCTTAGTAACTCTTATGTTTTTGTTGTTAGGATTCACCAGGGTAACCCAAACACTAGACTGTATAAAAAGAGGACCTGAGGGTCCCCTTGGGAGATTCTTCCTGATTTTTCCTTCTAGAGAGTGCTGTCCTCTCTGTACCTGTTGTCCCTTTAATAAATTCCTCATATAACTTCAGACTTATGCCTGAGTGTCTTTTTTGTTGAAGACCCCAGCCTGGTGGGCTTGGGGGGCGTTCGACAAGTGGCGCCCAACGTGGGGCAGTGAGACCCCCGGCACCAGGCTGTCTGAATAGATTTTTGAGGAAACAGAGTTTTTTGGGCAAGTATGCTGGTGTTGGGTAAGTATGACTTTTTCCCTTCTTCCCTGCAGCATATTTATTATAGAGATAGGTTGCACATTGCAGGGTGTGCTTTAGGGGCTCACAATATGAGATTTTCAGATAAGGTAGGGGACAGAGTCAGGGAAAACGTAGAAATGGAGTCTCAGATAGGAGAAGCAGTTTCACTTGCCTTCTGGGCTGCCTGGACATTTGGTAAAGTGTGTGTTAAATGCTGACCAAGAAAATTGCTTCTAAGCCAGCCTTTTCATACAGCTAGAAGGATAATTAATCTTCATGAAAGTCCTGAGGAAGTGAAGCGTAAAGTCTTAGAGCAAGTTTGCAAAGTTTTTTATTCAGACTTTCCTCCTCCTTACCTGGTTCCCAGTGTTCAGAATACAGTAAGAATGCAGACTCAGCTAACTTTAAATTCAGGCGTAGGAAGCCTGCCGTCTCCTGCTTGCAGTTTTAAATTCATGCTGTAAATGTAGTATAGGGCTGTAAATGTGAGAAGCTAACTCAGGGAAGAAACTGGTCCTTTCTGTTCAGACTCATGCTAGTTCTCACAGACTTCTGTTCTCAAGAATTTTCCGGGTTCAGACTGACCCTCTGACACTGTGAAAGGAACTGAGAGCAGCTTGCATGTTTTAGTGCCTTGGCATGCAAGGATTTTTCTTTGGCTGAATAAAGGCTTCCACCTCAGGGGTCAGTCTCCACGGGGCCCTAGAAAGGGTGACCCAACCCAGATTAATCGTACGAGACAACCTGTGGATACGGGTGAGGAATACAATTCCACTGCGATTGATCGGGAGAGAGGAACAGTATGAGGACTGTTCAGGACGCTGACTGGGGCCATCCGCAGCGATGCTTTGGGATGTAAAACTGGTGGGCCCACGCAATGTCGACACTGTGCCTTTGCAGATCTGCATTGGGTGCCATTCCCAACATGTTTTATTGCAATTTGCTTTGATGGTACCATTTAAAATTTCCCTCAGGTTGAGCCTGGCACGGCTTGGGATTAATGATGTGTGAGATGAGGAAAATGGCAGTTTTTGGAACTTGTTTTTCTGTATTCTTTTCCGATAGCACAGGTCGGATAGCTCAGGTATGAGAGGTGGCATCCTGAGCACTCTGAGCAAGTAATGCATAGCCAAGATTGCTTGTGAGGAGAACTTTACGTGGATGGCTTGTGGCAGAGGCCGCTTACGCTATGTCTTGGAGCTTTCTACATGTAGCTCATGTACGGGCTGAGCCTTTCTTGGCGCTGGTGTCTGCATGCAGCCAAAGGATCTAAGTCACTGGGAATTACATGTGGTTATGAAAAGGTGATTTGTAGCAGAAATTACTTGTGATAAGCTCTGGAATCTATTGTCTTCTGTTGCAAGTTCCATGATGTAAAAAGACGCCTGTAATATTGTGCGCACTGTAAAATTACAAAAGTTGCTGATATCAGTTAGAAATTATTTGTGTCTTGTTTGTCTTGTTTTGATGGTTATGTTTCTATGTGTTACCATGGTTACTTGATGTACATGTTAATGTTGCCTGACGACCTGGTGTGTTGTGGCCATACGGGTTCTTGTCATGGCTTTGATGGAACATGGGACGTTCCTACTGAGAAGGTAGAATCCACTATTGCTAAGTAACAGTTATGCCCCAGTATCATGGATACACTTGCCTGTCTTCCCTGCTAAAGTGTTACATTCATACTTTAAAGCCATGTTAAGTTTGATTCGGCCCCTCCGGTCTGACTCTACAAAGTAATTTGGGCAAGATTTTACTACAGTTACAGTTACTTTTTGAAAATCCCAGGTGGAGTGGATGACTCGAACTTCTGAGGCCTGGGGAAATTGCCCTAGCTGCTTATCCAGCCCCCTTTGAATTCATGGTTACTTTTTGAAACTGTACACAAAGCATACCACATGCCTTATTTGTATGAACAAGAGATTTCTGGATCAGGGGTGTAACCTTTATATTGGTATATTTTATTCTTTCCTGGTACAATCCTTTAAAAAGATTTGTATCTCTAGGTTACACTATTTAAGGTCTTGTGGCAGCCTGCTGTGGCTGCGCCATCCTGCGTTTCTGCTCCTGACTCCCATGATTGTTATATTCCCTTTACACCTTGCTAATTGTTAAGTTGTTAATTTTAAGTATAAAAAGTTGCTAAAAGTATACTTTCCAGGACCTAGGTTTATGGTTGCAAATGTTTGTGTGTCCATGGAAACTAATGTCCATTCCTTAGCATCCCAATGTATATGTTTCTGGCATCCTTGATTACCTGTTCCTAGGGGGTGTTCCTTTTTCCTTTGTTGATTGTTGCCTTGGAAACCTGCATAGTATATGTGTCTTTTTACTTCCAGATCAGTCTGTTTCCAGACCTGGCCGTGCACGCATCTGCGACACCCACATTTTGCCTTAGCACTGATTTATTAACTATTGCTTATCTTAACTTTTCCTTTTAGATATATTTTTTTAGGTGGACACTTCTTCATTTCTACAAAGATGGGACAAGGTAACAGTTGTCAGCTGTTTGTTTTTATGCTACGACATATGCGTAAGGACTGCACTGTAAAAGAGAGCTCGCCAAAGTTGCATGACTTTCTGGAGTTTATTGAACAGGTTTGTTCTCGGTTCCCTGAACAGGACTCTTTGAATGATGACGTATGGCAAGAACTAAAAACAAAACTGCAGGATGTGTATGTCACTGAGGGTCCTTTGACGGTGTCCATTGATGCCCTCAGTCTTTGGACAATCAGTCGGGAGTCCTTGGGTTATAAATCTGTACACGGACACCTTGCTGATAGAAACGTGTTGACTTTCGGTCGTAAAGAACCCTGTTCTCCTGCAGGTACTGAAGGAAAGGATGCATCTGGCCTTCATGCTTCCCCGGGTATAGAACAAGCTGAGTGTCCTATCACAGAGAAACAGTTACGTGATTTGATATATACCTATAAGCGGTATGGACCTAATGCTCCCTATACTCAGGACATGTTAGACTTTTTGCCTACTGAATTTTTGCTTCCTGATCAGTGGAGGCACATAGCCAGAGCCTGCCTGTCAGGATGTGAATATTATTTATGGAAGACAGAATTTGAACTCCAATGTCAGGTCCTTGCTGACCACAATAGGGCTCACACTATTCCTATTACTTTCGAGATGCTTGCTGGTGAAGGCCAACAGCTAATGAGAAACTTTCATAGTGCTGCATATGCACAAACTCATGCTGCAGCAAGAAAGGCTTGGAATAAGCTACCTCGGTCTAAAAGGCAGGCTAGGAAGTTGACTGAGATTAAACAAGATCTTAAGGAACCCTACCGAAAGTTTGTGATCAGACTTACACAGGCTGTGGCAAAATGTGTCAGTACCCACACTGCAAGATCTAATGTGATTAAATACCTAGCTTACAAAAATGCTAACTCTGCATGTCAAGCTGCACTTAAACCATACAGAAAGAAAGGAAAAGTGTCAGATTACATCAAACTTTGTTCTGATATTGGCCCTTCCCATACACAAGGTGTAGCCAAGATGTTTTACCAATGCCCTCATGACACCATTATTTACATGGCAGACAGGAGTCAGCTTCAACCCCCCGGGCAATATGCCAAGCCCTATGGTCTTCCTTCACAGAAAAAGTAAATGTCTCCAGCTTCGCCGGAACAAGCTTCCTGATATCTTCATTTGACATGTATGTTTCTTTCCAGTTCGGTATGTAGTCTATAACGAATTAGTTAAGTCTTTACTCGGTTTCCCCTTTGAGGGCCACGTTCTTTCTCATTACAGTCATTACTTTTCAGCACTCATTATGCCCTATAGCTAGACAACTGGTTCTGAGAATACTACTCACTCCTGGATGAACGTCTCAAAGAATATACAACACATTTATGCCTAACTTTCAGTCACCTCTGTTAATGCTTGTTTTCAGCTGGCCATATCATGTTTGTTTCCCATTACATTGCTAACCTACAGTCATCAAGGACCAGCCTATGATACATGTTGTCTCCATGACACTGTCATCACAACTGTGTTTGTTATCCGTTACCTTGGTTACTGAGGGTACGGTATACAATATTCTTCTCTCATGTATGGGTATCATCATTTGACTTTCGCTCCTGGTGAGTTTACTTCCTATCTTGGTATATGCCTTCACAGTTATTTTTCCTTTGCAGCTTATGACTTCACTTCAACAATTTGTTTCTAGCAGCTTCCCCTGTACTAAATTGCTTTTAAGACTACTATCAGGTATAACGTATTTAGCTTCTGAAGACTAATGTTACTATTGTCTCTCGCCATGTCTTCCTCCCATAGGAATCTTCTATTTGTCATTATCTTTCGTTTATGCAGTTGGATGTCTGTTTTTCCTTTGCAGCTTATGACTTCACTTCAACAATTTGTTTCTAGCAGCTTCCCCTGTACTAAATTGCTTTTAAGACTACTATCAGGTATAACGTATTTAGCTTCTGAAGACTAATGTTACTATTGTCTCTCGCCATGTCTTCCTCCCATAGGAATCTTCTATTTGTCATTATCTTTCGTTTATGCAGTTGGATGTCTGTTAGTACAGCTGAGACCACTTATTGGGCTCATGTGCCTAATCCTCCTCTTCTTCGTCCTTATACTTGGAAGGAGCCTACTATCGTGGTTCCTACTTCTCCTATAAATGTGTTATCTCCACCTTATGGAACAGGTCAGCCAGATTATCCTAATGAAGAAGGGACCTTTTTTAATTATACTCAATTTATGTCTCCTGATATTATGTGTTTTGGGATTCCTCCTTGTTATCCTATACGACAGCAAAATTGGATTGTTCCTCGTAGCACTTGGGATGGGAGTCGTACACATATGGTGCGCCTCTCGGCTCAGTCTGTAGGTCCTGATTGGACAGAATATGAGGACACAGATGCCCCAGTCAGAACGTGAGGCTTCTTCTTATGACCAGATTTTTAACAGACAGGCTTTAATATGGCAGGACTGTAAAGGCAAAATGGGTAAAGTGTTTAGATCCTGGAATAATACTTGGCTTGATTGGGGCCCTTTAGGCACTTGGTTGGAAAAGTGTACAAATGCTAAAGATTTTGTCTCTGAGTGTGATCTGTCTAAAGTGGTTCCTATGAAAGATACATTTGACATCATTAAGGACATTATGTGGGTGGATGCAGGAACAGCTAATCCTCGACCTCAGCTCCAAATAGGTCATACTCTATACCCTCCTCAAGTTCATGTTTGGAAGTTGCTTGCCGCTCTCAAACCAGTGACCTTCTTTGATGGCACTGTTGGCATGGCTTCTAAGAAGGTATATTATACCTTTGGTAAAATGAAAAGTCATGCTGTTACAGGTTGTGTGCACTTACCTCTAGTAACCTTAATTGGACATGTGGTCATTCAGGACATGAATCTGACTTGTCAAAATTGTCGTTTGTATACATGTCTTAACAACTCTATAGCCTTTAATTCCGCTTTTGACTCTGTTATGATTTTGACTCAAAGGAATTCTTTATGGATTCCTGTGAAAATGCATCGTTCCTGGGAAAGCAGTCCTGCTCAAGGATTGATTCTGTGATTTTCCAAAAGGTTGCTACGGCGTGGTAAACGTACGATTGGTCTGATTATTGCTGCTATTTTCGGTCTTCTTGCCTTGGCTGCTACCGCAACCACTGCTGGTGTGGCGCTGCAGATATCTGTGCAATCGCAGACTTTTGTTAAACATTGACATGACAACTCCCATAAGCTTTGGACACAGCAGGCTCAGGTGAATGCTCACTTACAAGATGAAATCGTGACTTTACAAAGCAGATTTCCTCGGGTCAGTAGTAAACTCGTGGAATTACAGAAAACTGTACAATGTGTCTGTGATTGGAATCCTACTCAGATTGCATCACTCCTTATAAATTTAATGACTCTCTTTATGAGTGGCACAATTTGGAGATGTACATTCAGGGTAAAATGGATAATGCTACATTTAATGAGATGCAATTGCAGGAAGAAATCTTTGCAGCATTTTCAGAAGAATTGCCTTCTGCTACTTCTATTGATCAAATAGCTACTTCTTTAGCAAATTCTCTCTCTGGTCTTGATCCTCGTGGATGGTTTCAGAGTATTTTACATAGCACTGGCTCTTCTTTGGTTACTTTAGTGCTTATCCTCTGTATACTGTTAATTGGTGGTTGCTGTGTGTCTCGTTGTCTGCAGCGGCAGTCTCACAAACAGGCTGCCACACTCATCTTTTCTGCGCTTCATTTTCAAAAGGATACCGCTGCTACAATTGCACACTAATGTGGCTACCTGGTAGGTGGCCCGGGTAGGGGGTGTGTTTCTGCTTTTTTCACAGCTTATCGCCATGATGTGTTTGCTTCTGTCGCGTTCCTTCCGCTGCTGTTGCCGTCCTACTCTTCTCTGCCCAGACTCCGTGCCACCTGTGTCATCGCGGCACCATCCATCATTATCTCCACTGTTCTCACGTTTTCCTGGATCGGTTTTTTGGACTCTTTTTGCATTCCTTGGACTGTTTCCACTGCCTGGCACCCACCGTTCTACATCTCTGGACTTTGACTGTGATGCATCCCTGCCCTCTTTGATTGCTTGTGTTTCCCATGTGCTTTGTGCACCACTGTTTTGCTCATTTGTATTGTCCTTCTTCCCTTCTGTCCTCCCTTAGGGCTATGGGGTCCTTTTTATTCGTTTGGAGGCGGGACTTAGGCTCTGCCTAACCTCCAGTTCCATGGTTGCACAGTACGGAGAATGGTAGACTTAGCAAATTTGACATCACAAAACTAAATTCAAAAGTTACAATTTAAATGCTGCATGATTTGGCCATATGTCAGTTCCAGACTCTGGTCCCGCAGTTCAATTTTTCTCTCTGTGACACTATGCCTCAGTGGCATTTCCCATTACTTCCCCAAGGCCGTGGCCATTCACTGGGAGCTTTCAGGAGGCTGGTTAGCCAGAGACGGGTAAGATTCTCTCAGAGGAAAGCGGGACACCGGCCACCCCCAACAGCTTTCACTCTGGCAGAGAATGACCTAAGACAGGCATGGTCATTCCATCCCAAGTATTGGCATGTACTTCATCTTTAAAAAATATAAAAAGAAAGGGGGATATGTCGGGAGCCATGCTTGCCATAAGCATTGGAAATTAGGAAAGTGTCAGTTTAAGAGCTTCTGAGCTCTCTGCTTCAGCGGACAGAGCTGACAGGCTGTAGCCTGGATACTAAACAAGTCTTCTAGGAAGTTAGTTTCAGTTCAGCCTATGTGCTGTCTCTTAGTAACTCTTATGTTTTTGTTGTTAGGATTCACCAGGGTAACCCAAACACTAGACTGTATAAAAAGAGGACCTGAGGGTCCCCTCAGGAGATTCTTCCTGATTTTTCCTTCTAGAGAGCGCTCTCCTCTCTGTACCTGTTGTCCCTTTAATAAATTCCTCATATAACTTCAGACTTATGCCTGAGTGTCTTTTTTGTTGAAGACCCCAGCCTGGTGGGCTTGGGGGGCATTCGACAGTGCTTAAATATTTTGATAAGAGTAATTTGACTGAATACACATTATGAATTAGAAGGAAAAGAGTCCTAGAACTACACCCTCACACTCACACACCCTACCTCACACACAATCTTCATCTCCCATAATTCAACCTGTTGTCACATTTAGAGTACTCTGATGTCATAATGGAAACCATTCCCACCAGAAAGCGCCTACCAGTGAAACTCAAAAGAGAAAAGAACAAACAATTAGTACTAGAAATAATGTATTGATGTAGCTGGGATGTGAATGAATGACAAACAAGGAGCTTCCTTAATTTTGACATATCCTCAACTTTCTTTTCCCCAGCCATACTATTGACATGGATATGAGGCCCAAGACTACCTCTCAAATTCTCATATACTACTGCATTTTGTAGTAATGATGTAGTATATATGATAGCTATGCAAATTCATGCCTTCTCAGGTTTCATGATGCATTGTATGTTATGGCTGTGATATTTCCAAGTTTCAGTCATGCATACACCCACATGATTACTGGACACCATTCTCCCCAGAAGTTTTGGTATAATTCATATAGATCAAGTCTGATATTCACTTGAATGTCATAGTTGGTAAAAGTATGAATATAAAACCATAATATGAAAGTCTACTATTTTGCTTGCCTATTAAAAACTACAGGTCAAAAAAAAATACGTTAGGAGACATCCTCCCTGACTGGACAGTGCTGTTCCTAGGTAGCACTGGTTATTAAATAAAACTTAAGTGTCAGGAATGGGGTACCTCCTTATGAGTTCTTTGTAAAGGAGACAGTCCCTAGAGACCCCCAAACAATACAGGCTCTATCTATTCCTCTTGGTTGCCCACCAGGACTAAATAAGACCCTATTACCAAAAGTACCATATACCTTGCCTGCAGGTTGTGGAAAAACCAAGCTGGAACTAAATTGGATATGCTCTTCCAAGAAGGCTAGTTTTCATAGTATCAGAAGGAGGGTGCTGTTTAGACTTCTTGGGGAGAGGAAACGTGGTGGTTGTGATGGTTTGAATAAGAATGTCCCCATAGGCTCCAAGTATTTGGAAATTTTGTCACCAGTTGGTGGCCACGCTGGAGGAAGCATATCACTGTGGGTGGCATTACAGAGTTTTTAAGCCTTGCTAGACCTCCAGTCACTCTCTGCTTCCTGTGCCTGCTTGAATATGTAAGAACTTAGCTTCTGCTCCTACTTCAGCCACCTCTGCTTCCATGCCTCCCTGCCAGGATGAACTCTTGCCACTTTGGAACCATAAGCTAAATAAACTCTCCTTTTATACATTCCCTTGTTCATGGTGTTTCTACCACAGCAAAAGAAAGGTAACTAATACAGTAATTGGTACCAGAAACTGGAATGTTGGCTGTGAAGAACATGACCATGTGAGTTTTTGGAGGAATGTGGAAGACTTTGGAAGAAAAATGGTTGATTGCTGTAAGCAAAACTTAACAGGCCATTCTAGTAGGTGCCTGAAAGAAAGTTGTGCTGAGAACAATGTAGTTCCAGAGGGAAATATGGCTTTATGCAGCAATCTGAATATTTTGGCAGAGAATCTGACTGGTGTCTGCCCACAGCCTAAGAGCTTGCCTGAGGTAAGTTGAAAAGCAATGAGCTAATTTCTTTGGTGGAGGATATGTCAAGGCAGTGTAATGTAGAAATGGTGATGTGGCTATTAATGTTGAATATTATACAGATCTACAGTGAAAAAGAGCAAATGGGGCAGAAAGAAATGCTGAATGTACAGTTTGGATGGATAAAGAGCACTAGGAAGATTAATGTTGGAGCAAAGGCATGTGCTGAAGGAGAGATACCCTTTGATAAGGAGATAAAAATGATTAAGGAGCAGCCTAGTGATTTGTACTTACACATTGAAGAGTGCCTCCAGGGCAAGACCACACCCAGCAAAGCCTCCAACTTGTGAAAGGAAAATACTGAGGTTTTCTACTCTTAGGAAACCATAGCATAGGAAATCATCAAAAATGGATGAAGCAGGCCAAGGTCCATCCCAACCTTGCAGTTAAACTTGGCAATATCATTCACCTGGTATTGGCTTTAGAGGTATGAAAGATGTAGGAGTGAAGGGGTCATTGGTTCTTCCTCCATGGTTTCAGAGAGCCTCCAAGTGCAGGCAGAGTGCAACAGGAGAATATTTCCATTAAGGAAAAAAAAAAGAAAGAAAAAGGAAAAGAAAAACCCTGATAGGCCATGGCTTAAAGCTGTGAAAGTGAAGCCTAATTGGGAGTGGAGATGAAAACAAAATTTTCCTGATGCCAAGGTTGTGATACATCTGTTATGGAGAGCTGCATGTGAGAAGTGGTACCAGCCCAAGAGAAATGTGTTTCATAGAGCAAAACTGGAGAGGCTGAGCCATCTAAGCCCTTTGGAAGTAAAGACCCAGAAGTTGGGCATGGATCTGGATTTGGTGTTTTCCCTTTTGGTTTTCTGTCTTGTTTTGGTCTGGTATTTTCTCACTATGACTCTATTCCTCCCTTTAGAAATGGGAAAGTGTATTTGCTTCCACTGTATGCTGAGAATATGTAGTTTGTCTTTTGATTTTACAGGGGCTTACAGTTAAGATTGTCCTCCATCCCAGAAGAGACTTTGGACCATGAACTTTTGAATAGTATTGAGACTGGTGAAGACTGGAACTTTTAAGGTTGAACTAAACACATTTCCTATTATATATGGTCATGAGCCTATAGGGGCCAGGGTGTGGAATGTGGTGATTTGAAAAAGAATGTCTACATAGACTCCAAGTGTTTGGACATGTTGTCCCCAGTTGGAGGTGCTGTTTTGGGAGGTCTTAGAATGTGTGGACATTCTGGAGAAAGCACATCACTAGGAATGGGCTTATAGAGTTCTTAAGGCTTGCCACATCTCCAGTCAGTCTCTGCTTCCTGTGCCTACTTGAAGATCTGAGATCTTAGCTTCTACTTCTACTCCACACACCTTTGTGGCCATACCTCCCTGTCATGATGGACTCTTGCCCCTTTGGAACCATAAGCTAAATAAACTTTTCCTTCTATAAGTTCCCTTGGTCATGGTGTTTCTATCACAGCAACAGAAAAGTAACTCATACAGTGGTGTAACCCAGTTGTGAATCTTGTGAACTACAGTACCAACCTACCAGGCAGAATGCACACATTAATGCAATAGTGACTAAAATGTGGTGGGAGTGACCAACTGCTCTCTGATTGAACTCCAGGCTCATTTTGTTGGAGGGATTTCAAGCCTGGCACCACAAACCTATTCAGTAACTCATGCTAGTGAGGTCACGAGCCCTGGGAGTAATAATGTTGCTTAGCTAAATAGACATAGCATCAAAGTGCCTTCTAAGGGAGAGATGGCTCAGTGGTTGGGAGCACTGGCCACTCTTGCAGAGGGCCCAGGTTCAAGCCCCAGCACCCACATGGCAGCTAACAACTGTTTATAACTCCAGTTTCACAGAATCCAATGCTCTGTTCTGTCCTCTACAGGAAGTGCATGACACAGGTGGACTTGCACACATGTAGATATGACACTCATACATATAAGAAGTATAAATAAAATTTTTTAAAAAGCTTCTTCTTCTATGTTTAAACCCATATGAATTGCAGTGAATGCAGAGACTCATGTGTATCCAAAGTCTTGAGAAAAATGGATATTAAATGAACAGCCCTGAACAGGAAATTTATACCACCCTCTTTAAGGACCAAGGAATATGATGGAAAAATGGGAAGGAAGAATGTAAGAGCCAGTGGTGAAATGCTGTTGTCTGGTTATGACAACAATTGCCCTGCACTAAGCTTATACAATACTGGAGTTGTCAACAGCCAATCATGGATCATGGGGGAGCTTATAGGGTCCTATCCTTTCCTGCAGAATAATTAGCTGCTGAAATAGTCTGGGGGAGGAGAAACAGCATCTTCAATTATGTATTCGCTGGTGAGTCTATGAGGTTCCACTGAATATCTCTGTCCCCATGGTTGCACAGATGGCCTGGTTAAACTCAGTGTGTCACAAAACTAAACAAAAAGACAAGAATATTGGAAAAAAGACCTGTGTTAAGGATGGAGGAGAAGTCAGGGTGGAAGGACATGGGAGAGTGTGGGGGTGAGAGTAATCAGAATACAGTAAATATACATATGAAATTGTCAAAGAACAAATTTAATTAAAGAAAAAGTATAAATCTAAAGATGAATCCAACAAACCTAAAAAGATTGTTTACTGAACTGTACTAGTGTCAACTGGAAAAAAAGATGAATGAATCTTAAGTCACCAATGGTACACCAAAGGAAGATTAATGTATTTTTAAAAGATAGAAAAAGACAACAATTATAATTTCTGATGAATTCGAAAGGTAAGTCCATTATTTGGAGTCCAGAAAACCAATAGGAAAAGTCCTGTCTATAGTCCTTGACAATATGGAAAGGGAATAACAGAAACTGTGGCATAAAAGACTAGAACAATCATTATAAGAACAGCTAGAGTTACACTTTATGGAGGTAGTATGTACAGAAGATTCACGCTGGACAAACTAAAGAGATTATATGCTGAGCAGGTCTCAAATACTGAGAGCTAAAATTGACAATAAAGAGCTTCATGGTCTTTTCAATAAATTTGTATTGCTTTTTAAAATGTTTTTATTTTTTATTTTTGAAAATTTCATATCATATGCCCCTTCCAGTTCCCACCAACCTCACTTGACTCCCCACTCTCTCACAATTTCTTAGCCTCTTCTTTATTATTTCTACACATATATACATTATATGTATACATATTTAATATGTATATATAAATATATTCATATTTATTGCACTGAGTCCAATTAAGTGCTGCTCATGTGTTTAGGGATGCCAACTTGGGATTAAATAACCTCTCAGGGAGGTAGTCCCAGGAGAAAACTTATTCTACATACTCCAGATCCATTGATTATAGTTCTTCATCTTGTTGTAGGACCCCATGATATTTCCCCATTCACCTTATCATGTCAACTGGTTTTATCATTGGATCTTGTTGTACTATTATACTGTGGAGATTTCATTTGTGTAGCTTCTCAAATAGCACCAGGTGTCTTGTCTCCCCAGCACTTACATACGTTCTACCCCCATTCCAGTATGTTTCTGGAGGATCACTCGGGTGTAGATCTTACATTAAAGATGTATCACTTAGGAGTGGGCACCTCACAGTAACTATTTTTTGCATTTGACCAGTTTTGGAACTTTGTAATTGTCTCCATCTGTTGCAAACTAAAGTTTCTTTGATGAGTGGTGAGAGGTACACTCAAGCAAATTTCACTTATACTTAAAACAATCAATGTACATAGAAAAATACCTAAATTGGAGGAAAATAAACTATGTAACTATAAATTGTTTACTATTACATTTATGGAAGGATATTTAGAAGTCAGTTTTCAAAGAAAGTCAAAATAAAATTTTACATGCTAATATGGGGGGCTATCAATTTAAATTCGGGAAAATGTAAGCATATTAAAAGGAGAAAGTCTAGGTACAAGTTAATATTTATTTCCATTTACTATTATTTCATCTGTGATTTCAAATAAGAATTTTATTTTATAGTGATTTCAAATAAGAATTAAATGATTTTATTGCCATACTCTAGTTAGACAGGAGAGGAAAAATCAGACAAATAAATGAAATACATAACTCAATAGGAATGAAGCATGGCTTTAATGCTAATATTTGTTCCAGAATTTAGTGCCTTTAGTCTGTGTGTGTGTGTGTGTGTGTGTGTGTCTGTGTCTGTGTCTATGTTTAATCATCAAAGAATATTCTCATTATCTTGAGCTTTAAGTGTGAAACCTAAAATATGGTCACTCATATGTAACAAAGTAGTAGGAGGAATGCAAATAATTAGTATGAAATAACCAAAAGTAACAGTTTATCACTCTCGAAATAAAAGCAGAAAAATTGAACAGAGGGTAGTCTGGTGCTGTAACTCATGGGTAGAACACTTGCCTCATGTTCATGAGGCTCTGGGTTCAATTCCCAGAATTTCAAAAGTAGAAAAGAAAGAAAATATAAGATAGAAATGAAATAAAATCTAAAATAAAACCTTTTCAAGAGCCACTTGACAGATTTTCATGAAGAATGAACACTGGACATTAATGAACAAATCAAGAAGAGCCATTCTCATTTTGCTTGATCTGAAGTTCTCCTATGAACACCTATATAGCCATAAATGGCCACAATATTTAGGGAAGGTATGATCAAATTTTTTTCTATCAATT
>NW_008340113.1:988107-1049153 GCF_000622305.1 Nannospalax galili | reverse complement strand
GCAGATTCACATTTTAAAAAATTTATTTATTTATTTATTTATTTATTTATTTATTTATTTATTTATTTATTTATTATTTTTGGTCTTTTTGAGACAGACAGGGTCTCCCTGTTGCTCCACCTGGCCTGGAACTCACAAAGATCTGCCTGCCTCAGCCTCCCAAGTACTGGGACTAAAGGCATACACCACCAAGACTGGTTTAAGGCAAAGCTTTTAAATGCAAAACATTGGTTTCAGAGCTGTATGTACGCATGCTTACACCTAAGAGACTAAAACAAATTGAGTGTAATTTAAGTGCCATTTTCTTCTTAATAGGTATATTTTATTTTATTTCATTTCATTTCTGTAATCTGCTCTTTTCACTTGTTAACTATATAATGAACATTTCCTCTTCTTTCAATAACCCATCAACTGTAATTTGTGCTGTCCATATTCTCCCGATTGTGGGGCCATCCACTGGAACATGGTCAATAATACAAGGGGTCATAGCCTTAAACAAAGCTGATTCTTCCTCCATGAGAAGTCATAAAGCATTCATAATTCCTCAGTAAAGGAGCTCATGACCTCATTTCCTTTCTGGGCTAGAATGTTGCCTGGGTTGGTCTTGCGCAGGTCTTATTCAGGCAAAGACAGCTGCTATGTTTATGAGTGCATTGGTCCTGTTATGTCCAGAAGACACTGTTTTGTGCTAATCTTCCACAACCTTTGGCTCTTAAAATCTTTCTGCTACCTCTTCAGCAATATTCTTTTGAGTCTTGGGGACAAGTGTGTGATACAGATTTTCCTTTGTGACTGAACACTCATTGACACTTATTCGCTGCTCTTTGAAAACTTGTGAGTTTCTGCATTAATCACCATCTACTGCACAAAGAAACTTCTCTGATGAGATCAGAGGCCTGCACCAATCTATGGGCAGAGAGTTATAAAGTTAGAGTTCAATTTGATAACAGTAGTGTGTTCATCCCTGGAATCCTGAGGGATGAGCTCCTCTACAATTGGTTTTTGGCCATATTTTCAGTACTAAGTATATGATTCCTCCTGTGGAGTGAGCCTTAAGTCCAATCAGAAAGAAATTGGTTATCCCTATAACATTTGTACCACTCTTGCATCCTGGGTAAGACTGTTGATGATTTGCCTGCCCCCACAAGCATTTTGCTTAGTACCTTTTAGTGCTATAAAAATTCATAATCAGTACGTATTTGATTTCTCCATTTCCTGTGATCAATATGTCTGGTGTCATCTTCAATCTTTTTTCAAATAGTAAATTTTTTATTGTGTATATATTTCACTTCCCTGATTAAATTTATTCCAAGGTATTTTTGATGCTATTATCAGTAGGGTTCTTTCCTGATTTCTTTCTCAATATGTTTGTAGTTTGTATATAAGAAGGATACAGATTTTATGTATCAATATAGTATCCTCCAACTTTGCTGGTGTTTATTAGCCTTAGAAGATGTCTGGTCAAATTTTTATACCATCTACAAATAAGGATACTTTGACTACTTCCTTTCTTATTTGTATCCCCATTATCTCCTCTTTCTTTAATGCTCTAGCAAAGAATTCAAGCACAATATTGTCCAGGAATGGGGAGAGTGAATATCCTTTGCTTCTTCCTGATTTTAGTGAAAATTCTTAGTCGTGGGCTTGTGGTACATTGTCTAAATTGTGTTGAGATAGATTCCCCTGTATCCCTAGATGCTCCAGTACTTTTTCATGACAGAATCTTGAATTTTGTTAAAGGCCTTTTCTTCATCTAATGAATAATCGTGTGTTTTTTCCCCTTGAGTCAATTTATATGATGGGTTACATTTATTAATTTACACATGTTGAACCATCCCTAAATCTCTGGAATGATGCAGACATGACCATGGTGAATAATAATTTTGTGTGATCTTGCATCTTGTTTATGTGTATTTTATTGAGAATTTTTGCATCTATGTTTACCAGGGAGATTGGCTCCATTTTATTGTTGGTCTTTGTCTGGTTAGGATATCAGGATAATATTGTCTTCGTAAGAACAATTTGGGGAGGAATCCCTCTTTTTCTTTCTTTCTTTTTTTTTTTTTTATCTTTTTGAAGCAGGGTCTCCCTGTAGCCCCAGTTGTCCTGGAACTCACTATGTAGATCGGGCACCTTGAATTCACAGAGATCTGCCTGCCTCTGCCTCCCAAATGCTGGGACTACAAGAGTGCACCATCACTCCTGGCTCTTCTTTTTCTTTTTTATGGAATAGTATGAGGAATGCTGTTGTTCTTCTTTGAAGTTCTGGTAGGGTTCTGGGTTGAATCTTTATCCTGGGCTTGATTAGTTGAGAGATTCTAAACTACTGCTTGTATCTCATTAGTTGTTATGGTATTACAAAATTATTTGTTTCATCTTGGTTTAACTTCGGTAGGTCACATACACCTAGAAATATATACATTTCATTAAGATTTTCCAGTTTGATACAAACCCAGATTTTAAAAGTATGTCTTTTGATTACCTGAATTTCCAAAGTATCATTTGTAATTTCTTCCTTTTTAAATTCTAATTTTATTAATTTGGATCTTCTTTTGCTTAATTTATTTAAAGATTTTTCAATATTGTTAATATTTTCAAAGAACAAACTCTATATTTCAGTGATTTCCTTTACTGTTTAGGTTTGTCTTTATTTCATTAATTTAGGACTTATTTTTATATTCTCTTTCTATCTACCTATGGTTTTTCTTGTCTTCCCAAGGTCTTCAGATGCATCATCAAGTCATTCATTTGAGATTTCTAGAATTTTTGGATGTATACACTTAGTGCTATAAATTTTTTGTTTAGGACTGGATTCATTGTGTCCAACTGAGTTGTGTCCCATTTGTTTTCATTTTCAAACTATTCTAGGAGTTTTACATTTTCTTTCATGATTTCTTTCTTCACTAAATTATCACCCAGAAATGCACTGTTTTGTTGCCATGAGTTGATGTACTTTCTGTCCTCACTGTTGCTGTTGATATTCAACTATATTCTACTGTGGTCAGACAGATGCAAGATGTTATTTTAATTTTCTTATATTTGTTGAGACTATCTTTGTGTCCTAATGTGGTCAATTCTTGGATAGTTCCATGTGATTTGGTGAGGAATATTTATTCTTTAGCGTTTGGGTGGAATATTTCATTTAATTCCAGTGTTTCTTTGTGAAGTTTTTATCTAGACCATGTATCTGTTGTTGAGAGTGAAAGAGTGAAATAACCGTGTCACTGTGTTGTTAATCTATGACTTTAGATATAATAGTATTTCTAAATAAAATACTATTTTTAAAGTAAAACCTGGTGCACCTATATTTTGTGCATATATGCTTAGAATTGTAATATCTTCTTGGTGGATTGTTTCTTTAATGAGTATGAAGTGTCCCTCCTTAACTTTCTGACTACTTTTGATTTAAAGTCTATTTTGTCAAATATTAGGCTAGCTAACCATGCTTGCTTTTTCTTGATTCCATCTTCTTGGAATACCCATTTCCATCGTTTTACCCTAATATGATGCTTACATTGATAATGCTGTGTGTTTCTTGGAGGTAGCAAAAAGATGTACTCTATTCCATTCTTCTAGTCTGTGCCTCATTATTGGGGACCTAAGACCATTAATATTAATAAGAATTATTATTGAACAATGAGTGCTAATTGCTATCATTTTATTGTTCTGTGTTTTCATAAGATCTCTTTTGATTAACTGTTTGGGAATTGTTTATTTATTCCCCTCACATCTTGGATGTACTTATCATTCCCTTAAGACTGAAATATTCCTTACAGTATCCTCTGTACATCTGGATATTTTATTTTATTTATCTTTGCAATTTTTTAAATTTGTGAATTTTATATAAATTTTGATCATATTTAGACCCCCTCCACTATCTGCAAAACTTAATATCCCCTACTTGATTTCATACACTCTTTCCTATATTTAATGGCCTATCAATTCAACTTTTTTTACTAAACTGTCTTTGGTGTGTTGACCCCCATAGACCTTGGTTAATTTATCCAGCACCATGCCCTTTAAATAAGCTGACTCTTCCTTTCCCACCAACTATCAGTTCCCCATAAGATCTCAGCTAAGGTTAAAGATTCTTCCCAACTTCCCCACTCTATGCCATGAGTTTACATGAGTCACTGACCAGCTGTCTGGAAGACTCTTGCCAGCCTCCTCTGGCTCTTATAATCTTTCAACTGCCTCTTCTGCATTGATACCCTAGCCTTGAATAGCAAAGGTTTAATATAGATTTCCTACTCAGGAATAAGTACACTGCATTCTTTTATTCTCTGTTGCTTGAAGAAACTTTACTAGTGAGAGTTGAGAGATGCATTAATATATTTCTTTCCACTGTTCTGCTATGTTTCCTGATCTGTAGTTGTAGAGGTTGCTTAGTATATGTGGTGCTTAGGGCTGGACATCACTCACACAATTATTCTCTGCGTTTGACCTGTTGTGGAAGTTTGTAATATTTTCTATTAACATGTTGCAAAAAGAAGCTTCCTTGATGAGTGGTAAGAGGTACACTTGTCTGTAATATAATGGTATGTATTTAGAGTCCAGTAAGAAAGTACATTGGTCTATGGTTGTGACAAAATGGGGCCTTCTCTAGTGTCTATATGCTGTCTCCAGCCATATATATTTGGTTAAGTTAACAGTATGACACATGAGCTCATGGTCATTGAGCAAGCCTTAACCTCAGTGACAAAGCTATTGATTTCCCCCAAGATAAAAGTGATATGTGGCACCAGTAGAGACTATTTAATATGGTATTCATTGTGGTTATTTATAGACTTTACCGCTGAATAGGATCATCGATTAATTTTCCAACCTTGGCAGTTTGCATAAAATCTTCTGATACTATGAGACCTAGACTTCAGTGAGATGGCTTTCAAGGCAGTCCCAGATGTATGTCTCCAAGTGTTGTGTTTGATTGTATGCTCTCTCTTCAGAAATAGCATCTTTACTTCAAGTTCTGTAATGCAATCAAGGACAGTGGCAATAACCTGTATTATTTTGGGAATCTTTTGGACTTCCCTGACCAATAACTTGAAGGGAAATTTCCCTTGCTTGGCAATGTGCTTTTTTTTTCTTTTTAAATATTTTATTATTTTTTTAAATTATTTAATAACCACATGATTAGGAAAAAACATTTCATTACAGCATTAACATACTCAATAACAATTTCTAGAGCAAAGATGCATCTCTTTCAAAATTGGCTGTAAATTTTTAGGTTCACAGTTGAATTAATACAGTTATACAATATTGAATTCAGTGTAAACCCTATAAAACATAAAATTGAATGAGGTTTTAACCTTTAAAAAAGATCTCCATTTTATCTTAAAATATATCATTTCATACAGAAAAACTCATTCTTAATGCTACTAATGCTTAGTTGTTTGCACATGCATCTCTAATCTCTATGTAGCTGATTATTATTAGTCACAGTCAGTACCTTTCTGAGATGCTTGGCATATGAGCATGGATATAAAATCATCAGGTAGATTTCAGTGGTAATGTGTTTCATCTCTACTAATTAATATGAAGCAAATTTTTATGCTTCTTCCTCAAATATAACTTATTATTTTATTGATTTTTTTTGTTTGTGTTTGATACAGAACATTCCAAACTATTTTATTTATCTATGTACCCACATACCAAATGGCACCCTCCCATAGTCCCCCACCCCCAAACTGGAGCCCATATACTCTGTAATCCCTTTTACTGTCCACTGTGTTGTCGGAACCCCCAGCTGTTCTTCAGTGCTTGTCCATCTACTGAATCTAGTCAGCCTATCTAGAGTTCCTTGTTATAGGAAGATCAATTCTTCCTAATCTAGCAGCAATCACTTGCCCATATTCGTTTAGATAAGATTGGGATCTGTCGTTCATTTTCCCAGTTCTCTGCTGGGTTACTGTTCAGGAGTTTCTAGGGCTACCTTGGCCAACAACCCAAAGGAAGGTATCTCCTCTCTTGGATACCTGTCTTGGGGACAGATTGGCATTGTTTCTTGTTATATAGCTTTTAGCTATACACATATACTCTTAAAGAATTATATTGATCCCTTTAATTTTGGTTATACTTTCCTTTGGGGTGTTTAAGACCATAGAGTTGTCCAAGATAAGCTAATTTATCTTTACTCTTAAGGTTGTTTGAGGATATGTTCCTCAGGGGTCACATGTGAAGATAAGTCAAAGGTCCTGCTTGACCGTGGCTGCCTTCACTTGGAAGCATGGATGAAATATTTCCTTTGTGTTGACCCTCCTCTTTGTAGAGTGGACACTGATTCAAGTCCATTTGGTGGGGTCTACATAGCCTCCTTGATCAAGAGGACAGGTGACTCAACACAGTTACAGGACATTTTGAGAAATGGTCATACTCCCCTGGAGTTTAGTCAACATATGAGGGCAAGGAGCCAAAACTTTCCTTTATGTCCCTCTGACAAAGTTAGTGTAGGCTTCAAAGTATGGCTGGTAGACATCCAAGAAGGGTAGTACCACCAGCCTGGTACTTTTAATTACCATGTGCTGTGTAGATAAAGCTTGGGCAAAGACCAAATGTTCTCACATATACCTTGCCTAGGCATGTATTATATTCCTTGAGCCAGCTGGTATTAATTTTTCAGGAGGCTGTCGGCCTAACATGGATCCTTCTGGTTTTTGTAAAACTAGCTAGGCATTATTTATCTCTCACATTGTCTAACCCTTCCACCATGGTTTCCCCATTTAAAGTACCCTATTTTTCCCATTTCTCCCTTAATAATACCATTCTCCTATGGTCCCACCTTTCTTGAGCTCCTTCATCCCCTTTAACCCAAGGTTCCTTGTGTAACACTCCCTCCCCCTCCCCTTAAAATAACCTCATTTTTATCCACCTCTCCCTTATTAACACCTGTTCCTACTGTTCTTCTCTTTCAGATTCTTTCTTTTCCTTTACTTCCCTTGTTCCTTTTCATCATCCTGGTTCCTTTAGTTATGTCTGTATACATACTCACTTATAAGGATTTGGTGCTAGGCTTTACATATGAAGGAGAATATACATCCTCTCTTTTTCTGAGTCTGTGTTGCTTCATTTAGGATAACAGTTTCTAGTTCCATCCATTTACCTGCAAATTTTATGAGTTCATCTCTCTTTACTGCTGAGTAAAACTCAATCGTATAAATGAACCACATTTTCATTATCCATGTGTCAGTTGAGAGACACTTAGGTTGTTTCCATCTCCTAGCTATTGTGAAAAGAGCATGGATGTACAAGTGTCTCTGCAATAGGATGAGTTCTTTGAGTATATGCCAAGGAGTGGTATAATTGGGTCAAGTGATATGTTCATTTATAGTTTTTAAAGAGTTCTCCACACTTCTTTCCAAAGGGTTGAAGAAGTTTGAAATCCCAAAAACAGTGGACGAGTGTTTCCCTTTTCCCACATCCTCTCCAACATTTGGTATCATTTGTTCTCTTGATCTTAGCCAGTCTGACTGGGGTAAGATGAAATTTTGAAATGGCTTTAATTTGCATTTCCCTAATTACTAATGAAGTTGAACCCCTTTTAAGATTCTTCTTAGACATCTTTATTTCTTCTTTTAAGTACTCTCTGTTCTGCTCTTTAGCCCATCTTTTAATTGGGTTACTTCCTTTCTTGAGTCTTTGTTTTTGGGGCTTGTTATATATTCTGGATGTTAAACCTCTATCATATGTGTTGGTGGTGAAGAGTTTCTCCCATTCTGTGGGTTTTCTCTTCACTTCCTTGGTTGCTTCTTTCGATGTATAGAAGCTTTTGAGTTTAATGAGGTCCCATTTGTTGATTCTTGACATTGTTTCCTGAGCAATTGATGTCCGGTTTAGAAAACCCTTTTCTACACCTATATCTTGTAGGTGATTGCCAATGTTTTCTTCTAACAGTTTCAGAGTTTCAGGCTTCACATTCAGGTCTTTGATCCACTTGAAGGTGGCTTTTGTGTAAAGTGAAAGATAGGAATTTAGTTTCATTCTTCTACAGGTGGATATCCAGTTTTGCCAGCACCATGTGTTGAACATGACATTTTCCTCCAGCGAATGTTCTTGGCCCCTTTGTCAAATATCAGGTGGCTGAAATTGCATGTACTCATATTTGGGTCTTCAGCTTTGTTGCATTGATCTGTGGGTCTATTTTTATGCCAGTACCATGTTGTTTTTATGACTATAGCTCTGTAATATAGTTTAAAAATCTGGTATAGTAATTCCCCCAACATTGCTCTTGGTGCTCAGGGTTGCTTTCACTATTCAAGGTCTTTCGAACTTCCACGTGAATTTTAGGATGGTTTTTATTCCAACTCTGTGAAGAATGTCATGGGGATTTTGATTGGCTTTGCATTGAACCTGTAAATGGCTTTTCATAGGATGGTCATTTTCATAATATTAACTCTTCCAATCCATAAGCATGGGAAGTTCTTCCACCTTCTGATGTCTTCCTCCATCTCCTTCTTTAATGATTTAAAAATTTCATTTTAAAGGTCTTTAATGTCTTTTGTCAGGTTTATTCTAAGATTTTTTTTTTTGCAGCTATTGTGAAAAGGAGTGTTTCCATATACACTTTTTCTGATTGATTGTTATTTCTATGTAGAAAGGCTACAGATTTTTCTAGATTAATTCTGTAACCTGCTACTTTACTGAATGTGTTAATAATGTCTAGGAATTTTTTTTGGTGATATTTTTGGCATCTCTTGTATATAGTATCATATTATTTGAAAAAGGGTATAATTTGATATCTTCTTTTCCAATTATTACTCCTTTCATTTTCTTCTCTTGTCTTACTGCTCTTGTAAGAGTGTCAAGCACTATGTTAAAAAGGAGTGGAGATAGTGGACAGTCTTGCCTGGTTACTGATTTTAATAGGAATGCTTCCAGTCTTTCTCCATTTAGAATGATGTTGGCTGTGGGTTTGTTGTATATGGCTTTAATTATGTTGAGGTATGTTCTCTCCTGTCCGATTCCCTCTAGGACTTTGAACATAAATGCATGTTGAATTTTGTCAAAGGCCTTCTCTGCATCTACTGAGATGACCATGTGGTTCTTGTCTTTGAGTCCATTTATATGATTTATGATGTTTATTGACACAAATATTGAACCATCCCTGCATCTCTGGAATAAAGCAAACTTGGTAATGGTGGATGATCTTTTTGCTGTTTGTCTCGATGCTGTTTGTAAGTGTTTGGTTGAGAATTTTTGCCTCTGTGTTCATTAAGTATATGGGGCTATAGTTTTTTTTTTTTCATTGCAACTATACCTGGCTTTGGTATTAGAGTGATGCTGGCTTCATAGAAGGAATTTGGAAGTTTTCCCTCCATTTCTGTCTTTTGGAATAAATTAAGTAGCATTGGATGTACATATTCTTTAAATGTCTGGTAGAATTCTGCTGTAAATCCATCTGGTCCTGGGCTTTTTACAGTTGGGAGGTTCTGTATTACTGTTTCAATTTCCTTATGTGTTATGGGTCCTTTTAAGCTGTTCTCTTCTCAGTTTAGTTTTGGTGGTTCCCATGCTTTTAGTTACCCATCAATTTCTTTTAGGTTTTCAAATTTAGTAGCATATAGGTTTTTAAAGTATTCCCTTATATCAGTGTGGGTTTTTATGGTGTCTCTTGTGATGCTTCCCCTTTTATCTCTGAATTTGTTGATTTAGAGGTTCTCTTTCTTTCTTTTGGTTAACTGGGTTAGGGGTCTGTCAGTCATGTTTATCTTTTCAAATCATCAGCTCTCGGGTTCATTGATTCTTTGTATTGTTTTCTTTGTTTCTATTTCATTAATTTCTGCTCTGATTTTTGTTATTTCTTCTTGTCTGCTGGACTTGGGTTTCATTTTTGGTTGCTTTTCAAGTGTCATGAGTTGCAATGTTAAGTAATTTACGTTCTTTCTGATTTTTTAATGCAGGCACTTAGAGCTATAAACTTCCCTCTAAGGACTGCTTTGAATGTGTCCCAGAGGTTTTGTTGTGTTGTATTGTCTTTTTCATTTAGTTCCAGGAATACTTTTATCACATTCTCAATTTCTCCTTCGATCCATCATCATTCAAGAGTGCGTTATTTAATCTCCACGTGTTCATGTAGTTACTAGGGTTTCTTCCAGTGTTGATTTTAAGCTTTATTGCCCTGTGGTCTGATAGAATGCATGGAATTATTTCAACCTTCTTGTATTTGTTGAGGTTTGTTTTGTGCCCCAGTATATGGCCGATTTTGGGGAAGTTCCATGGGGCACTGAATAGAAAGTGCATTGTTTGGTGCTAGGGCGTAATAGTTGGTAGATGTCTGTTAGGCCCATTTGATATATGGTATTGTTTAATTCAGATGTCTTTCTGTTAATTCTCTGTCCTGTTGACCTATCAAATGGAGACAGTGGTGTATTGAAGTCCCCTACTATTATGTGTTGGGATTAATCTGGGTCTTAAAGTCCTGCTTTTATGAAGTTGGGTGCACCAGAGTTTGGCGAATATATGTTCATGATTGTAATATCTTCTTGGTGAATTGTTCCTTTGATCAGAATGAAGTGACCCTCTTTATCTCTTCTGATTAGTTTTAGTTTAAAGTCTATTTTGTCAGATATTAGAATTGCAACACCTGTATTTTTCTTGGTATGTGTTATTTTTTATTGGTATACATTTTCTTGGTATATGTTTTTTCCATCCTTTCACCTTAAGTTAGTGCCTGTCCTTGAAAGTGAGATGAGTTTCTTGCAGACAAAAAAAAGATGTGTTTTGTTTCTTAATCCATTCAATTAGTCTGTGTCATTTGATTGAGCAGTTCAGTCCATTGATACAGAAAGTTATTAATGAAAGATGTGTGTTGATTCCTGTCAATTTTTTTTGTCCTTTTGAGACAGGGTCTCCCTGTAGCCCCAGCTGTCCTGGAACTCACTATGTAGACTATGCTGGCCTTGAACTCACAAAGATCTGCCTGCCTCTCCCTCCCAAGTGCTTGGATTAAAGGTGTGTGCCACCACACCCAGTTGATTCCTGCCATTTTTATTTCTGTTCAAATTCTTGGTGTAGATATGCATTTCCATAGTTAAACCCATGTTAAGTTTCTTTCTGTAACCCCTTGGGTACAGTCCTTCCTTCATTCAGCACTTTGTAGTACTTCAAGAACTCTCTATAGGACTGGTTTTTTGCACATGAATTCTTTCAGCCTACTTATGTCATCAAAGATTTTTCTTTCCCCTTCAACTACAAGAGACATTTTTGCTGGGTAAATAATCTGGGTTGGCATCTATGGTCATTTAGAACTGGGAATACTTTCATCCAGAGTTTTCTGGCTGTCATAGTTTGCACTGAAAAGTCAGCTGTAATTCTGATGGATTTTCCTTTATATGTGACTTGTTTTTCTTTTGCAGCTTTCAGTATTCTCTCTTTGTCCTGTACACTTGGTGTTTTTACTATGATATACTATGGAGAGTTTCTTTTCTATTCCTGTCTATTTGGTGGTTTATATGGTTCTTGTATTTGTACGGACATGCCTTTTTTTAATAATGGCAAATTTTCTTCTACAATCCTGCTGAAGATCTGGTCCATACCATTATCTTGATATTCTTCTCCTTCCTGTATACCTATGATTTGTAAGTTTGGTCTTTTTATGGTGTCACAGAATTCCTGCATATTCCATACTCTTATTTCTTAAATTTTTCATAATCTTTGTTTGAGTGGTCTAATTCATCCACTTTATCTTCCAGTCTTGATATTCTGTTTTACATTTCATTCATCCTGTTGGTAAGGCTTTCTCCTATCACTTCTAATTGACTTACAGAGTGTATCACTTCCTGCTTCATTTCAGCCTAAGTATTCTTCAATATTTCTAACTCTTCTAAATTCATTCAGAAGTTTATCCCTATCTTCTTTCAGCTCTTTCATTTCTTTATGTGTCCTTCAAATTCACTGAATTCTTCTGTCATGTTTGTATTTGTTTTTTGGAGTTCTATGTCCTGTGTTATCTCTAAGGGGTTCTCGCTTACTCCTCTAGAGGACTGTTGGTACTTCGTCAGATATATTATTGTGGATTTTCATATTATTATTTTTTTTCTCTGTGACTTTGACATCTGGATTTCTTTTGTAGTTTCTGGTTGTTGTGTGAGACTCAAGCCTTTCTTTGTTGAGTTTAGGTCTGTTTCTTTTTGCAAACTTTATTTGCCTTTGTGGTTTACTTGTTGGGCATGAAAAGCTGGTTGGTCTAGGCTTCAGGTTCTCTCTTTTGATTTTGTTTTGGAGTGGCCAAATTGCTTTTGTCTTGCTGCTCAGGAGTTCCCACAGAGGCCCAAGTTGGATGAGAATCAGATGCTCTCAGGCTTTCTCCTAAGGTCTGGATCCCTCCAGGAAAGATGCTGGCTTCAGGAATTTGAGGGCTGGGCTGGCTGGGATCAGGGCCCAGGAGAGATGCTGGTCCCCAGGGATGCAAAGGGAGTTGGGGTCAAGAAATGGCCTGAGGGCTGAGGGCTCCCAGTAAACAGGCAATTTACTGGCTCCAGGAAGCTGTGGGGCTGGGATGCCCAGAGATGCTGGCAGTGTGCTTTTTGTTACATATCTTTCAGCTATACATATGCACTCATATACAACATGCGCGTGCACACACACACACACACACACAACTTTTGAATTAATACATTTGCCTCTGTTTTCTTCCACATCATCTAAGCATAATTTATCTATCTATCCTCTCTCTCCCCCTGTATAGCCCTCCCTATTTCCTCTCCAGTTAAAATATTTTCATTTTCTCTATTTCTTGCTTGATAGAACCTGTCTCCTAGTATCCCCCTCTCTTGGGCTCCTTCTTTCCCCTTATCCTCATGGTTCTCCATTTTCCTAGCCTCTGTGGGTACATCAGGATATACACCTACATTTAAGGATCTGGAGCTCTGATCCACAAATGAGACAGTAGATGAATTGCTTATTTTTCTGAGTCTATGTTACTTCACACATTATAACTATTTCTAGTTGCATCTATTTACCTATAAATTTCATTATTTCATTTTTCTTTATCACTGAGTAGAACTCTGTTGCATAAATGTACCACATTCTCATTATCCATTCATCATAAAAAAACTCTTTTGAAAACAGCAGCAATGTGATACTGAAATCAGATATTCTGATTTCTCTGATTGCATGATTAATATTCTGAGTTCTCCACACTGGTTTCCATAGCCATTGCATCAGTTTTCAATTCACAGCAGTGAATGAGTATTCCCCTTTCCCCACACCCTTGTTAGTATTTGGTGTCATTTGTTCTCTTGATCTTAGCCATTTTGACAGAGATAAGATGAAATCTTAAAATACTTTTCATTTGCATTTCCCTTATTATTAAGCATGCTGAATGCTTTTAAAGTAATTATTATTTTTAATTCTTCATTTGAGAACTTTCTGTTCAGATTACAGCCCATTAAAAATATTTTATTTATTGTTTTTTATTATTTTATGTTTATGAGTTCATTGCCTGCACATATATAAGTGCACCCATGTTGTGCAATGCCTGAAGAGGTCATAAGAGGGCATCAAACCACCCAGAACTGGAGTTACAGATGGTTGTTAGCCACTCTGTGGGTGCTGGGAACAGAACCTGCGTTCTCTGCAAGTACAGTTGGTGCTTTTAATGCTGGGGTCATTTCTCCAGTCCCACAACCTATTTTTCTAATTGAATCATTTGTATACCCGATTATTTGTTGAGTTCTTTGTATACTCTGGAGTTAATTCTCAATCAGATGTACAGTTGTCAATGGGCTTCGTCTTCATTGTGGGGATAGTATTATTCCTAAGACTGTCTCTATTTTTTTTTGTCTTCAACTATCTCTTTAAACATGTTTAGTGAAAGTCATCCCTTTCTTGACTTCTGCATGGAAACTATAATAGCCCTTTGATATATGTGGTCACTGTCAAATAATATAATATCTCAACCAATAGACGTTTAGAGTATATTTTCAATTATTCAAAAAGAAACAGAGGGAAAACTCCTCAATTTCTTCAGCAAATCAGTATTACTTTAATTCCAAACCCAGGAAAAGATATAGCAAAAAAAAGGAAACAATAGGTCTATGTCCATAATGAATACAGATGCAAAAGTTCTCAACAAAATACTCACAAACCATGTACAGACACACTTAGGAAACATCATCCACCATGATCAAATTGACTTTATTCCAGAGATGCAAGGATGGGTCAATGTACTGAAGTCAGTAAATACAATAAATCGTATAAATGAACTTAAGGACAAAAATCACATGATAATCTTAATAGATGCAGAAAATGTCTTGGACAAAATCCAACATTCCTTCATCATAAAAGTTCTACTCGAAATTGGAGTAGATGTAACATACTTAAGGCATAATTAAGGTTATATACAGCAAACCCACAGCCAGCATCATTCTTAATGGAGAAAATCTCAACACAAACATTTGCATTAAAATCGGGAACGAGTTCACAATCTCCACTCTTTCTCAGCAGAGCACTTGAAATTCTTGCTAGATCAATTAAATAGAAGAAAATTAAGGGAGTAACTGATTGGAAAACAAAAGGTCAAATTATCTCTATTTGCAATTAAATAATATTATACAGAAGAGATTCCAGATATTTCACCACAAAAGTTTTAGAAATGATCAACACTTTCAAAATCAATTACAAAATTCACCAGCCTTTCTATATACGAAAAAACAAGCAGTCAGAGAAAGATATCAGGGAAACCCTCCACTCCCATCCACAATACCCTCAAATAAATATCCATGGAGTAAACCTATACAAAGACAGAAACAATCTTTGCAATGAAAACTTTAAATCCTTGAAGAGATTGAGGAAGACACAAGGAGATGAAGGACCCCCATGTTCATCAATTAGTAGAACTAATATTATGAAAATGACTATGCTATGAAAAGCAATTTGCAGATTTCAGGCAATCCCAATCAAAAACACCATGACAGTTTTCAAAGAAATAAAAAAATTCTAAAATGCATATGGATCCCAGATCTCTTCTTATCTAATTCTTGCCTTGCCTTGTTTGTCTTTGCTCATTCACTTTCCTGGAGCCACACTGGCCTCCTTCTTTCTTTCTTTTAAAATAAATTATTAGTTTTATTTGCTTGTGTGTGTGTGTGTGTGTGTGTGTGTGTGTCTGTGTCTGTGTCTGTGTATGTACACACACGCATGAGCATAACAGAAAGAGGCATATGAAGGTCAGAGGAAAATTTGCTGGAATCTGTTTTCTCCTTCCATTTGGGTTCCAGGGATCAAGCTTAGATCATTAGTTTTGGCAGCAGCTGTCTTTTACATGCCAAATCTCACTAACTTTTTGCTTCCTGAATATATGAAGCATGCCTTTGCATGGCATTTTGAAATAGTTTTTTTTTTTTTTTTTTTTTTGGAATCGATGTCCTCCCTGCTATGCGTGACTCCTTCCCTTACTCCTTTAGATCACCTATCCAGAAAGTCTCCAATCCTTTATTAGGCATTCATTACCACAACTAATCACATTTTACTCCCATAACATCTTACTATATATTTTTCTCATGCACTTAAATGTCTAGAATGCTATAGTTATTCACTTGTGTATTATGATCTCTGCAATAAGATATGAACTCTCAAGGTAAATATTTTTCTCTGTGCCCCACCTAGAACAAGGCTAGATATAGCCACAGTTTTTCCTAATAGTACCTTACCTAAGCACAATATAAATGAAACAGAGTTTCAAGAGGAAATAATTCTGAATCCAAAATCACTCTTGAAACAACAAATCAGCAGTAAGTTGGTTTTCTGAGCATTGGCTGTGTTCCAAGAACCATTCTCTACTATGTGAATGCAAAGTCAGTCCCATTCACCTGGAAAAATAAAGAAAAGTAAGTAAATAAAACAATAATTTAGAGGAATTAGGCCTTTGAAGAACATCTTAGAAATTTCAGAAAGGCAGATTGATGTTGTTATATGGGACATTAGACAGGATATTTGGGAATTCCTTCTCTGAAGGAGGTCTGAATTACTGATACAAGTCTGTGCAAGTGACATTTAAGAGAGACAAATTCTCATCTCCAGAATGAGCACACTGTGCTTGTGCCTGGTCTTGTTTAATTCACTCATAGGAAGAGGAGAGAGTTGTTTTAAGCTTCCATTCTTATAGTTTGGGAGTAGTGGTTTTACCACTTTGAAATTTATTAGCTCTCTTTTACTCTATGTCCTTGGTATTTATCAAAGTTTATTGAGGGACTTAACTTGTAGCTCTTAACTTGCTATTGTACATATTCTCGTTGGTATGTAATTTTTTTGAGACTTTCTTTAAAATACTCATTATTACAGTATAGAGATATAGAAATGTTATTAGTATGAAATTATGGTTAGTTTATTCCCAAATATTTGTAGAATTCCCATCATATAACAAGAATTCTCGAAGGTCCTAGATGTCAGATTATCATCAGTCTAAGAGTTATTTTCATAAGAATTAGTTTTCTCTAGATATTATATGGAAAATTGCCATAATATGCTAATGGTACTGTAAATAGATATACTGTTTCCCTTTCTTGAGAATTTTTTAGTAAACTTGAAAATCTATGATGTCTGCTGTTGGAATCACCCCCTCTTGAATTTGGTGCCATTATTCACATTTCTATCTGTAATTCCGTGAGTAATAATGAGTAGGAGTCTGCTTCTATACAGCATACTGTCTACAATAGTAATAAGTAGTCAACACCTGTTGCCATGGGGCATAACTTCTACAATAGTAAGTACCAAGGTCACTGTTTCTATTATGCATTGCAATCTACAACAAGAGTTTTCAAGTTCTCTATTTCTGTGGAGTGTACCTTCTACAATTGTAATAACTATAAAGTCTCTCTTTCCACAGGGCATAAATTCTATAGCAGTAGTAGCTATTCAATACCTCTGTTTCTGTGAACTTGGGCCTTCTACAATAGTAATCGAAGCCTCTGGTTCTGTGGGGTGTACCTTCAACAACAGTTGCCAGTATTCAAAGACTCTGCATCCACTGGACTTAACTTCTGCTAAGGAAAAGTAATTCACCAGCATGATAAATTTGTGGGGCTAGTATTATTCCTAAGACTGTCTCTATTTTTTTGTCATCAAATAGCTCTTTAAACATGTTTAGTGAAAGCCATCCTTTTCTTGGCTTCTACATGGACACTCTAATAACTCTTTGATTTATGTGGTCACTGTCAAATAATATAATATCTCAGCCAATGGAAGTTTGGAGTATATTTTCAATTTGGCTTATGTTTTCTTGCCCTCACAAAATGAGAGTCTGCAATTTGAGAGTGTAATATATTTTGCTGTGGATTATTAAGAAGGAAGAGCAGGAACAGTGTGGGAAATCCCTACTCAAATGATGATGTGGGGAACATCTTCTCTACATGTGCTTCATTTCTCAAGCACCTTTTTTGTTGGCTAATCCTAACACTTCTCTCCTTTGTTCTTGCCATCTGAGTAGCCAGCAGTCCCATTTCTGACATATATTTCTCTTAAAATCATAGTCTATTCTCTACTCAAAAACTGTAGAGTCACATATCAATTCCAACAAGTAGAATGGAGGTTCATACACCATTTGTATTAAAAAGCAGTCTCTCTCTCTCTCTCTCTCTCTCTCTCTCTCTCTCTCTCTCTCTTCACAGGAAGGGGTAACTGGAATTAGATCTCAGCTATGTTTTTCACAAATACCTTCAATCTCATTTTGGACCACTTATTTAGTTATCAAAACATGTCATCTAATGCCATCTAAAACATGTCATCTAATTCTAATACTCAAAATACCCAGAATCCAACAATATTGACAGAATATTGAAAATGAATCTTGTATTAATTTATATCTGCTGGGTTGGAGTTGACATTTTGACAGTGTTCCCTGGTGATTTATGGACAACATAATTTGAGAAGTACTGATATATATTCTTAATTTCTTATATATTTGTATGTATACATATATATCAGAAATATTCCTCACATTAGATGTTGTTATCTAATACCTATAATTTCTTAGTGCATCACTAGAAAATCTCAAGATAACATCTTATTATATAAACAACAAGCAAACAAAATAAATATTGCAAATCACTTGAGATACCTTCTGAAAAGAAAATGGAAAAGCGTTATTGCTATGGTTTTATTCATGCCCTTTCCTTCATAGGTTGAAATCTTCATGCCCAGTACTTTAGGAAATAACTTATTTGTAAATATGTTAATTTCAGAGGCAATAGGATAAGCCAAGATAAGGTCATGTTGGAGTAGAGTAAACCCTTAACAACAATGTGACTTTTGAGGAGAAGAAATGTGAAGACATAAATATACCTATAGAGAAAATTTCACATGAAAATAACAGTATGTGTGAGTAGTCAATAAGCTTGGGATGCAAAAGATTGCCAGTCACCTCCAGAAACTAGGAGAGAGGCATAGAACAGCCCTGAGAGGGAATGAACCCTGATATGTAAGATGCCATAGGAGAAAGTGAAATCATGATTGTGCCAGATGTAAAGCCAACAAATCCCTACAATTAACCAGCCCAGCAAAGTGTCTCTATTGTTCCAAAATTGGCATTTTTATCTTGGGGGTTATGGACAATTGTCTAATTGTACTAAAGACCCACTTAATAGGATGAAATCATGCATCATGCATGGACTGTAAAAATAGCCAAGCACACATGGCTGCAGAAGTCATAGATTTTAAATGAGATGCTACTGCTCATCACTTTCCTGAAGAAATGTAATTTCTTACTACATTTTAAATATTTATTCTTATATTCACAGATAGCTACAGCCCTTACCCCTTGTCAGAGAAGGTTCTTTACAATACATGGAGACTATAACAAAGAACCACAACTAATCAAAATGTGGAGAATAAGGGACTCAGAGGTACCTAGACCCAATTATTCCATCTACAATGCAAGGGAACATGAAGGAAGAGGGAGATGAAAAATTTTTGGTTTTTGTTTTTGTTTCTACATGGTCTCTCTAGTCCCTGCCCACATGAAAGTCACTATGTGGGCCAGGCTGGCCTCCATTTCTCGGAGCTCTCCCTGCCTCTGCCTTCTAAAGACTGGGATTAAAGACATGCACCACAATGCCTATTATGGGAATAGAAAGATTTTAAGAGCCAGAGAAACTGGAAGCGTGCTTCTTGATTATGTATTATGGACATGACAGGGAAGTTGCACCTGTGAAATCTCAACAATATGGCTGCCTGAACAATATCTGCATACGACAGCCCCAGCTTATACACCAATGTGATTGGGGAAAATTTCTTACCTCAAGATGAAGAGCTACAGGTAACCAATGGATTCTAAAGGAGAGGGAATCAGTTTTCTTTATGGATGAGGTCCCTGATAGGTTACCTCATCCTAAATGGTCGGTCCTAAACACATTTACAAACAAGCACAAGTAAATGTACTCAGTACTATATATGTACAAAACAATGGAACACTGAACAACAATAAAGAAAAGAATAAAATTCAAAGGATTGGGAGGACATGGGAGAAGAATTTAGGAAGTGTTAGAGTGATGGTGGAAATGATGTAAAGTACTTATGTATAAAATTCTCAAAAAAATCAGAAAAACAGGTTTTTGAGCTAATTCATTTCCCTCTGGTTTTTTCACACCACCTAAGTTTTCTTTATCTTTCCTCTCTCTCTCCCCCTGTCTAACTTCCTCCCTCCCCAGCTAAAGTACCCATATTTTCCCCTTGATGATACTGTCTCCTCTTACCCTCCCTCTCTTGATCTCCTTCATCCTCTTTACTCCCTTGGTTCCTTGTATATCCTTCCATCCTCCCTTCCTAGTTGAATACCCTGATTTTCCTTGTTTCCCCCTTGGAAACATTTGTTTCCTATATCCACCTCTCTCAAGCTCTTTCCTTCCTTTTACTTTCATGGTTCCTTTGCTTTTCTTAGCTTTTGTGGTTATATCAAGAGATATATATAACAATTTGGTGCTAAAAGCCAGAAATGAGAGATCTTTTTTTTTTTTTTTTTTTTTTTTTTTTTTTTTTGAGTCTGTACTCCACTTAGCATAACAGTTTCTAGTTCCATACATTTATATGCAAATTTCATGATTTCCATTGTCTTTAACAGTGAGTAGAACTCCACTGTGTAAACAAAGCATATTTTCATTATACATTCATCTGTTAGGGGCCAATTAGGTTTCTTCCATTTCATAGTAATTGTGAAAAGAGCAGCAACAAAAGTGGAAGTACAAGTATATCTACAGTAGGATGAGTACTTTGGGTATATGTTAAGGAAAGGTTTAACTAGATCATATAGTGGAAGAACTTTTGGCAGCTGATTATTGGTGGGTGAAAGAGAGTTGATCTTTAAGGGAGAAACTCTAGATAGGATGACTAAACTCCAGTGAATGAACTTGCACTGAGGGATATCTGGGTACACAAACTTGACTTGATAAGCCTTAACATATATGACAGAATTATTGAAATCCAGTGGTTTGGGGGGTTCAAAGGGGTGAGGATGGGGGAGAGGGTATAAAAATGTCTAAGATGTTTTGTATGAAATTCACAAAATTCAATTAAAAACATACATTAAAAATCATAAAAATATAAATAAATAACAAAACAAAATATAGAGGGTTTAAGTGTCCACTGAAGAGTATGACATTAGAAGTTGCCTTCACTAAACCTGAATGGTATTCTGTTTCTACTCAGTCTAAAGCTTTCTCCAGAATCATTACCTGCGGAAATAACTAATTGATGTGAGAATATCAAAACAGTGTCTTGCACTGGAAAATGTAAAGCAAATGGGGAAGGGGAAGGCAGTTTCTGGTACGTGGAAGTAATTCTGGGCAGGCTGAATTCCAAGTTAGCACTAAGGAATTTTGTCCATGGAGTCAATGGGAATGAATACATATTGGAACAAATAACCCTGTTGTACTTCTAGGAGATGAGAATTTGGCTCATTATTAAGGGTCTCTGCTTGCTTGCTCCTTTCTGTTGTGCTGGAGATAAAGTTGCCCTGTGGTTCTACTTAAGCTACTGTCCATTTATCTCTGAACAGGGGTGGGGCATGATTGCATGTGGCAGAGGCAGGTAGGTTGAGATGTATGGGTTAATGGGAAGCCCAGGAGTACACTGAGAGAAGGATGTGATAGCAAATCTTCCTTTCCATTCTTTATTTCCTCTCATGAAGGTACTGCATGCTTTGAAAAAGGAAATTCATTTTTAGGGATTTCCGTGAATACTCAAAAAACAATTTGGATCTAAATATTTTAATTGCCAGTTTCATAAATTGACTCAGGGCATTCAGAGACCAAGTCACATACTTTATGACCTATGACAACAGTAGAATTTGTTGTTTCTTGAGGATATAATACTCTTTCTTTCTTCTTTTGGTTGTTTGAGACAATCTCACTAAATAGTTGAGGCTATCCTGTAACTTGCTATGTAGCACATGTTGGGCTCAAAATCACCATTTTTCTGCCTCAACCTCCCAAATCCTGGGATTGCAAGCATGTGCCACCACACTGGGAGGGACATGTGCTTTATCGTTAGTCAGTCAACCTGATTTTGCATTCCAGTCTTCTCCCTCAGTAGCTGTGGAATCTTGAGAAAGTTGAAACTTTGTCTGGCTGGATTTTTCTCTCTGTAAAATGGAGATAATAATTCTAATAGTTATTATGTCCTAGTGTCATTGAAAAGACTAAATAAATCACTGTTTGGAAATTGTGGATCATGGGACCCTTGAGGAGGATGGGTGGGAGTGGCGGGGTGGGGCACCAACTCAGGTCAGCTTCTAGAGCTTTTCTGTATATAGTCTCTTCTCAGAACCTAGTGTCTTCATGATTCTTGACTATTCTTCAGACTTTCATTTCCCTTCTCTCCTAACAGTTTCACCCCTCTGGATATCACCTCTTCAGAAGATCCCAGATATTACTGATAATTGGCCTGATGAATCATTGCAGGGTAGGCGTTATTGGCTGACTGGTGCGTTTTTCACCAGCTGGAGGTTTGAGTTTGTAAACCTGGCCTGGGCTCTGTTGTAAGTTGAGATTGGGGTTGAGTTGGCTGTACTATACCACAGAGTTAACTGATATGGGAAAGGCAGCACTATAGAGGCAGAAGTTTTGCCTTTGTGCCTTACCTTCCCTTTCACCTGCTTTGCATTTTCTCACAGACCTCTGTATTTTTATGTAGGCCAGGCAGAGCTGTGGCTTCTCTCTTCATAACCTGTGTGAAAGGTGACTTATAAACAATTTTCTATTATTAAAACTATTCAGAGTTTAAATTCATAGATTAATATATTTGAGGAATGATTTTCTCAGTCCAAATTGATCTTAGATTTATTTTAAAGCTGACTCAATCCACATCTCAAGATGAGATATTTAAATTGTTGTTTGCCAAGTAAATTATTCTTTATTCAAAAGTTTATTTCTGCCTAAACATTGGTTTAGAAAACATAGACAAAAACACAGTGCAGAGTGTACACTAAAAAGGTATAAGTAAAGAAACAATGCAAACACTACTATCATCCATTGAAAATAAATTAAGAGTAGTAGACTAAGGTGCCCTAAATCTCTTAAGGAATAAATCTCATGTGAGGGAGCGTGTGTGTGCGTGTGTGTGTGTGTGTGTGTGTGTGTGTGTGTGTGTGTGTGTGGTGCTTTATTTCTGTTGACAGATGGGTTTTAGCTACCAAACTTGGAAGAGATATAGTCAGTTAATCAGTGTTTCCATTTTTTTGGCAGACTTTATCATGAAAGATGATTTTAAATGTAAACACAGTGGGTAAAATACCACTTAGAGGGAATTTAGTAAACATACTAATTTAGACCTCAGCAAGAAAGCACCTAAATATCAAACATAATGATATACCACAAATCAAATATTCAGGATATCTATTTTAATCTAAGAGGAAACAAAATTCTTTATTCTAATCTTATTGTAATGCCTTTGACTTCTGAAGTATACGATCTTTTTAAATTAAAGGATTAAAGTGAATGCATCATATGTGCTTACTACTAAATAAATGACATGTTTGTTATGACTGGTAACAGAGAATTAAGTGAAGAGACAGAGAACAATGCCTGGTGGTGTCTTTGTTTCCATGGTGTCTAATTCTCGAAACAGGAAGAGGTAGAGATGAATAAACATTCCTTGTTTGTGTGAGCTCCTAAATAGGTAAGTCAATGCCTAGTCTAGCTAACAAGTTCAGAGTCTGATGTTTTGGAGACCTTGTGTATATATAAAAGACTTCTTTTGTTCCCAATATCTTCTGTTTCTGGCTTATCTGAATATCCACTAATACTTCAGCTAGAGAAAGGGAGTGAATGAAGAAGTGCACTTTCTCCTTAGATTCTTTTGATGAATTTCCCCTTTCCACAGCTGTCCCAATTTAGTCTTCATCAACTGTCACTGAGTCTCTCACAGAACAGAAAAGAACTTAATCCTTCCTATCCAGCATCATGTAAACAGAGGCCAGAAATGTGCTCACTTTATTCATGGAATGTTCTCAGGGGGCAAATGTGCCCAGGAACACACCACAAATGTTTATTAATTTGGGAAGCAAAGTAAGGAGTGGGCTACATATAATCCAGGGACTGGATTGTTAAGACTAGACTGAAGAGGACTGTGAAGGTACTTGGGTAAATGTCACTCATGTACAATATTTGAAAGACTGAGAAGTCATGATCTGCCCTTCAGGACTGAAAGACATAATTTAAGCACAGGCAGTACTTTAGGAAATCTTAAACTGTAACATGAAGCGTGACCTAATTTAATCCATGTGGCCTATGTGTTTGATGTTAGCAGTATTTTTCTTTTTAAACTGGGGTATACAATGGGGACTTTGGTCTTTAGGAAAACTGAGCTATTTCTTGCTAAGTCATCTGTCTTCAGAGACCAATTATTTTTATGTTTTGATTGATAGTCCAGGGCTTTCTTCTTATGTATATTCTTTTTAGAAGGAATTATTAACCATAAGTCTTAAAACAGCCTCCCATAGAAATAGTGTATGTGGAAGTGGATCTGTGGGACAGTGCTCCTCTTTTGCTGAAGGGCTTGTAAGAGACAGAAAGAAGGTAACAGTTTCTGACAGATAAACATATTACTGCATTGTACAGAAGCTCCTGTCATTTTAGCATGATAGATACATATGTATCTATAAGGTCTTTGAAACTATTTGAAGTGTGATTTGGACCAGAACGTCACCATATACTGGGTCCACAACATAGTTTTCACAAGAATAAAATATCTCTAACATGATTAGAAGTTGTTTGTTTTACCAGATAGACAACTAGTCAGTACTCACTTCTTTTTTTCTTTAACATTATGGCCATTCGCTTAAAAACTACCAGATGAACATATTTTGAAATCCGTCTGAGTGTCTCAAAATTTGCTGAGATCATAGCCTCAGTCCAGAATAGAATGGTTAGACATGATTCAGTATCTGTCTTCAGGTAACCCCAGAATTTCAGGGTTGATAAAAGTAGGAGAACACGACTACAATATATTTTTTTTTCTTTTTGAAACAGGGTTTCCCTATAGCCCCAGCTGGCCTGGAGCTCACTTTGTAGACCAGGGTGGCCTTGAACTCAAACAGATCTGCCTGCCTCTGCCTCCCAAGTGCTGGGATTACAGGCGTGCACCACCACTCTGGGCTGACTACAATATTTTTTAAAGTTAAGTATGGACAACGGGCTGGTGGTGCATTCCTAGCAGTGGTAAAGTCTTCAGAGCCTCACTGCTTAACTTTATTGTGTATAAAATTCAACATCAACATTGCCAAGAGATTCTTCAAAACACAGACAGATAATATGGCCTCTTTCCTGACTTATCCAGTCAGAATCTGTGTTCTAACCAGAAGTAGATTCAAAGGCTGTTTTGGACTGAAGAGACCATTAGTAGGCTTTGGGTTCATGATGTTTTGGAGTCCTGCTGAACTGATCTTTAGAAATATCAAACAAATCTATGCTGGTTTTTCTCTAATTGAGTATGTATGGGCAGGAGGCCCCAAACTTAAGTGAGAAACTATTGACAGTCACACTAGACAGGCTGAATAGGCTCCAGTGGGTGATCTCACATCTAGGGACATTTGGGAACACAAACTTTACTTGACAGGCCTTAATATATATGGCAGAATGCATGAAATCTTGTGGGTGGGCTGTGGGGGGTATAGATAGGGGAGCAGAACTAAATATGATTAAGATGTACTGTATGAAATGCACAAAAATTCAATAAAAATGACATTGAAAAAAAATACCCCACAGAAGAAAAATTTTCTTTGTTGAATGTCACCTTGGAATTAAGACCTTTTAGTTTGTGAACTTATTAGCACTCATATAGATTAGTATCAGATTTGAATGTTATAAAAACTATTTTCTGACTGAACTGGAACACTTCTTAGTTTCTCCATAAAGGCCTGAGACTGCAAACCACGAGAAAGGAAAGGGTTTGTTTCGCTATGAGGTTGCATTGAACCTTGCTCTCCAATTCGTATTTGAACACTCAAACGTTGTAAGCTAGAAGAGCCCCCATAACACTAAGATTTCCTCTAAAGAAAATAGAAATAGTCTCCTACCTCCCTCACCCTGCCAGGCAGGTCTTCTCTTCAGTCCTTAAAAAATGATTTAGTTAAGCTGAGCATGCTGGGGATACTTCTTTCTTCCCATCACTCTGGAAGCAGAGGCAAGAGAATCTCTGAGGTGGAAGCCACCCTGATCTGCATAGTGAGTTCCAGGCCAGCTAGGGCTATAGGGAGAAGCTATTGGGAAAACAAACAAACAACAATAGCAAAATGGAAAGGAAAACAAAACAAAATAAAAAACCATGCCTAAAGAAACAAACAACTCAGTTATTAATATAAAAACACATAAACATATTGCACACAGTGGATGCAGGTTAGTGTTCAAACCAAATTATAAGCTTTTGCTCTGCACGCTGACTTTTATATAATAAAATAAATGGTATTTTCATTCATCAATTTTCCATCTTATAATAAAAACAAATAAGACAGGAACAATCTCAAATAATGAAAGATATAGAATATGAAAAAGATATTTTCAGGCTTTTCTTCAAATACTGAACAAATAATTAGAGTTACCAAAATATTTAAATTTGTATTCTGTATCCCAGGCAGTCTTTTTTCTTCCTTCTTTTTGTTTTAGTTTGTTTTATTTTTAGTCTAATATAAAGCAATCGTATTCAAGTTGTTTGATTTTAACTATGTAACATCCTGACATCCCTTTAAAGGGATTGTGGCTGTGGTGACCATTTAGAAATATTACTTTCTTATAACTTAAATGCATTAAAAATATTTTTCATGTTGAAAAATTGTCCAAGAAAGTTCATTTATTTTGGAATCTTTCCTTCTCCATATTTTTATATTAATGGGTTTTAAATTTATACAACAAAATTATATCACATAGACTTTATGCTACATTGATTTTTAAAAATAGAGTTGTGGAATTTTATGTTATCACCTATAGCTATGTTTTTTATTATTTTCATTTATTTTAAAATTTTTATGTATTATTTTTATTTTATGTTTATGAATGTATTGCCCGCAGGCATGTAAGTGCTCCCATGTTGTGCAATGCCTACGGATTTCACAAGGGTGCCCCAGATACCCTAGAATTGGAGTCAAAGACAGTTGTTTGCTGCAATGTTGGTGCTGGGAAACAAACCTGGGTCCTCTGAAAATACAGCCAGTGCTCTTAACCACTAAGTCATCTTTCCAGCCTCAGGCTATATGTTTTTTACAAGCAATTTGAACTGTGAGTAATTTCAGAAATTATAAACTATGGAATAATAGTAGTAACTTATAGACATTCTCCTTAGATTTACTTCCTTGTTAACATTTCACCCTACAAGAAAAATGATTTTAACTCTCTGTCATTAATATTCTTCTGGTCTCTCACTGTCTCTTTTTTTTAACTTTAAAGAAAATTATTGAAAATTTCATACATGCATATAAGGTGTTTCGATCAAATCCATGCCCACTACCTCTCTCTAACTCCTCCCATAACTCCCCATCACTTTTTTCTGACTACTTCATGTTCTTTCTTGCTTGCTTGCTTGCTTGCTTGCTTTCTTCTTTCTTATGGGGCTTTTTGCTACTCTAACATTCCCCGATCTGAAGAGATAATCTAAAATCTTTAAGGGATTAGATAAAAGTTCCCAAATACTTTTGACATTTTTGGCCTTTGGAACAGAGTATGTTGCTAAGAGGCCCAAGGATATTTTGACTTTTAGCCAAGGAACTGGCTACTTTTCTTTGGGGTCTTTTTACCCTAACAGTACAGCCAATTCCTGCCTCCTATTCTTGTGACACCATCCTCTGAAGAGGTTGCCCAAATTTCTGATGGAGTTTCAGGAAGCAGACCACTCTGGTTCTTCCATGCTGAACAGGAATGCAAGGTAAGGCAATTGGGGTACCCCTTCATGGGGTCTATTTAAAGACTACCAAATTGCATAACTCTTATCTGTAGAGTGGAAAGAAAGTCATAGACTGGTGAATAGGAGATGTGAAGGAGAAGTAAAGGCAAGAGTAGTTATCATTACAAGTTCTAGACAGGGAACCAGTAAAAAGTCAGAACAGGGCAAATTTCAAATGTTCATATCAGAAGTAATTGGAATTTCTTGATAAGAGCTTCCAAAAGCATCCCTCCATTAGGTTCCTCCTCATTTTTCTTTTGTCTGTCAAGGCTGGACTCAAGAATGATGGACTCAGGATTTGTTTTTAGGCACTTTGATCACTGTTGGTGTGGCTAGAATCAGTGTCAGTTCCCTCTCAAAGCCCTCTAGATTGGGGGAGAAAACAAATTTATCCATCATTTTAGAACAACAGCTGGTTGCCTCACTTAGCTACAGGTGGGCACTATAGTATTGGAGACCAAGATGTGAAGTCTTACATCTGAGCAGAACTTTCTGCTTAGAAACAAAATCATCAATGAGAAATAATTGTATAAACAACTTTCTATATGTACTTAAGCCTCATGTCTAGGAAGTGTAATCCCTTAAACAGTTAAAGAAATATACTGATCACTTTAATCTTTGGTTATACTTTCCTTTTTGGTGTTTAAGACGATACAGTTGGCCCAAATTAACCAATTTATTTTTACTCTTAAGGTCATTTGAGGATCTGATCCTTGGGGGTCACACAGGTTTGGGAGGAGACACTGGCTCTTTCCTTTTACCAGTTCCATATATGTGAAGATAAGTCAAAGGTCCTACTCCACCATGGCTGGCTTCACTTGAAAGCATGGAGGAAATATTATCTCTGTGTTAATTCTCCTCTTTGTAGACTGGATACTTGTTCAAGTCCATCTGGTTGGGTCTCCATGGCCTCCCTGAAAATGTGACTCACCACAGTTACAGGACATTTGAAGAGATGCTCCATTGTCCCCTGGAACTTAATTGACCTTGGAGGTTAAGGAGAAAAAAACAGTCCTTGAAGTCCCTCTGACCAGGTTGGTATAGGCCTCAAAGTATGGCTGTTAAACATCCAAGAAGGTTAGTTCCACCAGTCTGTTACTTTTAATTGCCGTGTACTTTTTGCTTGACCAAAACCCAAATGTTCTCAGGTAAATCTTGACTAGACATATATTTTTTTTCCTTACAGTAGTTGACTATTGCTTAGGTTTTCTCATTTTTTCTGTCTATTTTGGAAAAAAATCTCCATTCCCATATCCTTTTAACATCTTTTACAGTCTGATTTTATTTTTGAATAATTATGAGGCATAATTACATTAACAAATTAATTTTCCATCTGTTGTGAGAATTTTTCCTGGGGATACTAAGCAATGTTTATCCCCTTCTAAGGTTCTAGTGTTAAACCAATGTTTAATTAATGTTTTCCTGGAAAACCAATGAGTTTACTGAGCTTACTTATAGAGATGAATGAGGGGTTGCTGAGGTGTATGAGTGACCTGAGGGTATGCACACTGGAAAGCCTTTACCCAGTGTGGATCAAACCTTCTTTTCCTAGCCTTCCCAAGACTATATATGTTACCCCTCCCCAAATCCAGGAGACCATGTATGATTAGGACCAAATACATACAGTTGTCTGGGAAGAGTGGCTGCATACTCTGGTAAGAGTCCAATGATCGTGCTTGCCCCTCCTTTAATGGAGCACAACGGTTAACAAGCCAAATTGTGATGATGTTTAGCAAGCAGGCACAGCTGAAGTCATGATTAAGGTAGTTATTTCACACAGAAGAGACTGCTGTACAGCATCATCTTATTAAGAGAACATGGAATATAAAAAGGATTTGGTGCAAGGATCCACAAATGAGGGAGAACATACGTCTTTTGTTTTTCTGAGTCTGTGTTACTTCACTTAGTATAACAGTTTCTAGATCAATCCATTTACCTGCAAATTTCATTATCCCATCCTTTTACTGCTGAATAGAACTCCATTGTGTAAATATACCACATTTTTTTTGACCACTCATCAGTTGAGGGGCACAGAGGTTGATTCCATCTCTTAGCTATTGTGAAAAGAGGAGTAACAAACATGGTTGTACAAGTATCTCTAAAATAGGATGAATCCTTTGGGTATATGCCAAGAGGTGGTATAGCAGGTCATATGGTAGGTTCACTTTTAGTTCTTTAAGAGTTCTCCAAACTGCTTTACATAGGGGTTTCAAGAGTCTGCAATCTCACCAGCAGTCAATGAGCATTCCCCTTTTCCCAAATCCTCTCCAGCAGTTGGTATCATTTGTTCTCTTGATCCAAGGGATCAAGTGGGATAAGGTGAAACCTTAAGTTGGTTTTAATTTGCATTTCCTTAATGACTAATGATATTCAACTCTTTTTAAGATGTTTCTTAGCCATCTTTATTTCTTCCTTTGAGATCTGCTTAGATCTTTAGCCCATCTTTAATTGGGTCATTTGATTTCTTGCTTCTTCATGTTTTGAGTTCTTTATATATTCTGGATATTAAAACTCTGTCAAATGTGTCACTGGTGAAGATTTTGTTTCCCACTCTGTGGGTTTTCTCTTCACTTTCTTGATTGTTTCTTTTGCTGTACAGAAGCTTTTTAGTTGAATGATGTCACAGTTCTTGATGGTTGACCTTAACTCCTGAGCAATTGATGTCTGATTTAGAAAATCCTTTCCTTCACCTATTTCCTTTTGGATATTCATTCCATCATGATTTTTAAAGCAATATACTTTAAATAACTGCACAGAGATGTAGAAAGCTGTAAGGATCACTCCCAGCATTTCATTTGAAAAAGATTAATGTATAGCAAATTCATATTTTTTCTTACAATGCTTAATGTTACACAGAAACCAACTGTCCTAAGTAAGGAAGAAAGATTGGGCTGGGGATATGGATCAGCATTTAAGAACACTGTTATTACAGAAGACCCAGGTTTGAATGCCATAACCCATATGGCAGCTAACAACTGTCTATAACTCCACTTCCAGGGCATCTGACAGTCTCTTCTGTCCTCCATGGGCATTGCAGAACATGGGTGCACTTATCTACATGCAGGCAATGCACACATACACATAAAATAATAAATAAAATATTGAAAAAATAAGATCAGACAAATAAAATAAAAATAATAAATAAAATATATTATAAAAGAAGAGATGAGACATAAAACTGTGCTGTGATTTATCTTAGTAAAACACATTTATACACAAGGAGACAGAGCTCAGCTAGGGAGCCGGGCAGATTTCCAGAAGCCAATAGTAGTACACTGCTTAGAAAGGAAAGCATAAGGATATATAGGCATCAAATAGAATGAGATTATTTGCCCTGAGAATCCTTAAAAAACTAAAAATGAACCTACCATTTGACCTCACATCCTCTCCAACATTTGGTATTATTTGTTCTTTTGATTGTTGCCAGTCTGACTGGGTGGGGTAAGATGAAATCTTAAAGTGGTTTTAATTTCCATTTCCCTAATTACTAATGATGATGAACACCTTTTAGGCTGTTTCTTAGTCATTTTTATTCCTTCTTTTGAGAACTCTCTGTTCAGCAACTTAGCCTATCTTTTAATTGGGTTACTTCCTTTCTTGATTCTTTCATTTTTGAGTTCTTTATATATTCTGAATGTTAAACCTCTGCCAGATGTGTCCTTTCCTACACCTCTATCTTGTAGGTTATTGTCAATGTTTACTTCTAACAGTTTCAGAGTTTCAGGCCTCACATTGAGGTCTTTTATCCACTTGAAGTTTACTTTCATGCAAGGTGAAAGATAAGGGCTTAGTTTCACTCTTCTACAGGTGGAGATCCAGTTTTGCCAGCACCATTGGCTGAAAATGGGTCTATTTTTGTGCCAGTACCATGTTGTTTTTATGACTATAGATTTGTAATATAGTTTAAGATCTGGTATAGTAATTTCCCCAGCATTACTCTTAGTGCTCAGGGTTCCTTTGGCTCTCCAAGTCTTTTGTGCTACCATGGGAATCTTAGGATGGATTTTTTTTCCAACTCTGTGAAGAATGTCATGGGGATTTTAATTGGCAATGCATTGAATATATAAATGGCTTTTGGTAGGATGGTCATTTTCACAATATTAATTCTTCCAGGCCATGAGCATAGGAGGTCCCTCCATCTTCTGGTATCTTCCTCAAGGTCATTCTTTAAGGATTTAAAATTTTCATTGTAGAGGTCTTCAATGTCTTTGGTCAGGTTTATTCTGAGATTTTTAAGAGGCTATTGTGAAGGGGAGTGTTTCTGTGTACTCTTTCTCTGATTGCTTGTTATTGGTATATAGAACAGCTACAGAATTTTGTAGATTAATTTTATAACCTGCCACTTTACTGAATGTGTTAATAATTTCTAGGAGTTTTCTGGTGGTATTTTGGGGGTCTCTTAGATGTAATATCATATCACCTGCAAAAAGGGATAATTTGATAACTTCTTTTCCAGTTGTTACTTCTTTAATTTCCTTCTCTTGTTTTATTGCTCTTGCAAGAGTTTCAAACACCATGTTAAAAAGTACTGGAGACAGTGGACAACCATGCCTGGTTGCCGATTTCAATGGGAATGCTTCCAGTTTTTCTCGTTTAGAATGATGTTGGCTGTGGGTTTCCTGTATATGGATTTAATTATGTTGAGGTATGTTCCCTACAGTCCAATTCCCCTCTAGGACTTTGAATATAAATACATGTTGAATTTTGTTAAAGGCCTTCTCTGCATCTATTGGGATGTCCACATAGTTCTGATTTTTTAGTCCATTTATGTGATTTATGATATTTATTGACTTAATTTATTGAACCATTGCTGCATATCTGGAATAAAGCCTACTTGATCATGGTGGATGATCTTTTTATGTGTATGCAGATTGCAGGTATTTTATTGAGAAGTTTTACATCTATGTTCATTAAGAATATGAGTCTGTAGTTTTCTTTTTTCATTGTATCTTTACTTAGTTTTGGTATTAGAGTAATGGAATTTGGACGTTCTCCCTCCATTTCTATCAGTTTAAATAAATTAAGTAGTACTGGATATAGATCTTTAAATGTTTGGTAGAATTCTGCTGTAAATCCATCTGGTCCTAGGCTTTTTTCAGTTGGGAGGTTCTGTATTACTGTTTCAATTTCCTTATGTGTTATGGGTCTGTTTAAGCTGTTGATTTCTTCTCAGTTTAGTTTTGGTGGTTCCCGTGTTTTTAGATACCCATCCATTTCTTTTAGTTTTTCAAATTTAAAAGAATTCCAAGATAATGTTCTGGGTCTTTTTGGTGTCATTTGTGATGTTTTCACTTTCATCTCTGATTTTGTTGATTTGGATTTGTTCTTTCTTTCTTTTGCTCAACTGTGAAAAAGTTCTACTTATCTTCATCTTTTCAGAGAATCAGCTCTACATTCATTGATTCTTTGTTTTATTTTGATTCAATTCCACCGATTTCTCCTCAATTTCTGTTATTTCTTCTCATATGCTGAGTTTGGGTATGATTTGTTCTTGTTTTTCCAAATTTTTGAGTTGTTCATTAAGTCACTTATTTGTGCTTTTTCTGATTTTTTAAAACAGAGGTGCTTAGAGCTACAAAATTCCCTAGTTGTATTTTGTTTAATGTGCCCCAGAGGTTTTACTGTCTTGTGTTATCATTTTCTTTTAGTTCCAGGAATGCTTTTATCTATTTATTAATTTCTTCTATGGTCCATTCATCATTCAGGGATATGCTTTTTAATGTCTATGGGTTCATTTTTAAAAATTTATTTAATAACCATATGATTAGAAGAAGCATTCCTTTACAGCTTTAACATATTCTATAACAATATCCAGAGCAAAGATACATCTCTTTCAAAAGTGGCTGTAAATATTTAGATCCACAGTTGAATTAATACAGTTACACAATACTGAACTGAGTATAAACCGTGTAAAACATAAAATTGAATGAGTTTTGAACCTTTGACAAAGATCTCCAATTCATTTTAAAATATATTGTCTCCTACAGAAAGACTCATTTTAAATACTACTAATGCTTAGATGTTTGCACATGTGCCTCTAATCTCTATGTATCTGATTATTATTAGCCACAGTCAGTTACACTCCGATCCTTGACACCTGAGTATGGATATAAAGTCAACAGGTAGATTTCAATGGTAATGTTTATCACCTATACTAATTAACATGAAGCAAATTTTTATGCTTCCTCCTCAAATATAACTCATTTTTTATTTGTTGATTTTTTGTGTGTATATCATACAGAACATCCTAAACAATTTTATTCATCTATATACCCACTTACCAAATGGCACTCTCCCATAGCATCCCCCCCACTGGCACCCATATACTCTGTCATCCCTGTTACTGTCCACTGTGTTGTTAGGGTCCCCAGCTTTTTGCCAGTGCTTGTCAATCAGTTGAATCTAGTCAGCCTACCTAGAGATCCTTGTTGTAGGAAGACCAGCAGTTCCTCATTTAGCAGCAATCAATTGTCAATATTCCTTTAGATAAGATTGGGGTCTGCCGTTCATTTCCCCAGTTCTATGCTGGGTTACACATTGGGACTCTCTTGGGCCTCCCTGGCCAACAACTCAAAGGAAGGTGTCTCCTGTCTGGCACTGTTTCTTGTTATGTAGCCTTTAGCTATACACATGGACTCTTAACAATTATGTTGACCTCTTTAATCTTTGGTTACAATTTTCTTTTGGGTGTTTAAGACCACACAGTTGGCCCAGATAAACCAATTTATATTTACTCTTGAGGCCATTTGGGGAGTTGTTCCTCAGGGGTCACAGGGGCTTGGGAAGAGCTCCTGGCTCCTTTCTTTTACCAGTTCCACCTATATGAAGATAAGTCAAAGGTCCTACTCAATCATGGCTGGCTATGCTTAGAACCATGGAGGAAATGTTGCCTGTCTGTTGACCCTCCTCTTTGTAGACTGGACACTGGTTCAAGTCCATTTGGTGGGGTCCCACAGCCTCCTTGATCAAGAGGACAGGTGACTAACCACGGTTACAGGACATTTTGAGAGATGGTCATAGTCCCCTGGAACTTAGTCAGCCTAGGAGGGCAAGGAGCCAAACTGTCCTTTATGTCCCTCTGACCAAATTAGTATAGACCCCAAAGTATGGCTGTTAAACATCCAAGAAGGTTAGTTCCACCAGTCTGATACTTTTAATTACCATGTGCCATGAAGATAAAGCTTGGGTAAAGACCAAGCCTTTTCAGATAAACCTTGCCTAGACAGATATATTCCTTGGTTTATTTGTATGTATAATTTGTCAGTAGGTTGTTGCACTAAGATGGTTCTCTCTGATTTTTTAAAACTAACTGGGCATTATTTATCTCTCACATTGTCTAACCCTTCCAGCATGGTTTCCCCATTTAAGGTCCCCCCATTTTTCCTATTTCTCCCTTACTAATACCCTTTTCCTATGGTCCCACCTCCTCTTGAGCTCCTACTTTCCTTTTATCTCTGAGGTTCCTTATATAACCTTCCCTCTCCCTTCCTCTTAAAATAACCCTGTTTTTATCCACATCTCCATTATTAACACTTATTTCCTACTGTTCTTCTCTTTCAGATTCTTTCTTTTTATTTACTTCCCTGGTTCCTTTTCATTATCCTGGTTACTATAGGTCTGGATACATAATCATTTATCAGGATTTGGTGCTAGGATCCACATATGAGGGAGACTATGCATCGAATTTATTTTTCTGAGCGTGTGTTACTTCACTTAGTATAATAGTTTTTAGTTCCATCCATTTACCTAAAATTTCATGATTTCATCTTTCTTCTGAGTAAAACTCCATCATATAAATGAACAACACTTTCGTTATCCAGTCGTTAGTGGAGGGACACATACGTTGCTTCCATCTCTTAGCTATTGTGAAAAGTGCAGCAACAAACATGGATGTACAAATGTCTCTGCAATAGGATGGGTTCTTTGGGTGTATGCCAAGGAGTGGAATAACTGGATCAAACGGTAGATTCACTTGTAGTTTTCTGAGTTCTCCACACTGCTTTCCATAGGTGTTGAACAAATTTGCATCCCCATCAGCAGTGGATGAGCATTCTCCTTTCCTCACCTTCTCTCTAACATTTGGTATCAATTCTTCTCTTGATCTTAGCCCGTTTGACTGGGGTAAGTTGAAATCTTAAAGTGGTTTTAATGATATTGAACACATTTTAAGATGCCTCTTAGCCATCTTTATTTCTTCTTTTGAGAACTCTCTGTTGAGCTCCTTAGCCCAACTTTTAATTGGATTACTTCTTTCCTTGAGACTTTACTTCTTGAGTTCTTTATATATTCTGAATGTTAAACTTCTGTCAGATGTGTCGGTGTTGATTTTCTCCCATTCTGTGGGTTTTCTCTTCACTTCTTTGGTGGCTTCTTTCGATGTATAGAAGCTTTTGAGTTTAATGAGGTCCCATTTGTTGACTCTTGACCATGTTTCCAGTGCAATTGACGTCCAGTTATAAAACCCTTTCCTACACATATATCTTGTAGGTTATTGCCAATGTTTTCTTCTAACAGTTTCAGAGTTCTCAGGTTTCACATTGAGGTTTTTGATCCATTTGGAGTTGATTTTTATGCAAGGTGAAAGGGGCTTAGTTTCATTCTTCTACTGGTGGAAATCCAGTTTTACCAGCAGCATTTGCTGAACATGCTGTCTTTCCTCCAGTGAATGTTCTTGGACCCGTTGTCAAATACCAGATGGCTGAAATTGCATGTACTCGTATTTGGGTCTTCAATTTTGTTGCATTGGTCTATGGGTCTATTTTTGTGTCAGTGCCATGTTGTTTTTATGACTATAGCTCTGTAATATAGTTTAAAATGGGGTATAGTAATACCCCCAGCATTGATATTAGTGCTCAGGTTTGCTTTGGATATCCGAAGTCTTTTGTGCATCCATATGAATCTTGGGATACTTTTTTCCAATTCTGTGAAAAATGTCATGGGGATTTTGATTGGCATTGCATTGGTAGGATGGCCATTTTCACGATAATAATTCTTCCAATCCATGAGCATGTGAAGTCCTTCCATCTTCTGATGTCATCCTTAATCTCTTTCTTTAAAGATTTAAATTTTCATTGTAGAGGTCTTTAATGTCTTTTGTCAGGTTTATTCTCAAATATTTTTTTTCTTTTGCAGCTATTGTGAAGGGGAGTGTTTCCATGTGCTCTTCTTTCTCTGATTGCTGGTTATTGGTATATAGAAAGGCTACAGACTTTTGTAGATTAATTTTGTAACCTGCCACATTAGGGAATGTGTTAATTTCTAGGAGTTTACTGGTAATTTTATTTATTTATTTATTTTTTGGCGTCACTTGGATATAATATTGTATTTTCTGTAAAAAGAGATAATTTGGAGCCACGTATGGTGGTGCACGTCTTTAATCCCAGCACTTGGGAAGCAGAGGCAGACAGATCTCTGTGAGTTCAAGGCCAGCCTGGTCCAGATAGTGAGTTCCAGGACAGCTGGGGCTACAGGGAGACCCTGTCTCAAAAAAGACCAAAAAAAATGAAAAAAAAAGGGATAACTTGATCTCTTCTTTTCCAATTACTACTCCTTTAATTTCCTTCTTTTTGTCTTATTACACTTGCAAGAATTTCAAGAAGTATGTTAAAGAGGAGTGGAGATAGTGGGCAGCCTTGCCTGGCTCCTGATTTCAATGCAAATGCTTCCAGTTTTTCTCCTTTTAGAAAGATGTTGGCTATGGGTTTGTTATATATGGCTTTAATTATGTTGAGGTATGTGCCCTGAGTCCAAGTCCCTCTAAGATTTTGAACATAAATATATGTTGAATTTTGTCAATGGCCTTCTCTGCATCTATTGAGATGACCATGTGATTCTTGTCTTTGAGTCCATTTGTATGATTTATGACATTTATTAACTTACGTATATTGAACCATCCCTGCATCTCTGGGATAAAGCCGACTTGATCATGGTGGATGATCTTTTTGACGTGTGTCTGTATGCGGTTTGCAAGTATTTTGTTGAGAATTTTTGCGTCTATGTTCATTAAGGATATGGGGCTATAGTTTTCTTTTTTGGTTGTTCCTTTACCTGGCTTTGGTATTAGAGAGATGCTGGCTTCATAGAAAGAATTTGGAAGTTCTTTCTCCATTTCTATCTTTTTTAATAAATTAAGTAGTGTTGGATGTAGATCTTCTTTAAATGTCTGATAGAATTCTGCTGTAAATCCATCTGGTCCTGGGCTTTTTTCAGTCAGAAGGTTTGTGTTGCTGTTTCAATTTCCTTATGTGTTATGGGTGTGTTTAAGATGTTAATCTCTTCTTGGTTTAGTATTGGTGGTTCCCATGCTTTTAGATACCTGTCCATTTATTTTAGGTTTTCAAGTTTAGAAGCATATAGGTTTTAAAGCATTCCCTTTAAATGTTCTGGATCTTTTTGGTGTCTTTTGTGATGTTCCCCTTTCATCTCTGATTTTGTTGATTTGAAGGCTCTCATTCTTTCTCTTGGTTAACTGGGCTAGCAGTATCTCAATCTTGTTTAACTTTTCAAAGAACCAGCTCTTGGATTTGTTGATTCTTTGTATTGTTTTCTTTGTTTCTATTTCATTAATTTATGCTCCTATTTTTGTTTTTTCTTATCATCTGCTGGGTTTGGGTTTCATTTGTTGTTGCTTTTCAAGTGTCTTGAGTAGCAATGTTAAGTCATTTATTTGTGTTCTTTCTGATTTTTTTTAATGTAGGTGCATACCTAGAGCTATAAAGTTCCCTTTAAGGACTGCTTTCTTCATGTCCCAAAGTTTTTGTTGTGTTGTATTGTCCTTTTCATATAGTTCCAGGGATACTTTTATTTCTTTCTTAACTTCTCCTTTGACCCATTCATCATTCAGGAGTGTTTTGTTTAATCTCCATGTGTTCACGTGGTTACTAGGGTTTCTTCCAGGGTTGATTTTAAGCTTTATGGCATTGCAATTTCATAGAATGCATGGAATTATTTCATTTTATTTGTTGAGGTTTCTTTTGTGCCCTAATATATGGTCAATCTTAGAGAAGGTTCTGTGGGGTGCTGACTAGAACATGTATTCTTTGGTGCTTGGGTGGAATATTCAGTAGATATCTCTTAGGTCCATTTGATATATGGTATCATTTAAATCAGATGTCTCTCTTAATCCTCTGTCCTGTTGACCTATCTAATGGAGACAATGGGGTATTGGGATTAATCTGGGTCTTAAAGTCCTGTGGTATTGTTTTTATGAAGTTGGGTGCACCAGAGTTTGGTGAATATATATTCCCATTTACAATGTTTTCTTGGTTTATTTTTCCTTCGATCAGAATGAAGTGGCCCTCTTTATGTCTTCTGATAAGTTTTACTTAAAGTCTATTTTATTAGTTACTAGAATTGCAACGCCTGCTTTTTTCTTAGTGCCATTTTCTTGGTATGTTTTTTTTCCATCCTTTCACCTTAAGGTAGTGCCTGTCCTTGAAAATGAGATGAGCTTCTTACAGACAACAAAAAGATGGGTTTTGTTTCTTAATTCATTCAACTAGTCTGTGTCTTTTGACTGGGGAGTTCAGTCCATTGGTATTTAAAGTTATCAATGAAAGATGTGTATTGGATCCTGTCATTTTTATTTCTGTTCACATTCTTGATATAGCTGTGCATTCCCATAGTTATACCTTCATTGAATTTCTTTCTATAACCCCTTGCATGTAGTTGTTCCTTTCTTTAGCTCTTTGTATTGCTTCAAGAAATCTCTGAAGGTCTAGTTTTGTGGATATAAATTCAGCTTATTTATACCATGGAAGATTTTTCTCTCCCCTTCGACTATAATAGACATTTTGGCTGGGTAACATATTCTGGATTGGCATCTGTGGTTATTTAGAACTGGGAATACTTCGGTCCAGGCTCTTCTGGCTTTCATAGTTTGCACTTACATGTTAGCTGTAATCCTGATGGGTTTTCCTTTATATGTGACTTGTTTTTCTTTTGCAGCTTTTAGTGTTGTCTCTTTGTTCTGTATGTTTAGTGTTTTTACTATGATGTGCTGAATAGAGTTTCTTTTCTGGTCCTGTCTATATGCTTCCTGTATTTGTCTGGACATGTGACATGTTTTTCTTTAATTTGGGGAAATTTTCTCTACAATTGCATTAAAATCTGGTCCATACCATTATCCTGAGTTTCTTCTCCTTCCTGTATGCCTATGATTCATAAGTTTGATATATTTATGGTGTCATACAATTCTAGCATATTCCATTCTTGTGTTTTCTTAAATTTTTTGTAATCTTTGCTTGAGTAGTCTAATTCATCCACTTTATCTTCCTGTCTTGATATTCTGTTTTCCATTTCATTCATACTATGGGTGAGGCTTTCTCTTGTTGTTTTTAATTGGCTTACTAAGTGTTTCACTTTCTTCTTCATTTTAGCCTGAGTATTGTTCAAGATTTCTAACTCTTTTCTGAATTCATTCAGAAGTTTATCCCTATCTTCCTTCAGTTCTTTGATTTCTTGTGTGTTCTTTAAATTCATTAATTCTTTTACCATGCTTATAATTGTTCTTTTGAGTTCCATGGCCTGTGTTATCTCTAAGGGGTTCTCATTGTACTCCTCTAGAGGACTATTGCTACTTGGTGGGAATATATTATTTTGGTTTTTCATGTTATTATTTTTTCTCTGTGACTTTGACATGTGAATTTCTTTTGTAGTTTCTGATTCTTGTGTGAGACTCAAGCCTTCCTTTGTGGAGTTTAGGTCTGCTTCTTTTTGTACACTTTATGTGCCTTCGTGGTTTACTTGTTGGCATGAAAACTTGGTTGGTCTAGGCTTCAGGTTCTCTCTTTTGATTTTATATTGGAGTGGCCAAATTGCTTTCGTCTTCAGGAATTCCCACAGAGGCCCAAGTGAGATGAGTCTCAGATGCTCTCAGGCTTTCTCCTAAGGTCTGGATCCATCCAGGAAAGATGCTGCCCTCAGGAATTTTGGCGGTAGGCTAGCCTTGGAACAGGGCCTAGAAAAGATGCTGGTCTCAGGAAGCTGATGGTTGTGCCACCCAGGGATGCAAAGGGAAATTGTGGTGGGAAGAGGTACTGAGGGCTCCTGGGGACTACTGGGAAGAATTTGGTTGGTCTGGATGCAAATGATCAGGAAGCAGTGGGGATTCTGGGCTAAGAGGTCAGTCCAGGGGTCTGGGGTCCCAAGACACAAAATGGGCCAGTACCCAGGCTAGGAGGAGAGACATGGTTGGGGAGCTGGGAGGGTGAATGAGGCTAGGGGTGGGGGGGTCAAGGCATTGTTGGTGCTACTGAACTTACCCAGGAAAGTTGCTGGCACCAAGACTCCAGAGGCTGTGAAGCCCAGGGAAGCAAAGGGAAGTGAGGGTCGGACCAGGCTCAGAGGTCTCCTGGAGACTGCAGGGAGGGATTGGGTTGGTCTGCATGCAAAGGATTAGGAAATAGTGGGGATTTCCAGGCCTAAAGGTCAGTCCAGGTGTTTGCAGTTCCCAGACAAGAAATGGGCCAGTTCCCAGGCTAGGAGGAGAGATATGATGAGGGAGCTTGGAGGATGAATGAGGCTGGGGGTATTAAGGCATGGTGGGCACCACTGGACTTACCCAGGAAAGGTGCTGGCACCAGTATGCCAGAGTGTATGCAGCCCATGTGTTCATTTTTTACTAGAGCTTCTTTTCTTATCAATTTTCAGCTCATGTGCATTGTGCTCTGATAGAATGCATAGAATCATTTCAACTTGTAAATATCTTTTGACATTTGTTCAGTGCCCAATTATGTGGTATATTTTAGAGAAATTTCCATGGGCTGCTGAGTAAAATGTATAGTCTTTTGTATTTCAGTACAATATTCTGTAGATGTCTGTTAGTTCTGTTTGACATATGATATTATTTAATTCAGATACTGTCTCTATTGTTTTTCAGTTGATCTTTCTATTGGAGAAATTATGTATTAAAATCACCTACTTTTACTAAGCTGTAGTTACTCTGTGTTTTGAAGTTCAGTATTACTGTTTTTATGAAACTGGGTGGACCAGAGTTTGATGTACATATGTTCATGATTGTTATGTCTTCTTGGTCAATTGCTCCATTGACCAGAATGTAGCATCCATCTTTATCTCTTCTAATTAATTTTAGCTTGAAGTTCCCTTGGTCAGATGTTAGAACACAACACCTGCTTGTTTCTTGGTGTCATTTGCTTAGAATATTTTTTACATTCCGTCACCTTAAGGTAGTGTCTATTCTTGAAGGTCAGATGAGTTTCTTGTAGACAACCAAAAGATTGATTTGGTTTCTTAATTCATTCAACTAACCTGTGTATTTTGACTAGGTGGTTGAGGCTACAGATATTTAGAGTTATTATTAAAAGGTTTGTATTGATTGCCACCATTTTATTTTCTGTTTGTGTTCTTAGTCTTATTTTGTGTTTTGTTATTTCATTTATTTTTCTTCTGTAATCCTTTAAATATGGTCATTTCTTCATTACTCTGTATTCCTTTGAGTATTCTCTGTAGGCTAGTTTGGTGGACATGATTCTTTCAGCCTATTTGTATAATGGAAAATTTTTCTTTCCCCTTTAACTATGATAGATAATTTTGCTGGGTTGATAGCTATGATCATTTAGAACTTGGAATACTTTGATCCAGATTCTTCTGGATTTTATAGTTCACATTGAAAAGTCAGCTGTAACGGGTTTTCCTTTGTGAAAACAAGTTTGTTTTCAAGTTTTTTTTCAGTTTTCATTACTTTGTTCTGTGTTTTTTAGTGTTTTTACTATGATATGCCATGGGGAGTTTCTATTCCAGTCCTGTTTCATTGCTATTCTGTATGCTCTTGTACCTGTATATTTATATCTTTCCTTAATTTAGGAAAGTTCTTTTCTATAATCTTTTTGAACTTACGGCCAATGCCATTTACTTTAGATTCTTCTCCCTCATCTATGCCTATGATGTGTGGATTTGGTCTTCTTGTGTTATCCTGCATTTCCCTCATATTCTGTTCCTGTTCTTTAAAGTATTTTTTTCATATTCTTTGTTTGAGGAGCTCAATTCTTCAGCTTTATCATCCAATATCTATATTATGTTTTCTATTTCGTTCATTCTGTGTAGCACTACTTTCCTGTTATTCAAATGTGCTTAATGAGTTTTTCAGTTCCATTTTCCTTTCAAAGTGAATTCTATTCAATATTTCTATTTCTTTCTTGAATTTACTTTTCAAAACTTGAATTGTTTTTAATCATTTCATTCAGTCATAAATTTGTAATTTTTTTAGCTTTAGTCGGCAGTTTATGCTTGTTTTTTTTCATATTATCTTTTTTTATCTTCTTTAAATTCATTGAATTCTTTGATCATGTTCTTTAAAATTTTACATCCCAAGGTTCCTGTAGGTACTTCTCATTGTTGAACACTTCTGTAGGATTGGTTAAGTTTTGTGGGGACATATTAATTTTGATGTTCATATTATTTGTGTTTTCACACTGTGTTTTACACTGTTGAATTCAAGATTGATTGTATTTTATATGTATTAGAGTATTGCTAGCATATATTTTAACTGTACCTATGTCATGAAATGCCCATGAAGGTCAGATAAGGGCATTGGATCACCTGGAACTGGAGTTACAAATGGTTGTTGTCCTTCATATGTGTCCTAGGAATCTAACCCAAGTCCTCTGTAAGAGCAGCCAATACTTTTAATCTCCATCCCCCTGATTTTGTTTATGTTGTTGTGATGGGCATCAGTTAGTCTGATTCTAACTAGCTAAGCAGAAAAAGCCTGAGGTGAGGAACTGGGCATTGTCTCGAAGTAGGGTAATGGTCACCTGGTGTGGCGGGATCTAGAAAACTTTACTTGCCAGTTGGGTGCTCTGGCAGGTTTAGCAGGAAGGGGCCAAGGCCCAAAAAATTGTTGTGAATAGCATGGGCTGGTTCTTACTATCTAACAGAAAAGACATGAGCTCTGGAGTAGCCAGATTAGGGGTGATCATAGACTAGGGGGATGGGCAGGTCAGGATTTGGCTAATTCACCCTAACTACTCAGTTATTTTCCAACGGCCTCAGTAGGAAGGGTCCAAGGCCCAAGGAATGCCAATGGGAGAATGACGGGCTGGTAGCAGTGAAGGTATGAGCACTGTAGTAGGATTGTGAGTGATCCCAGATTAGGGGATGGGCATGGTGGTATTTGGCTAACTCACCCCAGATTTTCATACAGTCTCCCTCAGCATTAACAGGCTATTTACTTATTTGAAGACAGAGTTTCATGTATTCTAAGGTGCATTTGAATTAATTAAATGTGTAGTCAAAGATGGTCTTGAACTTGTATTTGTAGCTCTCAAGTGCCCAGGTTTTATGTGGTGCTGGTCATCAAATTCAGAGAGTTGTGCAATTTAGGTAGGCTTTATGCTAACTGAATTACATTTCCAACCCTTATATTGCTGTGTGAACCTTATTTTACATTTAACCTTTAGATACCATTTAGTGTTTTTAAGTAAGAAGGAGAAACACTGAATGTATTTCTAGATACTGCCATCCTTACACTCACAAACTGTTTTTTGTTTTTTTGGTTTTTTTTCTGGAAAACTTAAAAGTTAAAAGCACCTAATTCAAGGCTAAAAGAGAACAAGGCAGATAGCCTGAGAGGGTGGGTTCAGATCTCCAATGGTGTAGAGGCTCTGATCTCAGCAGATCACTAGAGAGTGCCGAGTTCTGGCCTACCTCTGGCCTTCCTCAGATAGAGGTCTTGAGAATACAGGGGATTGCCTGAGAGCCCCCAATCCTGCCTCCATGTGGTGGTGAGCTTCCCCTAATTGCACCATACTCACCCCCCTACCTGGGATTTCGTGAGGCCCCTTCCAAGGCCCCAGGGCAGATCTGGCTTTGGTAGGCTAAGGCTGAGATCTTAGCAGACAATCTGAGAGGATGGGTTCAGGCCTCCATCGTTGAGGCTCTGATCTCAGCAGACCACCAGAGGGTGCCCAATTCTAGCCTCCCTCTGGTCTCCCTCAGGCAGAAGGACTGAGAATGCAGGGGACTGCCTGAGAGCCCCTGGATCCTGCCTCCAAGTAGTGAAGGAAGCCTGAGTGTACCTGACTGGAACCTGAGTTGGGCTTCTGTGGGTACTCCTGAATAGCAGATTTGAAGCCATCAGTTCCCTCCAAATAAACCAGAGAGAACCTGAAGCCTGTACCAACCAGCTTTACATAACCAATAAAGGATCTAGGTACCAGGATAATACAAACAGAAGCACACTTCAACTTAATTCTCATATCAGAATCATAAACAACAAAAGAAATTCACATGCCAAAATCACAATGAAAGAATAGTAAAATGGAAAGCCAAACACTATGTCCCCACCAAACTCCACCAATCCTGTAGAAGAGTTCTACAAAGAAAACCCCCTAGAGATAATCCAGGACAATGAATTTAAAGGAACAATCATAAACATGATCAAGAAATTTAATGAATTTAAAGAACACACAAACAAAAAAATCAAAGAGCTAAAAGAAGATAGGGATAAATTTCTGAATGAATTCACAAAAGTGATAGAAACACTGAAGAAAACTCAGAAACTATTCATGTCTTCCATGACATGAATAGCCTGAAAGAATACATCTCCACAAAATCATCCCTTCAAAGAATACTTGAATAGAAACAAAACAATACAAAGAATCAATGAATCTAAGGGTTGGTTCTTTGAAAAGCTGAACAAGGTAGACAGACATTTAGCTCAGTTAACCAAAAGAAAGAAAGCAAATCCAAAACAACAAAATCAGAGATTAAAGGGGAAACATCACAACAGACACCAAAAAGATCCAGACAATTACAAGGGACAATTTTAAAAACCTATACTGCTACTAAATCTGAAAAGAAACGGATGGGTATCTGAAATCACAGGAATCACCAAACTTAAACCAAGAAGAGATCAACAGTTTAAACAGACCCATAACATATAAGGAAATTGAAACAGTAATAGAAAGCCTCCCAACTAAAAATATCCCATGCCCAAATGGATTCACAGCAGAATTCTACCAGACTTTTAAAGAAGACCTCCAGCTAATACTACTTAAATTATTCAAAATGATAGAAACAGAGGAGAACTCCAAAATTCCCTCTATGAAGCCAGCATCACTCTAAAACACAAAGTGGGTAAAGACACAACCAAAAAAGAAAACTATAAACCCATATCCTTAATGAACCTAGATGCAAAAATTCTCAACAAAATACTTGCAAACTGCATAAAGACACACATCAAAAATATTATTCACCATGATCAAGTAAGCTTTATCCCAGATATGCAGGGATGTTTCAATATATGGAAGTCAATAAATGTCATTAATCTTATAAATGGACTCAAAGACAAAAACCACATTGTCATCTCAATAGATGCAGAAAAGGCTTTTGACAAAATTCAGCATGAATTTATATTCAAAGTCCTAGAGGGAATTGGACGGGAGGGACTGTACCTCAACATAATTAGAAGTATATACAACAAACCCACATCCAACATCATTCTAAATGGAGAAAAACTGGAAGCATTCCCGTTGAAATCAGGAACCAGACAAGGATGTCCACTATATCTACTCTTTTTTCAACATAGTGATTGAAACTCTTGCCAGAGCAATAAGGCAGGAGAAGGAAATTAAGGGAGTACTTTTTGCAGATGATATGATACTATACCTAAGAGATCCCAAAATTTCCATTAGAAAACTCCCAGAACTGATCAACAATTTCAGTAGAGTGACAGATAATAGACTCAGTCTGCAAAAATCAGTAGCTTTTCTATATACCAATAACAAGCACTTGGAGAAAGAATACCAGGAAATGCTCCCATTCACAATTGCTGCAAAACAAACAAACAAACAAAAAGTCTTGGAATAAGTCTGACCAAAGATACCAAAGTCTCTACAATGAAAATTTTAAATCGTTAATGAAAGAGATTGAGGAAGACACCAGGAGATAGACAGACCTCCCATGCTCATGGATTCGAAGAATTAATTTTGTGAAAATGACCATCCTACCAAAAGCAATATATAGATTCAATGCAATCCCAATCAAAATGCCCATGACATACTTCACAGAATTAGAAAAGAAAATCCTTAAAGTCACATGGAAGCACAAAAGACATCAGATGGCCAAAGCAACCCTGAGCACAGAGAGCAACACTGGGGGAATTACTATACCAGATCTCAAAGTATACTACAGAGCTATAGTCATAAAACAACATGGTACTGGCAGAAAAATAGACAGATCAATGGAACATCATTGATGATCCAAACCTGAGTACACACAATTTTAGCCACCTGATATTTGACAAAGGGGGCAAGAACGACCTCAATGTAAAGCCTGAAACTCTGAAACTCTTAGAAGAAAACATTGGGAAAAACCTACAAGATATAGGTGTAGGAAAGGACTTTCTAAACCGGACACCAATAGCCCAGGAAACAAGGGCAAGAATTAACAAGTGGGACGTCATTAAACTAAAAAGCTTCTGTACAGCAAAAGAAACAATTAAAAAAGTGACAAGAAAACCCACAGAATGGGAAAAAGTCTTCACCAGTGACACATCTGACAGAGGATTAACATCCAGAATATATGAAGAACTCAAAAAACAAAGAATCGAGCAATCAAACGACCTAATTAAAAGATGGGCTAAAGATCTAAAAAGAGAGTTCTCAAAGGAAAAAATAAAGATGGCTAAGAAACGTCTCAAAAAATGTTCAACATCATTAGTAATTAGGGAAATTCAAGTTAAAAACACCCTAAGGTATCCACCAATCAAACTGGCTACGATCAAGAGAACAAATGATACCAAATGCTGGCAAGGATGTGGAGAACGGGGAACAGTCATTCACTGATGGTGGGATTGCAAACTCAAGCAACCTCTATGGATAACAGTCTGGAGAACAGTCTGGATGAACCTACCATATGACCTGATTATACCACTGCCTGGCATATACCCAAAGGAGTCATCCTCTTGCAGAAACACTTGTACAACCGTATTTGTTGCTGCACTTTTCATGAAAGCTAAGAGATGGAAACAACCTAAGTGCCCCTCAACTGACGAGTGGTTAACAAAAATGTGGTATATTTACACAATGGAGTTCTATTCATCAGTAAAGAAAGATAAAATAATAAAATTTGCAGGTAAATGGATGGATCTAGAAACTGTTATCTTAAGTGAAGTAACACAGACTCAGAAAAACAAGTGACGTATGTTCTCCCTCATATGTGGATCCTAGCATGAAATCCTTTCAAATTCCAGGTCCATTTAATAAGATGATGCTGTACAGCAGTCCCTTCTGTATGAAATAACTACCATCATCATGACTTCAACTGAGCCTGATTACTAAACATCATTACAATTGGGCTTGTTAATGGTTGTGCTCATTCATTAAAGGAGAGCCAAGCAGGGTCATTGGACCTTCACTGGAGTATTCAGCTACCCTTCCCAGCCAACTGTATGTAATTTGACCCTAATCACACATGGCCTCCTGGATTTTGAGAGGACTAAAGTATACAATCTGGGGAAGGCTAGGAAGAGAGGGCATGACTCATGCTGGGTTAAGGCTTTCCAGTGTGCATACCTTCAGGTCATACATATACCTTAGCAACCCCTTAGTTTTCTGGTAAGCTCAATCAATAAATTCATTGATTCCCCAATAAATCTTTAATCAAACATTGGTTTGCCACCAGAACCTTAAAAGGGAATAAATATTGCTTAGCATCCCCAAGAAAAGAAGTCTCACAAAAGATGGAAAATTTATTTGATAATGCTATTATGTCTCATAATTATTTTAAAAGAAAGAAAATGAGAATGCAAAAGATGTTAAAAGGATATGGGAAATGGAGATATTTTCCAAAGTAGGAAAAAATGAGAAAGCCTAAGGAAGTGATGAAGGTCTGTTTAAGTTTGTTATGATATATAAAGGGTGAAACAAAAATAATATACTCATAATCTTAATATTTCTATGGTCGTAGTTTAGTGAACTAGTTTAAGGAACAAAATATATATCTAGTTAAGGTTTACCTGAGAATATTGTTTTTTTTACCCAAGCCTATCTACATAGCACATGATAATTGAAAGTACCAGACTGGTGGAACTAACCTTCTTGGATGTTTAACACCCGTAGTTTGAGGCTAATACTAACCTGATCAGAGGGACATAAAGGACAGTTTTTGCACCTTGCTCTCTAAGATTGACTAAGTTCCAGAGGACTATGGAACATCTCTCAAATTGTCCTGTACCTGTGGTGAGTCACCTGTCTTCTTGTTCAGGGAGGACATGGAGACCCCACAAGATGGACTTGAACCAGTGTCCAGTCTACAAAGAGGAGGGTCAACTCAGAGAGACACCTCATTCATGCTTCCAAGTGAAGCCAGACATGGTCGAGTAGGACTTTTGACTTATCTTCACATAGATGGAACTGATAAAAGAAAGGAGCCAGGAGCGCCTCCCAAGCCCATATGACCCCTGAGGAACAGATTCTCAAATGACCTTAAGTGTAAAAATAAATTGATTTATTTGGGCAAACTGTATGGTCTTAAACACCCAAAAGGAAAGTATAGCCAAAGAGTAAAATTGTCAATATATTTCTTTAAGAGTTCAAGGGATTACACTTCCCAGACATTAGGCTTAAGTCATATAAAAAGTTATTTAGACAATTATTGCTCATTGATGATTTTGTTCCTAAACAAAAACTGCTGCTCAGATGTAAGACTTCAAATCTTGGTCTCTAATACTGTAGTGCCCACCTGTAGCTAAGTGAGGCCACCAGCTAGTGTTCTAAAATGATGGATAAATTTGTTTTCTCCCCCTATCTAGATGCCTATGAGAGGAGATTCTAACTACTCCAACAGCTATCAAAATATCTGAAAGCAAACCCTGAATCTATCACTTTACAGTCCAGCCTTGGAAGACAAAAGGAAAATGAGGAGGAACCCAACAGAGTGATACTTTTGGAAGCCCTTGTCAAGAAATTCCAATGGACTCATATGAACATTTGAAAATTGCCCTGTTCAGACTTTTTTCTACTTCTCTGGCTAGAACTTGCAATGCTAATTACTCTTGCCTTTACTTCTTCACATCTCCTATTCACAATTCAAGGACTTTCTTTCCTCCTTAGAGATGAGTTATGCAATTTGGGAGTCTTTCAGATAGGCCCACTGAAGGTTTACTCCAATTGCCTCACCCTATGTCCCTGTACAGCATGGAAGAAGCCAAAGTGGTCTCCATCCCTATTCCCTTTTGGCAATTTTGGTAACCTCTTCAGGGGATGGTGTGATAAGAATAGGAGGTAGGAATTGGCTAGGCAGTTTGGGTAAAAAGACCCCAAAGAAAAGTAGCCAGCTTCTTCACTAAAAGTCAGAATGTCCTTGGGCCTTTTAGCAACATACTCTGTTCCAAAGGCCAAAAATGTTGAAAGTATTTGAGAGCCTGTATATAATCCTTAAAAGATTTTAGGGCTACCTCTTTAGATGCGGGGGGGGGGTGGATGTTAGAGTAGCCAAAAATAAATAAATCAAAGAAGAACGAGTACATGAAGTCATCAGAATAAAGTAATGGGGAGATATGGAAAGAGTTAGAGGGGAGGGAGTGGACATGGATTGGATCAAAATACCTTATATGCATGTATGAAATTCTCGATAAATTATTTTTTAAAATGATAGAAACAAAATAAATAAGCCAAATAAAGAGAGAAAGAGATAGAACAAGGCAATGTCAACTTTCCTAACTAGTATATGACTTAGCATGGCATATAATCACAGTAAAGAAAAATAGATAATTAACCAGAAAAAAAAATCTAGTCAGTGATCAAAGCTCAGCTCTATTTCTGATATTGCTATTAATCTTTTGAAAATAATCTTATTGCTGTACTTTTCTTTCTGGTTTCCAAACAGAACAAGGAACCCTGCTTGTCTTAGTTACTTTTCTGTTGTGATAAGACACCATGTAAAATAAAACTTACAGAAGTAAGAATTTATTTGGCTTACAGATTTAGAGGGTTTAGAGTCTATAATGGCAGGGGAGGCGTGGTGGCAGGTGGCTGGAGAAGAAAACCAAGGGGTCACATCTTCAAGCAAATACAGGAAGCACAGAGTAACTGGAATTCTGGCATGGCTTAAGAACTTTGAAACCCACCCCAAGTGAAGTGATTCCTCCACATGGCCACATCTTCTTTAGAGATGATGGCCCTCCCCAAACAGTGCTACTACATACTGGAGATGAAAAGCCCAAGTACTTGGAGTCTACAAGAAACATTCTCATTCAAACCACCACATTGGTTCACAAACAGAAGTACCCTGTGCCACAGAGATATGAACCTCTAGAAGTGCTATTACAGTGATAATACAGTGATATTTAATACTATTATATGCGTATGTCTTTTGGAATTAGAGTTTAAAATATTCTAAACTAATGAGTACTTGAAGAACAAGGTAACATAAAGTCAAAACCCTAAAGCTGTAATTCTTATAAGCTCACTGAAAACAATTTAACTATGGTAATTCCAATAAGCTTGATTTTAAAAGATGTTGAAATCGTCATTTAATTACTCAACATATTACACCTAACAGTAAAATGTGAATGTGGTAGTACAATTATCATTTGCAATGTGCATTATTTTAGAGTTGGTCATGGAAATTAAAGAATAAATAGTGATGTAATATATATTTAAATGAGAATGTGAGTATTAGCAAAGGTGGTGGTAGTGAACATTCTCAGGTGATTGAACTAGCAATTCTGCAGTGCTCTGGGTGCCACTGTACTTATCTCAAGGAGAATGTAAGTGTGTTTATAAACTTTTTCTCTCACTAGAAAGCAAATTTTCTGAGAGCAGATCCTACATCTTGTCCCTCTTGACACCTAGAGCACTGCCTAGCATGTAACAGACAATCAGGCTATGGTTAAATATATTGTACTGGTAAGCTCAAAGAGGAGTGGATAGAAAATTAGAGAACAGAATGGAAGACATGGAAGGAGAAAGGTTAAGTTGTCATAAAAGAACTTTCCCTTAATCAAAGAAATTAAAAATTAAAAATTCAGAGCACCTTGTAATTTGGAATGTTCTATAGTCTCATAAAGGGTCTGAAATTTCCAGGAAAAAAAATAAGAAAGACATAGCATAAAATTTCTCAATCCTGTAACTGTGAGAGTATGCTTTCCATCTTCTCATTTAAGGCTTGTTTGTCTGCTATTATGTTATAATGTGAAGACTTTTTTTCTCTCATCAGAAATATAAAATTACCACTGCATACATTGCTTTAGACGAGAAGTTTAGTAGCAATTTGATTTTCATTCTGTAGTAGTTTGTATTTTCTCTAACCTTTAAATACTTTTTCTCTAACATTTAATTGTTTTTCTATGTATCACGATTCATGGTGGTGTACAAAATGGATATCTTTGTTTTGTTCTTGTACTCTGAGGAATTAAGTCCCTAAATTGTGTGAAAGTGTGTTTTAGATTGTTTTGCTAATGTAATATTTTATTAGTTCTTTTGGAAGTTAATAGAGTTAGATGTTATTTATCTCCATTTCTCTTCCTAATTCTTGCCGGATTCATCCTCTAATTTCCCACTCTCTCCCAAATTCATGTGCTCTTTCAAAATTTTTAAGAATAACCCACTAAGTCTAATTTGTGCTGCCCATATACTCATGGGTATGGCAAAATATGCCCATGGGCACAAAAGTGGCACAAGTATTATGGGGGTAACCTGCCACTTTCTTAATGAATTTCAGGCTTGCTCTACAGGAGAAAACACATGCCTGGTACTGCAAATCTGGCCAAGAGACCTTGACTGGGGAGCTCTCAGTTTCCAGTGGTGAACTTACTACTATTTTGCTATAAATGGATGCTGTATCAAACTGCCTTTGTGGTAGTTTGAATGAGATATCCCCCCTTAGGATCAAGTATTTGAACACTTGGTCAATTGGTTAGACTGCTTGTGGAAGTTCAGGAGGTGTGGCCCTACTGGAAGAAGCACATCACTAGAGGCAAGTTTTGAGAGTTTACAGCCCATTCCTTTTCCAGTTGGACTTTCTGCTTCCTGTGCCTGTTTGAAGATGAGAGCATTTAGCTTTCAGCTCTGAATGCTTTCTGCCATACTTCCCTGCCAGGCTGGATTTTTATCCCTCTGGAACTGTACCCAATAAACTCTTCCTTCTATATTTTGCATCGTTTATGGTGCAACAGAGTAATACTGAAGTTGGTACCAGAGAGTGTGGTATTACTGTGAAGATACTGACCATGTTGGTCTTTGGAGAAATATGGAAGACTATGGAAATTTGAACTAGAAAAGCAGTTAAATGCTGTAAACAGAGCTTAATGAGACATTCTAGTAGGAGCCTGGAAGAGTGGAAGCTAAATTGTATGCTAGAAGGTAGCCTCTCTTTGGTAAGATTAGAACCATTAAGGAGATTTACCCTTGAGCTGCATAAATTAAAGCCTCCATATTTGCACTTGAACTGTGGAAAGAGTGACCACAGGGCAAGGCCCTATCCAGTTAAGCTTCCAATTTATAAAAAGAAAAGGTCTAAGGAGTTTTCTGCTCCTAAAAAAATCACTTCATACAAGAGCTGTGGATACTGTGGAAGAAGGGGGTCAAGGTTCACCCCAAGCTGGCAGCTGAACTTGGCAGTGTTTCTCACATGATATTGGATTTAGAGGCATGAAAATTCAAGAGTGAAGAAAACATTGGTTATTTCTCCATCATTTCAGGGAGTTGCCAAGGCCAGATTACATGCAGCAGGAAAGTCCCTGGGTAAACAAGACCCTGACTCTGAAAGGCTGTCTGTGGTGTGAAGCTGTGGATGTCAAGCCTGGTTATCAATGGAGTCACCAAAATGTTGATGATACTAGACCCATGAGATATTTTCAAAGGATAATTTTATATAGGGAGTGATACCAACCCCAGAAAGTAATGAATATTGAAAGCTGGAGGGGATAAATCATCTAAGTTCTTTAGAACTAAAATCCCAGACACTGGATACGGAGCTACAGGATATGGTGTTTGCCTTCCTGGGTTTTGGACTTGCTTTTGTCTGATATTTCCTCAGTATGCCTCCATTCCTCTCATTTGGAATGGAAATGTGTATATTCTGTACCATTGAATATTGGAAGTGTGTAATTTGCTTTTTAGATTTTGCAGGGGTTTACAGTTAATAGATTTCACTGAGTGTCAGAAGAGTCTTTGGTCTCTGGACTTTTGTGTTGAGACTGTGAAAAACTATGGGGACTTAAAATTGGACTGAAGACATTTTGCATTATGAGATAGTGTTGAGCCTATGGAGGCTAGGGAGAAGTGGTGGATTGAATGAATGTGATGTCTCCCACAGGGTCAAGTATTTGAACACTTGGTCAGTTGGTGGCATTATTTGTGGAGTTTCAGGAGGAGTGGCCTTACTGGAAGAAGACATTACTTTGGGTGGTTTTGAGGATTCAGAGTCCATTCCATTTCCAGTTTCACTTTATATTTCCTATGCCTGGTTGAAGATGTGAACACTTAGCATTCTGCCATGACCCCCTATGCACACACGCACACACACACACACACACACACACACACTGCTGGACTCTTTACCCTCTGGAATCCTAAACCCAATAAGTCATTCTTTCTATGAGTTGCCTTGATCATGGTATTTTATCATAGCAATTGAGAACTAATACCACTTTCTCAATTCATATCCCTGTGCTTATAGATTAGTGCAACTCAGTCCACCAGAGAAGTTTCTTTGTTCAGTAGAATATGATTAATGCAGAAAATCATAATATAACAATGCAGCAATAAGTGTTAGTGGGTGGAGTGCTCAGTCACAAATGAGACATCTATATCACAACCCCCCCCCCCGAAGCTCAGGGACCATCATGAAAGAAAGGAAAGAAAGGTTTTAAGAGCCAGAGATTGGGAAGAACCAGGGTGAAACAATGTCTTCTGGACATGACAAGACCGAAAAACTCATGAACTCACAGCAACTCTGCTCCCATGCATAATACCAGCACAAGATCAAGCCAGTCAACATTTTAGCATGGAGTAGGAAAGTGTTCATGAGCTCCCACATCTAACTGAGGGATGAGTTATACTTATTTATGGACATAAGGATAGATATTCAAAAGACAATTGGAAGTCATATCAGTTTAGGAAAATGTCATCAGTAGGTTTTCCTTTAGGTCTGTAACCCTTCCAGGCATGAATACCAGGTATGAATTCCTTCCTATAGCAGACCTTATGACCAATTAGATAGTTCTTCTTGATTATCCCTCAGAAAAAAGTGCCACTATTGCAACATGGAGGATATTATACATGGATGGTCATTGTTGTGGTTTATAGGTTTCTTGGATTACTGACTGCTTTCTTCCTTGGCAGCTATCACAGCAACTTTTGATAATATAAGTGCTAGTCCTCAGGGAAGAGTCTCGTAGATCAGTTCCAGTTCAATTCCTACAAGTTCTGTAATCAAAGTGTATAATATCATCAGCAATAGGGTTTTATTTTCAAGTTCTGGGAGGCAACCAAGGGCAATAAAGTTGGCATATATTGTTTTGGGAGACTTTTGAACTCTTCGGACTGAAAGTTCAAAGGGAGATTTCCCATGCAAGGCACTGGGGAGTTGTCAGATAGTCTACGGATTTTGTGGGGAATATTATCAGCCTTCGTAGTATAACTCCATTAAAAATATATGTGTGCATGCAAACACATATATTATATGTATTTTAAGAAGCTTGTAAAATAACATGTTTCGCCATGGTCTTTTCAAACATCCTTAGTGTTATTTATCATTTTTACTCTCTCTCCCTCTGTATTACCCTCTTTTCACTCTCTCAGTGAAAGCCTTCCAACATTTTTCCCATTTCTCCCTTGATAAAAACTGGGTCAACTAGCCCCCTCTTGTTTTAATTCATTTTGAAGCCATTCTAAGTGACTACTTTTATTCTATATTTTACAAATAGTATTTATTAGTATAAGTATTCTTCCTTCTTCCACAATCATTTCTTTTTCAAAAAGAAATGTAAGTCATGACACTCCCATCTCCTGCTCAGGTTGTGGCATGCATTTACCCACTGGCCCAGTCTGAGTTCCCCAGATCCTAGCTCACCCTTACCACTGTGCCCACATATTCAGGCCTAGCTGGGATCATGCTGCTAATGCAGCAGTTCAGCTAGTTATGTTCTCCAGAACCTCAGCCCCCTTGACACCATCAACATCTCTCCAGAAATCCTCCAGGCCTTCATCACCAATTTCTGACTGCTGAAGCTTCCAGCTTCACAGGCAGAGAAACTACCAGATTAATTCTATCAGTTTGGTTTCTTTAGAGAACATTCACTCATATGAAAATGGAGACATTTGAGCAGATACCATTGATTTACAGAAAATCATTAGGACATACTTGAAAAACTTATATTCCATCAACTGGAAAATCTAAATGAAATGGATGAATTTCTAGATGCACATGACCTATGGAAGTTGAAATAAAATGAGATAAATGATTTGTGATTTAAGCATTAATAAAATATCTCCCAACTGTATATTGTCCCGGTCCAGAGGGAGTCATGTGCAAATTGTACCAGACCTTTAAAGAAGAACTAACATCAATTCTTTTAACTCTCTTCCATACAATGGAAAAGGAAGGAATATGCCAAATTCTTTTCTTTTTTTTTCTTTCTTTTTTAGACAGAATCTCACTATGTATGTCTACCTAACCTGTAACTTAACATGTAGGCAACATAAGGAGACTAGAAAACAAGATGACATCTCACCTAATAAAGCCTGTATGTGACAAATCTGTAGTAGAATCAATCTAAACAAAGAAATTGAAAGCATTTTCACTAAAATCAAGAACATGACAAGAGTGTCACTTTCCCTGCTCTTATTCAATATAGTACTTGAGGTTTCAATATAGTACTTGAAGTCATACCTAGAGCAATATGAAAACAGATGGAAATAAAAGGGCTACAAACAGGAAACAAAAAAATGCAAAGTAGCCCACTGCATCTTGACCCCCAGCACAGCACTAGGACCAGCTATATTCTCTTGCCTCAGGGCCCACAACTGCTATGATTAGCTACTTACATTCTAACCAGGCTGTCTCTATTCCTGCCTTGGGCCTAGGCCCCTCCTGCTCATCCTTCCAGACTAGACCTCCAGACTAGCCTCCAAAGCCATATGCCACCCACTGCATCTTGATCCAATTGCACCGAGACCAGAAACATTCTCCTACTCTAGGCCTCACAGGTAATCTGCCTAGCTAATTAGACTCTACCCACACTGTCCCCATCCCTGTTGGCCTGAGGCCCCCTCCTTTTGGTCCTAAAAAGGACCATACTACCCTGGTGAGTTAGATGCCACACACTGACTTGATTCCTCTGCACCCTGACCAGCTACTTTCTCTTTCCCCACACTGCCCCTATTCCTACCTTGACCCTTGGTCTACTCCTGCTCTTCTGGACTAAGACCATACCCACTACATCTTGATGCCCCTTCTCCTGGACCAGCTACATTTTCCTGCTCCAGGGCCCACATCTACTCTTCCTAGCAAGTCAGACCATCTCCATGCTATCCCCAACCTCTACCTTGGCCCTAGGACCCCTCCTGATAGTACTGCCTGAGACCTCTTGACAAGCATGCTGGACCACAGGTAATGGATCTGCATACTCTCTAATTAGGTTAAGGCACCTTTGCCCTGCTCAAGAGCTCTTGACTAGTCAGCTTATACCAAACTGCCCTGCCAATAAAAAAATAAAAAATGTGAACCAGAAGCACATACCAAATAACTATTAATACCTGAGCAGAAAGCAACCAAGCTACATCAGACAACTACAACTAAACAAAGGCCAACTAGAATTTTATAGCAGACATACATCAACAAAAGAAATCCATATTCTAGATCACAGTAGAAAACCATGAATAATATGAGAAACCATATGTCCCCACCAAAAGATAATATATTCTCACCAAAACTCACCAGTCCTTCATAACAGAGTCTTTCATACAATGAGAACTACCCAGAGGAAACCCAGGAAGCAGAATTTAAAAATAACAATCATAAACGATCGAAGAGCTCAACAACTTTAAAGAAAACACAAATAACTCAAAGAGGATAGGAACACATTCCTGACTAAAGCTAAAGAAAATAGCATTATACAGCTGAACGAAATGACCAAGACAATTCACTTGAAAATAAATTCACAAAACAAATAGAAATATTGAGGGAAATGCAGACCAAAATGAAGATGGAATTAAAAATTCAGTAAGTCAATTCAAAACAAGAGAAGAGAGCTTCACAAGGAGGACGAAAGTAATGAAAAACCAAATATCAAGACTGGACAACAAAGCTGAAGAACTGGACTGCTCACGTAAATAATATGGAAAATTTTTAAAAAAAAAAAGGAATGGAATATGCAGAAAATGAAGGACGTTTATGGAAAGACCAAATCTATGCATCATAGGCATAGAGAAAAGAAGACTCTCAGGTCAGCAAAATTTGCCAGATCTTCAAAACAGTATTGAAGAACCTTCTCTAAATTGAGTAAAGACATAGCTATGCAGATAAATGAAGCACACAGAACACAAATAAGACAAGATCGGAACAGAAACTTCCCATGGCATGTCATAGCAAAGACACTAAATGTACAGAACAAAGAGGATACTGAAAGCTGCTAGAGTACATTTAATTTGGCAGGGGCAATAAGGGGAGATACAGTAAGGGCAGGAGATGTAAATATCATCAAATGGTATTATAGGAAAATCACAAAGATAATTAACAAAAAATTCTCTTCGTTATTAAACTTTAAAAAGGTTTTCAACCACATCATTTTGAAAGGAAGAAGAATGTTAGGCTATATATCTTAGTGTTAACTTATAGTGGCATGATCTACCAGTCTAAATGATCCATAAGTGGCACTTGGATTGTGGGATAAGGGTGGTATACAACATAAGACATGGTTTCAGGACTCTAGCAATCTTTAAAAAACATAAGTTGCCACAGTTTTAAGTTAGTTATGTATGCTGATAAAGTGCAATAAAGCAAATATATCTAAACAGGGATTCTTAGACCAATTTTTATTCTGGAAGTAAGAGTTTTCAGAGTATTATAAAGGAATTATATACACTGTTGAATCAAAAGACAACTAGAAAATAAAGTGACAAAAATAAAGTTATCAAGAGTTATTGCAATAGGAGAAGAAAAAAAAAAGAGCTCAGTATAGAATTAGGCCCACATACAACATACACAAGTAGAGATTTTTGAGGAAGACCTAAGGTCAGTGGAGTGACAATGGTTACAAAGAAATACTGAGGGAAAGACATGCTGCTGGTAACATTTCTTAACACAATTCCTGCCAAGGGCAGGCCATGGTGATTAAATTCAAGGGTAGCAGTAAAGAATTGAATCACATATTAAAGGTGATCAGTTATTAAGGCCTAAGTGTCTTTGTTTTAACAACAGCAGGATACTTGCTAGAATTTGGAGATACCAAAAAGAATGCAGAATCCTCAAAGATCAATATCTAATTGAAAAGAACTTTCAGAAGAGTGTGACAGTTTGGTCAAAAAGAATCGTTGTTAACACATGCCATGTATTTTGCAATAACTACAGAAGGGTGGGGATAACACTACATCATGAAGTACTAATGCAGTGCTTCTGCAGTGAAATGCATAGTCAGACATTACTGCTAAATTAATCCAGAAAAATCCAATTTTTGAGCTCTTTTGATTTCAGAATTGTGGAATAGCAAAATAGCTTATTCTTTAATGTTGGTAACAAAATAATAACACCAAAGATTATACAGCCAGGCAGCCAGTGATGTTAGTACTTGATTCTTTATTTCACATAGTTTTTTCCAAATCCCTTTTGTGTTTTTTAAGAAGTATATGAGCTCCAGAAGCATCACTGATATGTATGTTATGGCCATGTACTAGTCATTCAGGTAAATTATGGTATGAATATACAAAAAAGGCTATGAACACAAATGGAGGCTGTGATGGCTGATCTTGGTTGTCAAGCTGATGGAATCTTTAATCAATTGAACTGCAAGCCACTGGACAATCCTGTTACTGATTTTCTTGATCAGATTATTTGAAGCTGAAGACTCACCCCAAATGTGGGCAACAATTTCTGTTGGAAGCCTAAATAAAAGAAAGTGGAAGAAGGAAATTTTTGCTTTTGGCCTACTTGCCTTCATTCTCTTTTGGTAGTAGCTCTCCAAAATCCATCAGCTCTTCATCACTAGATTGGAACTGCTGAGACATCCAGCCTAATGGACTGAGATTATGAAATTTTCAGCCTCTTCATGATGACACATCCATTGTTGGACTACCTAGACCCTATCCTATAATTCTGTAAGCAAATATAATAAATCTTGCAGACACACACACACACACACACACACACACACACACACACACACATTCAGAAAAATCCAATTTTTGAGTTCTTTTGATTTCAGAATTGTGGAATAGCAAAATAGCTTAATATATATATATTCATTCTATCAGTGTTGTTACTCTAGAGAACCCTAATACAGCAATATAAGGAATCCTTCAGTGAACAACCTCACATTAGTGTGGAGGAGATATTTTTAAACAAGAGTTCAGTTATACTACAGTAGCTTTCAGTACTATTGGGGAGTAAAGAGATTCCTTATGGGAAAATCTCTGACTATAAAACTGAAAATCTTTAATGGACAATTCCTAACCCAGGCTTTTGTGGCTTAGTCTGAGTATGATATAAGTTTAAATGGAATATGTTATATAAAACTGAAGCTTGCTTTTACATGTCAAGTAGCTATTTTTATAACTGGTCTCTATTGTATTATTCCCTGACTTGAAAACAGTTTGTCTTTCATTTCTATCCCATTTCCATGACTCAAACCAGAATGTGGTAACAAAGACAATTATACCAATGAGGATATAGTATGCAATCAGATTACATGCAGTTTCACACCTGGGTCTCATTATTTTTTACTACATCAGTTTGTTTATTTAAAGACATTATTTGAAAGTACTTATAGCACATAAGTAATTAGATTATTGAAGAATCTATATTATCAAATATATTTATTTTCTTCAAGTGTTTTATGCCTCAAGTAATTAAATATCATTCTAATATTTTAGTTGCAGATTATTATGAAATTGACAACATTCTCCCCACAGAGATTATTAGTAAACACACACATTAATACACAAAGAAAGAAAAAATAGAATACATACTAGCTTCAAAGAAATTCCTGGCACAAAATCAACACTAAAATTGACTATATATTTGACTTTTCATTTTTAGCCTCCTTTTTATTCACAACTTTTACAATGATACTCTTCTGTTGACTGTGTAAAAAACAGCTTCCTCCTTGGAAGCAAATATTCCTTGTATCATATGTCCAACCTAGTCTTTGAATAAGGAGGTACTGTCATGAGTGTTTAAGATGGGAATGGTACCTATGTTATAGGAAATTTTATGTCATAGATGTGTCACTTATGGCTGGGAACCTCATATTCTCTCATATCACTTAAACTCTGCATTTGACCACTTGTGGAACATTGTAATAGTCTTCATCCTAGGCAAAAATAAACTTGAGTAAAGAGTAATTTACTTTTTTTTTAATTTTAAATTTTTTTTTTTACAATTAAAGTTACAGTCACAATATACAAAATATTACAATAATTCAGATTTTTTGGAATAATGATTACAGATTTGATAAATACATTTTATATCTCATAATAGCAATGAGGATTTTACAAAAGCTATTAAAA
>NW_008340113.1:986510-986749 GCF_000622305.1 Nannospalax galili | reverse complement strand
CCCTAGGTTCCTCATATACCCTTCCCTCCCCCCTCCCTTAGACTAACCCAATTTTTATCCATATCTCCCTTCTTAAGGCCTGTTACCTACTATACTTCTCCTTCAGGTTATTTCTCTTCCTTTACCTCCCTGTTTTCTTACCCTTGTCCTGGTTCCTGCAGTTATGTGTGTTTGCATACTTATTTATCAGAGTCTGATCCTAGGATCCACATATGAAGGAGCACATATGTCAAGTTTTT
>NW_008340113.1:924661-982952 GCF_000622305.1 Nannospalax galili | reverse complement strand
TTGTGTGTTCTTTAAATTCAGTGAATTCTTTTATCATATTCATCATTGTTCTTTTGAGTTCCATGTCCTGCATTGTCTCTAGGGGGTTCTCATTGTGCTCCTCTAGAGGATTACTGGTATTTGGTGGGGATATGTTATTTTGGTTTTTCATGTTATTATTTTTTCTCTGTGATTTTGACATGTGAATTTCTTTTGTAGTTTCTGTGTCTTGTGTGATACTCGGGCCTTCAAGTTTAGTTCTGCTTTTTTTTTTGAACTTTATGTGTCTTTGTGGTTTACTTTTTGGGTATGAAGAGCTGGTTCGTCTAAGCTTCTGGTTCTCTCTTTTGATTTTATATTGTCGAGGCCAGATTGATTTTGTCTTCAGGAGTTCCGCGGTGGCCCAATTCCAATGTGGATCAGAAGTTTTCAGACTTTCTCCTTAGGTCTGGAATCTTATAAGAATGCTTTTGGCCTCAGGAACTTGGGTGTTGGACTGACCTGAGACCCTGGCTGTGGCCACACCACGCAGGGATGCTAAGGCAGATGGGGAGGGAAGAAGCCCCAAGATTTCCGAGGGAGTGGATTGAGTAGCTGGGTTGTACTGGATGCAAAGGATCAGGGAGAGTAAAGGTAAGCCTCAGAGCCCCAGAAAGAGGCTGTCAGCCCCAGAAAGAGTCTGGCCGGTGTTGCAGGACCAGGGAAGTAGAGGGAGGTGAGGGCGGGGCCAGGTCCAGAAGCAGTGCTCCTGGGGCCCAAGAAAGGCACCAAGTTGGTCTGGGTAAGAAGGGTCAGGAAGCAGTATTGGTTCCCCCGGTGTCTGGGGCCCCAATACTAGGGATGGCGCAGGTCCCAAACTAGGAGTAGTGAACAGGGAGGGAGATGGAAGGTTGAATGTGGCTTGGGGAGTCAAGGCGCGGAGAACTGCGCTATAGACTTACCCCAAGAGGCCTGAGGATAGGGGTGCAGGCTAGGAGAGTTAGCTGGTGGTGCAGGTCCAGGGATGCAGAGAGAGGTGAGGGCAGGGCCAGGAGCAGAAGCGGTGCTCCTGGGGCCCAAGAAAGGCACTAAGTTGGTCTGGGTGAGAAGGATCAGGAAGCAGTATTGGTTCCCCAGGTGTCTGGGGCCCCAAGACTAGGGATGGCGCAGGTCCCAAACTAGGAGTAGCGAACAGCGGGGGAGATGGAAGGGTGAATGTTGCTTGGGGAGTCAAGGCATGAAGGGCTGCGCTATTGACTTACCCCAAGAGGCCTGAGGATTGGAGTGCAGGCTAGGAGAGTTAGCCGGTGGTGCAAGTCCAGGGATGCAGAGAGAGGTGAGGGTGGGGCCAGGACCAGAAGCTGTGCTCCTGGGGCCCAAGAAAGGCACTAAGTTGTTCTGGGTGAGAAGGATCAGGAAGCAGTATTGTTTCCCCAGGTGCATGGGGCCCCAAGACTAGGGATGGCACAGGTCCCAAACTGGGAGTAGCGAACAGCGGGGGAGATGGAAGGGTGAATGTCGCTTGGGGAGTCAAGGCATGGAGGGCTGCGCTATTGACTTACCCCAAGAGGCCTGAGGATTGGAGTGCAGGCTAGGAGAGTTAGCCGGTGGTGCAGGTCCAGGGATGCAGAGAGAGGGTGGGGCCAGGACCAGAAGTTGTGCTCCTGTGGCCCAAGAAAGGCACTAAGTTGTTCTCGGTGAGAAGGATCAGGAAGCAGTATTGGTTCCCCAGGTGTCTGGGGCCCCAAGGCTAGGAGTGGCGCAGGTCCCACACTAGGTGTAGTGAACAGCGGGGAGATGGAAGGGTGAATGTGGCTTGGGGAGTCAAGGTGCGGAGAGCTGCGCTATAGACTTACCCCAAGAGGCCTGAGGATTGGAGTGTAAAATTCTTAATAAAGTTGTTCTAAAAATTTTTTTAAAAATGACTTTAAAAAGGCTATTGTTTCTCAGCATACGTGTCAAACTATGCTGATCTCAATAAAAGATTTAAAAAAAAAATGGAATCTCTTACTATATGGTAAATATGGATCTTTCTATTTACAGACAAGTATACCAGTCGCCAGTCATCGAAGAAGGTTCTTTTTACAACAGGTGGAGACTATTACAGATTTCCACAACTGGTCACACAGAGAATATATGTTTGAGAGCCTCTCAGTCCTAAGTGAAAATCCTCAGTGGAACCTCTATACCTAAGGCTTATGGAACATAGTGGAATAGGGGGTAGAGGGAATACTAATACATCTATCAACTCTCACCAGTGAAAATTCTTCATGCACACAACAAAGTGAGATGCACACAGAAGGCCACAACTGCTAAGTTTTAAAGTCCTGGGTAGGACTCCTATATTAAGCCACACCCTCCCACAGTTCAGAGACCATTGGGGAAGAAGGAGGGGTGGTGGGAAAAACTGTAACAGCCAGGGTTGGTGCATGAACATAAGGAAACAGAAGCTTTCAGGTCACTGGGAACTTGTTCATATGAACTAGCAACAATGGTGATAGCATGCACAAGACCCACACCAACTCAATCAGACAAAAACCCAGCATAGAACCAGGGAAATGAGAAGCAGGTCCCAACCATAGCTGAAGAACTATTGGCAACTGACTACTACTGGGTTACGGAAGTAGATCTTCTTTAAGGGAATGACTCTAGATAGACTGATTAGACGCCAGTGGATGAACTTGCACTGAGGGCTATCTGGGTACAAATGCTTGACCAGATAGGACTTAACATGTATTGTGAAATGTGTGAGATATATATTTCATAGTTAATTGAAATATATTATATATTTCATTAAATCAACCTACTTTGAAATAGTAACAACAGCTGAATCATAACTGAGTAGCTTAGAACCAGATCAGATGTTGTTTGGTCTTTGAGACTGGGTGCCTCAGCAGTTGGACTAGTTCCAAAGTGTCAGTCTCACACTGGAGAGGCTGCTAATCTAGTAGCTGACTAGTCAGCATGGCTGGGTGCCTAAGCCATCCCAATCCTGTGATACAAACTTGAAGTTTTCCTGAAGAACAACTGGTCCTTAGTGATGGAAGCCTGGCAACACTGGTTCTGTTATCAGCAAAGGAGCCAACACCAGCAACATGATAAATTGTTGGAGATTAGAAAGAGAGAAAGAACCGGCAAGCAAAAAGCCAATGATCTTCCTTCTGCTGTGCCCCCTTTTCATCTAGGCTGCTACCAGAAGGTAATGCCCACTTTTGCGGTGGATCTTCCCATAGCAACTATTCTCCAAATCTTAGCAGATGAACCATTGAGCAGCTGATTACTGATGGGTGAGGAGCAGCTGATCTTCTTTAAAGGAGTGACTCTACATAGGCTGACTAGACCCAGGGGATGATGGGGAAGGGGGTATGAAGAGGATTAAGATGTTGTATATGAATTACACAAAAAATCAATTAAAGAATTCAGAGAAAAAACTTACTTTAAGACATAATTACATAATACCAGCATAAGGTGCACTAGATAGAATGTATAAATTAATGAGGAAAATTCAGTCTAAAATTAAAAGCTTAAATTTGTGGACAATTGAATTTTGAAAATGAATTCAATTAAAAAAAAAACATTTTCCAACAAAAGGTGCTGAAAAGGATGGCACTAGATCCTTATTCCTTACACCATTTGTAAAACATAATGCTAAAATGGGTCAAATGCCTAAGTACAAAAGGAAAAACTATAGAACTTTTAGAGGAAAAGAAAGATTTGTTACCTTGAATGTGGACAAGGAATAAATAGAACAAAAGAAAAGGAAAATATGATCTAATTAGAAGTCACACAAATAAATAAATATATTTTAAACATTACTATCAAGAAAGTAAAAATATTTGCATATCATTAGTGTGATAAGAGGCTGATATCAGCATTAATATAACTCTTGTTTTATATATATATATATAAATGTAAATAACACAATATAATAGCAACTTTTCTGTTTCTGTGATGCAATATCACTACCAAGGCAGCTTATAGAAAGAAGAGTTTATTGAGATTACAGTTCCAGGGAGATAAGAGTCCATAATGGCAGGAGGAATCAAGGCAGGAGGCAGCCAGAGCAGGAAATTGAGTGTTCATGTTTTCACGTATGAACAGGAAACAGTATAGCAAAGCAATGAACTCTCAAAGCCCACCCCCAGTACTGTGCTTCTTTCAGCAAGACCACAAACGTTTCATAACCCTCCTCAAACAGTATAACCAAGTGTTCAAATACTTGAGCCTTTGGAGGGTACTTCTCACTAAAACCAGCACATTCCATTCCCTTGACCCCAAAGGATAGCCATCATAATGCAAAAATGCCTTTAGTCAAATTTTTAAAGTACCTTTTCATCATTAACATTCTCAGCACTTTTCAAAAGTCAAGCCCAAAGTCTCTTCTGAGATACAAGTCACTCTCTCAACTGTGATGCCTTGTAAAACCAAGAAGTAAATTACAGACTTCCAACATACAATGGTACAGAATACAAATTTCCATTCCAAAAGGGAGGAATGGGGGCACAGTGAGGAAATACTGGACCAAAGCAAAACTGAAAACCAGCAGGGGAAACACTAGATCCTGTAGCTCCATGTTTAATGCCTGGGGTTTTAGTTTCAAAGGTGTAGAAGCCTCAGCTCTCCCAATTTTGTTGCCCGCAACATGTCTCTCTCTCTTGGGTTGGTTCCACTTTCTGTATCCAGCTCTTCTTGATAGATGTCTCATGGCTCTCTCATGTCTAACAACTTGTAATCACCACTGTAAGCCATGCCTTCCCAGCCTCAAGCAGTGGCCTCTCAATGCCTCTTGGCCTATCATGACTTCCTTCTCATAGGGACTCCCTTTAACACACACTTACCTCAGTGCATCTCTGAAACCATGGAGGAAGAATTGACAACTCCCTTACTCTTGCATATCTCATGCTTCTAAAGTCAGCACCACAAGTGACATTGCCAAGTTCAGATGTCAGCTTGGGATGGACCTTGATTCCCTTCATTCACATTACCAGCAGCTTTTATATGTTGAAGCAAATTGTTTCTACAGGCAGAATTCCCCCTTAGTCTCTCTTTCATATGTAAAAGTTTAACTGGGTGGGGTTTTACCCTAAGAGTAGATTTCCATTGTCCAAATGCAGATCATGAGGGTCTCTCATTAATGACTCTAATCTCCTTAACAATGAAACCCTCTCTTCCAACACAGGTCTCCACTACTAAGACCCATTAAGTTCTCTTTACAACATTAAGCTGCTGTTTTGGTCCAAAATTCCAGTCTTCCACATTTCTCCAAATAAATAATATAGTCAGGTTCTTCAGAGCAAGAATCATTCTCCGGTGCCAACTTCTGTATTAGTTACTTTTCTGTTTCTGTGATAAAACACCAAAACGACTTAGAAAAGAAAGAGTTTACTTGGGCTTACATTTTCGGAGGCATGAGTCCATCATGGTGGGGAAGCATGACAGAAAAGTACACACATGAAGCAAAGATAGCAAGCTGGAAGTGAGACAAGGCTACAAACTTTCAAAGACTACCCTCAGTGACATGCTCCTTTTAGCTTCATCAGCAAAATGATCCAAGACCATCCTAAAATAAAGCCACCATCTGACAAAGTGTTCAAATACTTCATCCTATGGGGGGGGCATTTCTAATTAAAACCACCATACTCAGTGAAAAATAAAGTGTTTAAGCAGACATTTTTTCAGTGAAAATTTACAAATGATGCATATTTACAAGAAAAAATGTATAATGTCAAATACTTCAGAGAAATCTGCAAAGAACTACAGTACAAAAGGTACTCTTGCACTTGATAGAAATGTTGAATGTATAGTTAGTACATTACAGAGCAATTCTTATTTTATGCATAGACTCAAGTTAATTTAAAACATGTGTCTGTACAAAATCATGTTCATGAATGTTTATTATGTTAATGACAAATTATTATGCTAAGGAAAAGAATCTAGTCACAAAGACCACCTATTGTGAATTCATTAATAATATATATCTACAAAGAACAATCTATAGATGTAAAAATACACATATTGTTGTCTGCCAACACATGGATTGAAGGCTTTGAAGAAAATTGAGAGTACATACTAATGAATAAGGTTTTCTTTTGGAAGTAATTCAATATTCCAAAATTAAAGTGAAAATCTTGTGGATACACTAAAGTCATTGAATTTTATATTTTAAATTAGGGAAAAGTGTGTTGTGTGTTGTGTTGTATCTTTATAGTCAACTTGATGGACTGTTGATTCCAATAAGAGACACACCTCTGGATGAGTCTGTGAAAGCATTTCTAGGAGGGATTAACTGAGTGGAATGGGTAGGGGAACAATATATAAAGATATCTATGGAAAAAACTGTAGTGTAATGAACAGAATCTGGAATCTCAGTTTTTCTAGCATATATGAAATGGGGAGAAAGAGGGTCCCCTAGAGGGTTCTTAGTCTCATTTATAAAATAATTTAAGAATGGACCTAAATGGAAGCCTTTACAATTTTATTAGAATTTTAAAGAAAAATCCTAAGGAAAGTGAGCTGGTAATCTTGGGAGCTGATTTGAGGAGGAGAATGGTGGGAGAAGGAAAAAAAGCCATAAAGCCATGCATGACTGGCAGCCACATGGATGGAAGAAAGAAGATTTAGAGAAAAAGTAAAGAAGTATAAGAAGCTAGGGGCAACCCAAAGCCTTAAAGAAAGCATGTTTAGAAAGAAAACCATGAAGAAGAAAAGAAGAGATTATGCTTTTCTGAAAAATTCAGAAAAGCAGGCATTTACAGACTACATGAGTGTGGCTGGTCCCGAAGTTCTGCTCTAGGAGGTGGGATTACAGGCAGGAAAAAGTAATGCACTAGGTATTCTACCCATATGTTTAGCATAATATAAGGTGAACCTGCCTTCCTAGGGGTGATCCTATGACCAGAAGCTTGACCTGTGAAACTGGAAAGGTGAGTGTTTCAACAGACTAGAGATTCCATAGTCTTGACCAGTTAAAATTATGGGGCTATTTGCTACTCCAACATATAAACAGGCATTGTTTGATCTCTACCAAGAAGTTATACATACACAGACACACAGACACAGAGAGACACAGACACAGACACACACATACACATACACATGCACACACATGTTCTCTCTATTTGTTTTGCTTTTCTAGAGAACCCTACCTAATATAAATTATGGTACCAGGAGGGGTTCTAGAGAAGCTGAATTTGTAAGAATGAATTTCTCTAATGGGATTGATGCTATTCACCACTAGCTCTCCAATTTGACTAAGGAGCTAACGACATTACTAGTACTATTGAGAACATTGAAAACCCATGGTGTGAACTTTTTAAAGAGTTAGAAGAGATAAATGCATCTGATATCCTTGATTCGCCTTTTATGAGGAGCAAGGAATTTAGTGACTATGCATGAACTTTTTAATATTTCTGGAAACATATTATAGATAATGATGTTAGCTTGTTACTTTTAGCTTATCTAGATAAAATAAAAGAGATTAAATTTTGAGCTTTGTATAAAAATCTAGGGCTTCTAAGGGTACAGTGAAAGAGAATATTGTCTCTATCAGCTATAGGGCTGAAATTGCCAAAAGACCAAACCCAAGTCTTCACCATATGCTTAGCTAACTTACAATAGAAGTTTAAACCACAGACTCAAGACATGTCAGAAACTGAAGTGAGGGAACTGATTGGTCAATAATAGGATAAAAAAATATTGAATTCTCATATTCTGATGGGTTTATTTTGCATGAGGAAGGAGTTTCAACATGTTTAGTGGTAGATGCTTCCCATGCTAGCCCTCATGCCTTACAATATTGCCCTGTCTACCCTTGTCTGAGGGAATAAATCCTCTATTATCCATGGAATGACCTTCTCTTAGGTTGATACCAAAAAAGACAATCTCCATGTTGTCCTACACACACTCATTGACTCTAGGCCTCCTTCTGATCTTCCTGCCTGAGACCTCCTGACTAACCTGGAAGAACCTAGCCACTGTGTCCCTTTGGTCTTGAACTGGGCCTGAATACTTTCACCCTACTGGAGAACTCTTGACTAAGCTTGGAACCATTCCATCCTGCCAATAAAGCATAAAAATTGAGAATCTGAAGCACAGACCAACTAATTCATCATACCCAACAATAAAGCAATCAAGATACAGCAACAATACAAACAAAACCAACTTCAACTACATAATGGTAGACTACAATTTCATATCATACACACAACCAAGAAAATTGTCCCCACCAAGACCCACTAGTCCTACAGAAGCTTACTACAATGAGGACCACACAGAGGACATAAAATTTAAAAGAACAATCTCAAACATGAACGGTGAATTTAACAACTTTAAAGAATGCACAAACAACTCAAGGAACTCAAGAATTACAGGAATAAACTACTACAGAAGCTCAAGAAAACACAAATATAGGGCTGAAATAATAAGAACAAAAAATTTCAGGAATTGAAAAGCAAATTCACAAAGGAGGCAGAAATACAAAAGATAATTCAAGCTGAATTGAAAATGAAATTGAACACTCAATAAGATAATTTGGAATGACAAAATAAAGCCTCACAAGCAGAATGAATAAAAAAGAAAGTAGAATATCAAAACTGGGCAACAAAGTTGAAGAACAGGACCACTCAAGCAAAAAAAACTATGAAAAAACTTTAAAAACATAGGAATGGAATATGCAAGAAATGTGAGACATCTGAAAAGACACACATCATAAGCACAGAAAAAGAAAAATAATCTGATATCAACAGCATTTACCAGATCTTCAACAGAATTATAGAAGAAAATTTCCCTAAATTAAGGAAGGACATATGTATACAGACACAAGAAGCACACAGAGCACCAATTTGATGGACCAGAAAAGAAACTTCCCACAACATATCATCACAAAAACACTAAATGTACAGAAAAAAAGAGAGGAGACTGAAGCCACATATCAAGGAAAACCAATCAGAATTACAGATGACATTTCAGTGCAAACTATAAAATTCTGAAGAAACTGAACCAAAGTATTCCCCTTTCTAAATGACCATAGATGCCAACCAGCAGAACTGTCTATTATAACTGAAGGGGAAACAAAATTCTTCCATGATCCAAATAGGCTGAAAGAATTCATGTCTACCAAACCAGCCCTATGGGGCCTAATCAAAGCAAGACAAAGGACTGAAGAAAAAAATGAACATATTCCAGAGGTTACAGAGCTTGAGAGAGAAAAAAAAAAAATGGGACACTTTAACTTCTGTAAGGTCGAGGGACTCAGAGGAAAAGACAGATAATAGTAAAAAAGATGACCTATATATTAGTCACTTTTCTGTTGCTGATAGAAACACTGACCCAAGCAATTTATTTGAAGGGTTTATTTGAAGAAATTTATTTAGAAGGGTTTATTTGAGCTTACAGTTCCAGGGGAATTACAGTCCATCATGGCAGGAACGCATGGTGGCTGGAGGTGGCTGGAGCAGGAGTAGCAAAAGTGAAGCTCTCACATCATCACGCAGGCACAGGAAGCAAGAGACTGACTGGAGATCTGGCAAAGCTTAAGAACTCTGTAAGCTCACCCCCAGTGACATGCTTCCTCCAGGATAGCCATACCTTCTAAAACCTCCCAAAACAGCACCATCATCTGGGGACAAAATGTCCAAACACTTGGAGCCTATGAGGGACATTTTCATCCAAACCACCACAACCTAAAAATAAAAGTAGCTAAAGCTCCTCATCAGATTCAACCATTGATACAAAAAGGAAAAAAAAAAAAAAAAAAGGTAACAGTGCTGTAGCTAGGAAATACTCCATGCTGGAACTTCTAAAACTAGGAAAAACTTACAAGCAATCAATCAAAGTTCCCCTAGCCACATGGCTTGTGAGAGTATGGGACATGGGAGCAAATGACATCAGTCTAAATCCTTCAGAAGCTTTACGGCTGAGTTATATAAACATGCATCCATCCTTGCAATATAGGTGGTTCGACCTAGGCCAATGCAAGGGGGAGCAGTCCTTAATGGGGTGTCTGGTTGAAGGCATTAAAGATAGGTGGTCATCACCAAGGGAGACTAACATGATTAACAGGGGCTGGAGGACTATAAAGGAGGGGCAGGCATTACTGAGAGAACTAGGTATGAGAAAGGCAATATATGATATCCAGTTCAGTGGGCCAGATGAGACTGTGTTTACCAGTGATATGAAGAAAAGCTTAATTCAACTGGGACCTTGAGAATGGTATGGAGCTTTAATGGTTTTACTAAGCCCTTAAATGGGACAGGATCTTTGTAAAGTAAGAGGGGCTTTAGCAAATCTAAATGATTCTGACCAGCATGTACAATGTGTCTGAGGAATAACAGAACACCCTATGAGAGATATAAAAAAGACCAGACAGAAGAAATGGTCCACTTGGGTTACTCTAAGACAAATGTGGCAAGACTTATGTCGAGCCCAAATTCCCAGAGGAAAGATTGATAGAAAACCAAATTCAGTACTAAGGAGTTTCTGGAAGGTTTTAAAACCAGAAGAAAAGTTTACAAAAGACATTCAAAGAATAAAAAATGTCTTGGGGATGGTTAAGAATTCCCAAGGATTAAATAAGATGCATTTTTCTTCTGAAAAAGGCTATACCAGGGGTGGAAGCAGTATTTCCCACCAAGTTCTCCCCCAGAAAGCAGGTGTGGTCAATGGGGAGATGACAGATATGGCTACAGTCAGGAGGCAGATCCAGGGTCTGCCTGACTCAGGGAACCAACAAGTGCAGCGGGGACAGGAGAAACCCCCTTCCCCCTTAGCCCAGTGCAGGGTCAGGCAACTGGAGCCAACACCTGTAAGTGCATTAAGAATAAAAGAATACATAAAGTCTCCATGTAAAAACCCCCAAGTGTGAAATGACTCCAAAGGGATAACTAAAAATGATAAAGCGCTAACCAAATTAGTGCCTCATACCCATACAACTGACAAATTGCTAATTGGATAAGGCCTGCTCCTAGGGGTGGAACACATGTCTGGTGCTGTATACCAAGCCAATGCCTTGTGTCGAGAAAGGCTACAGGCCCTAGTGGGTATAAGTTTACTGTTTAATGAATATAGTACTCCTACTGGGGTATCTTCTAGACATTTGTATTTATATTCATGTTTGTTTAGATGTGTTTACTTCCTTCTATTTGTCTTTATCCTAAAAGAAATGCTACCGAGATAGATCAATGGCCACAGCTTAAAGACGAATAATGGAGAGATCCATGAAGTCATTATCTTGCCATGGTACGAGAGAGCTAGCCCTACATCTGTCACCCCCTCCAAGACTTAGGGACCTTAGTGAAAGACTGGTGGAAAGATTGTAAAGGCATAGGAATGGCATAGAGTGTGTCTCAGAGGCCTGATTCCTCTAAGGGGTGTGGCCTGCCATGAAGAATTGACTGTGAAAGGGCTTCTGGGCACCATCTTGGGACAGAAGCCTGTAACATGCAGGGTGGCAGGTGTGGAATAAAAGATGGCCCATCTCATCCACAGGGATGCAAGAGGGGGCATTTACTGACATGGAACGAGGCTGTGGCCCAAGATGCATGGGCAAAAGTTAAAGGAGACTGTGGGCAAGGGCGGAAGTGATCTGGAAAGGCAGGCTGAGCCATGCAGAGCTGGGTGCTGGGTGCCATGCATTTGTTTCTTTGAAAGTGTCTCCATTCCCCCCCCAAGAAATAAACTATAATAAATTCACATAAAAATATGTTATATGGTTTGTCTGATAGCACAAGAGACCCGGAGAGAACTCAGAAACAGCAAGAAACTCACCTTACCTCCAAGGACATGGTGAAAGGGTAGAAAAAAATTCCAAAAAAATGGCACTAATAAACACGCAATGGTTGCAATGCCAGTATTTTGCAAAACAGACTTTAAGTTAAAATTAATTAGAATAGATAAAGAAGGTCATCACATTTTGATCAAGGGAACAAATAACAAAAAATACATAACAATCATCAATATATATGCAACAAACTCTGGTACACACAGTTACATTAAAACAGTAGTATTGGACTTCAAGACACAGATTAACCACAATTCAGTATTAATAGGTGACCTAAATAGCACGTTTTCCCCAATAGACAGCTCATTTGGCCAAAGAATAAACAGAAAAACATCTGAATTAAATTGTATCATATTCCAAATGAACCTGACAGACATCTACAGAATATTCTGCCCAAGCACAAATGAATGCACCTTCTACTCAGCAACTCATGGATGTTTCTTTAAAATAGACCATATAATGTGCTCCAAAAACCTCAGCAAACATGAAAAAAAAAAAGAAATAATTCTATGTATTCTATCAGACCACAATGCAGTAAAACTTAGAATCAATAGCAAAAGAGACTCAAGGAACTACAGGAACTCATGGAGATTAAAAAGCAGACTCCTGGGGCTAGAGAGATGGCTCAGTGGTTAAGAGCACTGACTGCTCTTGCAGAGGCCCGGGTTTGATTCCCAACACCCACATGGCAGCTACAAACCATCCTTAATTCCAGTTCCAGGGAAATCCAAAGCCCTCTTCTGACTGCAGCATTGCACAATATGGGTGCCCTCAAATGCATACAGGAATTACACTCATACACGTAAAATAAAAATAATCAATAAAATTTAAAAATAAATAAATAAAAAGCAGACTCCTGAGTGATGAATGGGTCAAAGAAGAAATAAAGAAATAAGTAAAATATTCCAGGAATTAAGTGAAAATGATAACACAACAGAACAAAACCTCTGGGACACATTAAAAGCAGTCCTAATAGGGAAATTCATAGCTGTAAGTGTCTACAGTTAAAAATCACACATAAATAACTTAAGAGCACACATAAATGACTTAATGGTACAACCCAAGAACTTGGAAAATGCAAGAAAAAATCAAACTCTAGAGACTAGAAGAGATAATTAAAAACATCAGAGAAGAAATCAATGAAATAGAAACAAAGAAAACAATACAGACTCAATGAATTAACAAAGAAAACAAAGCAAAGAATCAATGAATCTCAGAGCTGATTTTTTGAAAAGATAAACAAGACAGACAGACCCTTAACCCAGCTTACCAAAAGAAAGAAAGTAAATCCAAATCAACAAAACAAAAAAGAAAGAGAAATCATCAAACAGACACCAAAACAATCCAGAACCTTATAATGGAATACTTTAATTAGCTACACTCTGTTAAATTACAGAATCTAAAAGAAATGGACAAATTTTGAAATTCAATGGATCCACCAAAGTTAAAACAAGATCAACAGTTTAAACAGACTCATAGCAAATAAATAATTTAAACCATAATATAAAGCCTCCAACTAAAAAAAGTCTAGACCCAGATGAACTCACAGCAGAATTTTACCAGACCTTCAAAAAGATATATAACCAGTATTCCCTCAACTATTCAAAGAGATAGAAAGAGAGGGATGTTTTGTTCATATTTAGGCCCTTCCCCTGTCTGTATCCTCCCCAATATCTCCCTGACTGATTTCATTTACTCTGATTATATATATCTATATATCTATTTCTGTCTCTATCATCTATCATTTATCTATCTATCATCTATCTATCATCTATCTATCATCTATCTATCTATCTATCTATCTATCTATCTATCTATCTATCTATTGTGGGACCCTGCTGCTAAGGTTGTAGTCCTCCATGTCTGGATAGCTCTAAGGGGCTCGGCGCTATATGGCAGGACTCCCTTTCTCAACGTGGGCCTCCTGCTCTCTGCCTGACTTACCTGGAATGTGCCACCAAGCATGGATGCCTGACCTTATTTGGAACATGACCTTTGGCATAGTTACCTGTAATAAAACTGCCCCCAGGTTTTTTCTATATGATAATTAGGCATTTCCCTATAGTTGGATGATAGGATCCCACTACCACATGTAAATAAAGCATACTATGAGCACCTATCAGCTGAAGCTTTGGCTGCTGCCTCCACACTATATTTTCCCTGACCCCCACTGAATAAATGGAGCTGTATCACTGAATCTGGAGCTGTATCACTGAATCTCCCTCCCCAGAAAGTCTTTTTCCATTGTGCTCACTGGCCATTCTGATCTGGTTCTTCGCTTCTGCTCCCTTTGTCCACTTGGATCGGTGTCCAATGACCCATGAGGAGAGGGAGAGACCCACATCCATCTATCTATCTATCTATCTATCTATCTATCTATCTATCTATCTATCATCTATCATCTATCTATCTATCCTCTATCTATCTATCTATCTATCTATCTATCTATCATCTATCATCTGTCAAGTCAAGCCTGTGTTCCAAAATGCCCTTTGGTGTGGGTCAATCCATCAGCCTGGTCAACCTACCTAGTATCACAGCATCATACACTTAAAGAAAACTGACTCTTCCCTTCTCAACAGCCACTTGTTTCTAATAGACCCTCAGCTAGGGTTGGGGTCTCCTACCCACCTTACATTCCATGCTGGGATAATATCTGGCTTGAAACTATTAATAGTAATTAGTTAATAGTAATAGACTTAATAGGCTTGAAACTATTAATAGTAATTAATTAATAGTAATAGACTCTTCTCTATGGCCTGTGATCTATTTAGTCACAGAACCTAGACCTAATATCTGTGTGAAGTATGGACTCTATCTTGTGAAGCAGATCTTACATCCAAACAGAAAGTGGTTGGTTACTTCCATAGCATTTGTGCTACTATTGCACCACCAGTGGAAAGATGCAATTGTTTTAGCTCACAGGATTCATTACTGGGTTTCTCTTCCAGTAGCATATATACACCTTCAAGCACTATGAAAGCTAGTGTAGAGATGAAGTTTTGAAGTCAGTACTAGGTTAATTTTTCCTTGCTTGTTCTACAACTTATGTATGCACTGTCTTCAAAAATAGGATTTTACTAGCAAGTTATGAAAGGTAACCAAGTGCAGGGTCAATGGACAGAATCATTTAAGGGTCTCTGCTTGTCAACTTCAGAAACAGGGAGAACATTCCTTTTTTTTTTTTTTTTTTTTTTTTGCTAGCTTATGGTGTCTATTAGGGCAATGTTCCCCTGCTATAGTGTATCTCCTTTTAATCTTTTTTAAGATGTATATTTACATACTTTAAAAAGCTTCTATGGTGGTAGGTTTCCACAGAGCTTTTTCTAAATGCCTTAGTCTTACTTATCCCTCTCCATACTCCCTCCTCTGCTCTCCCACCACCTTCAACCCCTTCTACTCCATCATTCCCCTTTCTTCCTTTATATCACTGCATTTTATATCATCTCCCATGAATCACCCCCTCCCATTGTCATTAACTAGTTAATCCATGTGACAATTCCTAAAAAGCTGTAAATAGACCTACCATATGATGCAGTCACACCACTCTTGGGCGTGTACCCAAATATCTGTATATTCTACTAAAGTGATCACTCTTCATCCATGTTCATTGCTGCTCTATTGACAATACCCAGGAAATGGAAACAATGTCCATCAACTGATAAATGGGTAATTAAAGTAAGGTACATTTACACAATGGAATATTAACTCTTCAAAAAACAAAATTATGAAATTCACAGTTAAATGCATGGAACTGAAAACAGTCAGCCTGAGTGAGATTACTCAGTCCCAGAAAGACAAATGCTACATGTTCTCTCTCATAAATGGACTCTAGGTCTGAATCCTGAGATAAGCGTGTTTCAGTTGGAAAATTCACAGATACCAGAAGCCTAAACCTGTTTTCTTAAGCAACCAAGAAGACTGGCTATTTTCAGTTAACTAGAAGTAGTTTTCTTAGATAAGCAGGGTCAGGTTTTTTTTCTCTCTTTTGCAACTTGCTCTGGGTTTCTCTCAGTTAACTTCAGTTTTTTTTCCCTCACTATTACAGTTTTTGTTTAAATTGGTTACTAATATTTTCAATATTATTGTCCACTGCCAGTTAAGTGTTGCACTGTGGTTTCTTTTTATTTTTCAAGTATATTTCTTTCTGTAAGTAGAATTTTCCTCAAATATTCGCTTATTTAGTTTTTTATAAATTAGTTTTTCTCAAATAATTTGTGGTGGTTTGAATGAGAATGTCCCCCATAGGCTCCATGTATTTGAGCATTTTGTCCCCAGTTGGTGGTGTTATTTTGGGAGGTGTTAGAAGGTGTGGCTATGCTGGAGAAAGAATATCACTGGGGACAGGCTTAGAGAGTTCTTAAGCATTGTGGGATCCCAGTCACACTTTGCATCCTTCGCCTGCTTTTGCTCCAACTTCAGCCACTTCTACTGTCATACCTCCCTGCCATGGACTCTAACCTCTTTGGAACCGTAAGCTAAATAAACTCTTCCTTTTATAAGTTCCCTTGGCCATGGTGTTTCTATTACAGCATCAGAAAAGTAACTAAGACATATTTGAACCAGTTCTATTACAGTGTTTGTTTCTGCAAACATTAAACAATATATCACTATATTCATGACTCTTTTCCCCACAGGAGACTTCCCTCGACACAGCTCCAATTTATTTCAGTGTTTAACTTTTTCCTATTAGGACAGCTCCTTGGCTTTGCAATCCTGATTTCCTGGATTCTGTACAGATCTGTATTATCTTGTATAGACCATTTCAACTGTGTATAAATTACTTCACTTCTGAACTATTTTTTATTGCATTGAGAGATTTTTCTCAGTTTTTCATTAGCATGTTTATTTTGACTAGCTTTTTTTTAATTGGCAAGAACTTCATTTTCTGTTAGGTTTTTATTTGTATTTTTTCTTTTTTCTCATATTTGATTTTTCATTAAGTCCTAGATGTCAGTGATTAGAAACATCTGAAAGATAAAGTTAATAAAATTCATTGTGAAGATATTTTCATATGTGATTTACAGAAAGTCAGTCACATTTATTCTTGTGACTATCCCATCAACTGTCAACTCTAATTAATGTTACAATCAGATCTTTTCACCCCAAGATGGAGTTAATGTCTATCATGTGCAAAAATGAGTGAAACAATAAAGAGAAAGAGAAATTCTACTTTCATGAGAAGGTTGTAAATTGAGGAGAAAAATGATGTCCTATAAATCCTCTTATAATGGTAAGTGATATACAGGTTACTAGAAAAAGGAAAGGGGGAACAAAACCTTGTTTTATAAATGAGTATATATGTATATGAACGTAAAATGTTGCATGTAATGGTATATATTGTTAATATGTGTAATTATTACATTTTTATATAATAGAGAAAAATATAATCTCTTCTAGGACTATCCTTTCCATATACTTTACTGAATAAAAAAAATCCATTTGGAATGTCCTTTCTGAATGGTAGTATAGACACAGAAGGCCTTTAAGGCAGTGTTTCTCAAATGTTAATGGACTCATGTCCAAATGCAAATACTAATTTCATAGAAGCCTGAGTTGGGTCTGGAACTCTGAATTTCTGAAAATTTCTAGGTAATATTGATATTCATGAGTATTATACACCACTTGACTAGCAATCCTTAAAAGCATTCATTTAACTTTTCAAGTTGTCATTGGCTATTAACTCTACTGGAACACCTGAACCCCAGCCTTCCCTGAAGAGCGCTGCTTTTAAATGTCAAGTTTGGACCAAATTCTTCATGGTTTGAGACTTTGTTTACTTGAGTTAATGGTTTTAGAATGACTTTGATGTGAAGAGTACACGGATGTTTGGGGATAGGACCCTTGTGTACAAAACTGGCTTTCTGTTACCTCCCTTGAGAACCTGGAGAAAGTTTCAGCTTAACTGGCTCTACTTTATGATAAGGAGGCTGATAACACTTACCTTGCCTCCCAGAGTGAATACACGTTTGACAAAGTTTCTTGACAAGGAGTTGGGTTATAAGGGGAGTCAAATGCAAAATGCTGGTATAATTTCAGTGACAACATACTCTTGAGATCATCAACCTCTGAAGGCGTTAAGAAGGTTTTGTTTAAATAATTGTTATAAAACTTAAAAAGAAACATCTACATGGTATAGGAGAATTACAATAACAATTACCTCTTTAGCTTACATAGATATTTATCAAAATTAGACAGCAACTATAAATACTGAGGTATCCATTTCCAAATCACAAATTTGTTAATGAAAGTAACCTTCAAAATTTACTTAGTGATTCACTGCATTTAATAGAAAAGGAAACTGAGGCATATAGAGACAAATTGCCTTGACCTGTGATACAGAGATGTAATACTCTAAGCCAAAAGCAGAACAAATAGTTCTAGATACACATGATAAAGAAAAACTTGGATTATTGAAGGGCTTCTAAATATCTAACTATGATTCTTCACATAAATAAATAAATTTTATCCTTTTAGCAAACCATTTGTGTATTTCCTATATGTTGCAGTTTTTCAGATGTAATAGCACACTTAGTGAATAGAAAAGCAGGATGTGCATTTCTGTAGATGGAAGAGCATTACATGCTTATTTGTTTCACATGAGTAAGTGCCCCTTCAAGCCAGGTGTGATGGTGAGCATTAATTGTCAATGCCACAGAAACTAGAATCAATTAAGATATTGGGCTTCTGGCCATGCCTGTGGCTGATTATCTTGAGTATGTTAATTGACTAGAGAGACCTGTCTTAATTGTGGGTAGGATCATTCCCTGATAAGAAGATCCTAGAGTGTAAAAAATGGATAAAGAAAGCTGAGTGCTACCTTGCATTCATCTCTGTCTCTCAATTGCAAATGTAACATAACCTGCTGCTTCAAGCTCCTGCTGCCTTAAAGTCCCTGCTGTGATTGACTATACCTTGAATTGTGAGACAAAATAAGCTTTTTCTCTCTTAAATTGTCAAGGCATTTTATCATAGCAGAGGAAAAGAAACTAAGGCACTGGGTTTTTCCCATGGTTAGCTTGGTGCCTCACACCTGTAATCTAAGCACTTGGGATGCTGAAGCAAGAGGATCGGTATGAGTCTCAGGGAGAAGCCCAAGTGCTACAGAGATAGTTCCAGAACAGCCTGGACTTTCTCAAACAAACAAGAACCCAGGTTAGCATTAGCATGAGACAAGGCCTGAAGAACCCTGAACCAGGCCTGCCTGAGCCATTTGATATTTAACTGGAAAGTCCCAAATCCAGAATCGGTCCCACATTCTCCATTCAGAAATAAAGTTAGTTCTGGTCATTAGGTGCAGTAACACAATCTCCTCCACCTTCTGTTACCATCTCCAATTATTTAATTTTTCTACTCTTCATCTATCAGGGTACTCCAGATCTTTGTTTCAGATTTTACTCTTTTGTGTTATTTGGACAGCCCTAGTACATCTCTTTTCTCCAGGATTTGTATGACTTCTTCTTTAAGTATTGTAGTGTATATTCAGTGTTTTCATTAGTGAAGAGTCATCATGTAGGATTACACTTGATCTCAGCACTACATAATTGAGAGAACATAAGAATTAGGATGGCACTCTCCATCTTCCAAAGACTATGTTCACTGTCCTCTATAGCTGCCAATTATGTTCACTGTCCTCTATAGCTGCCTCTATAGCTGGTCCAAAGGCAGTGGCCACACTGAAAATTCATTAATATAGTAAGAAAATATTTATAAAATGTTTTTATTGACTATTTGGAATTTCATACAGTGCATTCTGAGCATATTCCAGCTGTCTTCTCCCTCTCTAGCCCCATCTTATGACTTCCCTTGCCCCTAACTTCGTGTCTTCTATTATTATTTTTCTTTTTTAAAGGCAAATTAACTCTAATTTTTTCTTGCATGTTCTTGAGTGTGAGCCCATCCCTTGGTGTCTGGTTAACCTACCAGACATAGAAAAAAAGAAAATTAAAGAAAACTAACTTTCCCTCTTCCAGCAACTGTGAATTGTCAATATTTCCTCAGCTAGGCTTCTTGCCTCCTCCACCACTCATGCTGTCTTTCAAATTTTCTTTTTATTTTATGTATATGAGCATTTTTCTGCAATTATGTATTTGTTTTATATATATAATTTCCTGCAGATGCCAGATAGTGTTTTGGATTCCCAGAAACTGGAATTATAAGCAGTTATTAGCTGCCATGTCAGCACTGGGAACTGAACCTAAGTCCTCTGGAAAAGAAGCCAGTGCTCTTGATCATTGAGCCATCTTTCCAACCTCTCATACTTTGTTTTTATCTGGCTTGGGCTTGTACTATCTTGAAAGATTGCAGGACTGATGCAAAAGATGGTACTTAACTGTATTAGTTGCTTGTTATTGTGACAAAATATCCAACCAAAGAGATTTAAAGAATAGTTTACTTTGGCTTACAGGTCCAGGGCATATAGTTTCTTGTGTCAGGGAAGGTATGGTAGTAGATGTAGGTAGCTAGTTACATTGCATGCAGAGTCTAGCAACAGAAATGAAGATGCTTCTGCTTAGCTTACTTTCTCCTTTTTAATCAGTCTAGGACCCAGATAGGTGAATGGTACAACCCAAATTCAAGGTGAATCTTCATACCTTAGTTAACTTAATCTACGTAATTTATCACAGAAGTGCTCAAAGCTTTGTTTCTATGGTGATCAAAGCCCATTAAATTGATGGTTAAGATTAAGCATCACAATTTCATACCTTGTAAACTTGACATCCAAACATATCATTCTGAATCATAACTCTCCATTCCATGTATCTTAGGCTCATAGGTATCTCATAATGCAAAACGCATTCATTTTAACTTCAAAAGTCTTCGGAAGTCTATAACAATACCAATACTGTTTATAAGTCTAAAGCCCCAGTCTCATCTGGGACTCTAGGTAATCTCTTTAGTGTGCTCACACTATAAAAGAAAAACCCAAGTTATATACCTCCAATATATAGTAGCACATAATAAACACTCTCATTCCAAAAAGAAAGGATGGGGCATAGCAAGAAAAGATAAGACCAAAGCAACACCAAATCCCATCAAGGTAAATGAAATCCTCCATGAAAGTAGCTCCATGTCCAGAGGTCGTGGGTAGCTCCTCCCTTTAGCTCTGTTCCCTGAAGCACACATAGCCTCTTTCTTAGGCCAACTGTGTTATGTGCCTACAGTTTTCCTCAGTTGATATTCCATGGGCCTGGCATTTCCAACATCTTGATATTTCTATTGCAACTTGGGCTTCACCTTTATGTCTTCAAGTAGTGGCATCGCAAAGCCGCCCAAGGACTCTGAACTTGCAACATATTTTCTGGTCTTTGTGGTTTTCTGGAACCATAATGCAAATCTCCATGACTCCCTCAGTCCTGTATCTTTCATATCTGCAAAATAAATACCATTTGGATGACACTATTATGTTTTGCTGCCTAATCTGAATGGCAGCCACCGCCCCCCACCCCAGACTATAGTTACACCAGTTTGTTTCTGCTAATTCTAAGGACACATATCTCTAAGTAATTGTTTTTGAGCAGTAGAAAATCCCTTTAGTGTGTAGGTTCTCTCCTTTGAAATGAATTTTCATTTTTACTAGATAGTACCATCCAATGGGGACCATATTTCTCTCAGGAGAGAGAATTCCTTTCCTTCTGCCTCAGTGCAAACTACCAGTTTCCTATTTAATGGAGCTTATTTCTTTAATAATTATAGCTACTTTCAAACCTGACTGTCTCTAAGGTTAAACTCACTCAAAATCTTTTTCTCACCAAGCTGTACATTTCTTTTATCTTTCTGCTCTACTTTTCACTACATCTCAATGAATACCTGAATGCGAATAGTAAACAGTAGCCATTTCATAGCCTGAATGCTTTCCTGCCTTAAAAATTTGTCTGCAAAATAAATTCTCATTACTTCTGAACTCAGCTTCACTCAAGTTCATGGACAGAATGTAGCAAGATTCTTTGACTGAGTATCATACAAATGGTATCTAGCTTAGTCCCCAATAGAGTCCTTGTTCATTTCTGAAATGTCATGAGCCAGGCATCCACTGCCCTTGGTTTTTTTTGGCTTTCGGCAATCTGGTCTTCTAGATTCCCTCCAGAATGGCCCATTAAGCTCTGCTTACAGCATTCTAAGATTTTTAGTCTCAGTTTCTAAATTCTTCCACATTCCTCTAACAAGTTTCAAAAGCCAATGGACCATTTTGTCACATTCATCATGGTAATAACCACACTTTAGAACCAACTTTCTATATTAGTTGTTTGTTTCTTTGAGACAAAAATATCTGACAGACAGAAAATCTGGTCATACTGGCGCACACCTTTAATCCCAGAACTTAGGAGGCAGAAGCAGGCAGATCTCTGTGAGACAGAGGACAGTCTGATGTACATAGTAAGTTCCAGGCCACTGGGGCTACAGGGAGGAACTGTCTCAAAAAAAATCTGATGAAGGCAATTTAAGGAAGGATTCATCAGGGGGTATAGTTCATCATAGTACTGTTCCAAATAAATTCAAGACAAATTCTCTGTTACAGATAATACCACCCTAATTAATACAGTTTATGCTTTCTATTTGTAAGTTTTCTATATTTAATATATACTATGGTATAAAATAGATTCTTCCCAAATCTGCAGCAACATACATATAAAAAATTTTCCCAGCAAATGGGAGCCGAGCTACAGAGGTACATATAAAATTTAACCACAGAACATTACTTTCTTCCCTCAAGGTATGAATTATCAAGTCAGTCAGTCATTCACCCCCACCCAAGGGACCAAGAGTAAAGAGGAGCATCTTTGGGCAAAAGTAATAAAAGGAATCATCTGTGGCGATCAGGAAGTGATGCCTCTCTTTTGGTTGACAACAAAGTTTAACATAATCTGCTTCGAGGCCATTCACTGTTTCATCTGGGTTGTCTCATGGTTGCCGAGAATAAAATTTCTCCCTTAGGGTGTAATCTCTCATAAACTAAGAAGCTAAGCATAATGTGAGGAAGAGAGAGAAAAAAAAGATTGTATGATTTCTTGGAGCCATTAATAATATATGGACAAGAGCAATAAATAATTGATAGCTATCTCTTCATGACTTCTCAATTATTCAATGAGTTTGAGATGGTCCTCTACCTTAACAACATCTAATCATGTTACATCACATGCACTTCTCATAACCAGTATTAATATGTCTGCCAGAGACATGCACTATAACAGCTTTTCAGATCTATTACAAACTGCTGATCTGTCCCAATCAAGAGCACTAATCAGGGAAAGATCTCTTCCATAAAATTCACTATATGAGTCTCCTGAATGAGAATTGTAGTCAGGGAAAGGAAATAGTTTGATGTGAGACTGAGAACCTGTACTCTTTAATTTTGTACATTATAGAGATAGGATGGGCATGTGGACTAGGGAGAAAAGCACTGGAAGTCTTTTACAGTACGAGACTTTTACAGTTTTCTTTCAGATGCTGGTACGTATACCTTGCAGAGGTACCACAGTGATTTCCTTCCATGGCAACCTGAAGATTTTGGTTATAGGAAGAATGAGAGCACCGGGGGAAGGCACAGACAAGAGAAGGCAAAGGACATTCTTTAATTAGCAGCTAAAGTTGCTTAGATATTATGTAATGCTTTCTTATCAAAATGTTCAAGAAAATATTATTGAGTGAACCCTTTAATCCAGCATTGCAGAACCTCACACACCTGTGGAAACTTATCCTTCCCTTCTCCTTGCTTCCCATCAGAATCCTGCTGTCGTGTAAGAGGACAAAGATGCCTGGTGGACTCTGAATCATCAGTTGAAGATCGTTGGGTATCTCTGGGAATGATTTGATAAAAAGCACAGCATTTATGCCTTCTCTAGTTATTGTATGTCTGGAACTAAAGCAGCAGCTCTAAGAACAAGTCAGAGATGCACAGATGCAGACCTGACTAGGACTCACCCACCACATCTTATCTGAGGTAAAGAAACTTCTCTCTCTCTTAGTGGCCACATATCATGGTTCCTTATTTGCTCATTATCACATTTCTAACTATAATATTTTAGCTACCAATCTCTTGCTATAGTCCCAACATAAAAATTTAAAGACACTTTACAAAGTTCTTTCGGGACTGGAGAGATGACTCTGTGGTTAAGTTTGCTAACTCCTTTAGTAGTTGTCCTTTACTTACAGCAGAAAATTAAAGTTTACTTTAATATTTGAATCGAAAAGTATTTCAGCCAATGTGTTGATAGCTTCATTTGTCTACTTAACACACCTGGGAAGAGGGAATCTCAACTGAGGAATTTCCTCAAAGACTGGCCTATGGGCAGGCCTGTGAGGCATTTTCTTAATTGTTGAGTGATATAGATCTTAGCCCACAATGAGTAGTGCCACCCCTGAGCAGACAGTTCTGAGTTAAGAAAGCAGGCTGAGCACAGGCCAGAGAAAGAAGCCAGGAAGCAGCAATCTTCCATGGTCTCTAATTCAGTACCGGCTTCCAAGTTCCTGCCCTGAGTTCCTGCCTGACTTCCCTTAGTGATGGGCTGTCACTTGGAAAAGAAAGATGCAATAATCCCTTTCCTCCCCAAGTTGCTTTTGGCCACAGCAATACAAAAACCAGACTAGAACAGTAAATATATAGCTTTTCCATTATAAACTCCACTGTAGGAAATAACCATTTCTTCTAAAAATTCATGGTATATCTAGCAAGAAAGAAAGTACAATCACTAGGTACCAGAAAGAAAATCCCATAAATTTAAAGTAAGCTCATGAATTAATGGCCACATGGTAAAGGAGCTGTAGCTGAAAAGGGAACACAAAATTGGTCCTGAGCTGATATTATTAGCCCTTAAGCACCTGATACCAGTGAACAGGCAGTCATGTTGGAGGGAAATTTTACAGTGCAGGCTGCATATAAAGGACACAGACAACTAAAGCTGAAGATGACCTTAAGAAAGTAACAAAAGAAATGGAGTGTAACTGTGGCTATGAATTATGACAGCTGTATGTGGTGACATATACCCAAAATCCAACACTAAAGAGTCTGAGGCAGGAGGACTGGTACTAGTTTTGGTCAGCCTATCTATAATGTGAGTTGTTACTTTCACTCCCAAATCCTCCTAAGTCATCAGTGTGATAAATATTAATTGTATCTTCCAGAATAGTAGGTTATCACTCCATATTAAATTAGACCATTAAATCAAAATATCATGTCATTATATATCTGAATTTCAGAAATTTAGGCATTATAGCAAACGATATATTTACAAAGTATCCAAAGAATAACTTTTAAATAACATGATATATCATTAAACCTTAATGAAATAAAACCAGATGGACTAACGGAATAGTTGGATGTAAATGAAGAGAGAAGAGATTGGAAGATCAACTTGAAAAAATTATGTAGCTCTCATTTCAGATGGGAATGAAATAGAAAATTTAAGAGGTTTACAAACATTAAGGGTAGAATAAAAAGTTTCAAATTTCTAACAAATTTAAGAAGAGGAAGAAACAGCATTACATACAAAAGAAATGATGGAATAGGTATAAAATGGAACACAGTTGAATAATATGTTCAAATGCTACTTAAGGATAAAGGCCATTGATTTTCAACATAGGTGCTAAAAACACGCACAGGAGGAAGAACTGTCTTTTTAGTAAATGGCAGGTTGAAAGTTGAATATTCATATATAAAACAATCAAACTAGATCTTTGTTACTTACTAGTTGCCAAAAGCTCTTCAGAACTTAGATATAATACCTGAAACAAAACATTAGAATAAAACATAGGGTGAGTATTTTCAGATACTAGAATAAGCAAGGATTCTTTTGGATAAGACTGTAAGAGCACAGAAAACAAGAGCAAAAACAAATGGGAATACATCAAAGTCAAAACCTCCATAGCAAAGAAAACAATCAACCCAGTAAGGAGCAACTTATCAAAAGGAAGAAAATATTTCCAAACTACACATTTGATAATGAGTTAATATTCAGACTATATCAGGAACTCAAGCAACTCAATAGCAAACTTCTCAGTAACCTGCTTTAAAAATTGGCAATAGATCTAGATAAGTATCTCTCAAAAGAATACATATAAACGCCAATAAATCTGTGAAAAAAGTGTTTAATTCCACTGACCATCAGGGAAATATAAAGTAAAACTGTAATGAACTATTACTTACTCCAATGAGAATGACTATTATCAAAATGGAAAGAATAGAGGGCTGGAAAGATGGTTCAGAGGATGGTTCATGGTTGCAGAGGATCTGGGTTCAATTCCCAGCACTTAGCTGGGGATTAGCAACTGTCCATAACTCCAGTTCCAGAGGACTGGACATCCTCCCATGACCTCTGTAGATACTGCACGACAAAAGTACACTTACATATATTCAGGCAATATACTCATAACAAAATAATAAAAATAATAAAACAAAATATTTTTTTAAATGAAGAGTTAACTGCTGTCAGAGAAGAAGAGCCTGCACTCTGTCACTGGAAAATAAGCGGCACCACCATCAGTGGAATGCAGTATGGGTCTTCCTCAAAACATTAAAAACAGGAGAGCTATTTTAAATAAGCTTATCTAACCTGATCATTACTTTTCTGTGATATCTGAATTTAGCTTTGATGTTCCCTCAAACTATGTTTTATTTCTAGTATATGTCATAATTTTTTGCAAGAAGTATGAAGTAGGTAAAATAACAAGGTGAATAGTTTTTAATGTGAGGCTTTCCATCTTATTAGAGGTTTTGGTGTGGTTACCTAGTTGTGGCTCTATCAGGGCCTTTGTTTTGGTCTGCTCTGTTGTTTTGGGGTTTCCCTAGAGACTTTGTAGAAAACATCTGAGATGAATAGTTGTTTCAGTTGTATACTGCTGCCATTAACAGGATTCCTATTTATGTGATTGTAGTGTATAGGAAGTTTTCATAGTCCTATGAACAGGTTCCAGTCTTTTAATATGCCTGATTGTGATCTTTGTAAATGTGAGACAAACCAGGGCAGCCCAGGACACTGAGAAGGTGTTAAGCATTGTTAAAATCTGTTACAGTCACTACTAGTCTTAATGAGAATTTGTTCAGGCTCATTTTGTAAGCAGTCCTAATGCTCATTTTTCTGTACATTTGCAGATTTGGAAATGGGGCAGTTTGACTTCCTAATTAGCAGCTATTGGACTCTCTCTTACTATTCAGGCTGCCTTTAGCAAAAGGACTACTAGTATATTATCCAACCAGACTACCCTTATGACACCAGCCATACTGAACACTCTATGGATGCTTTAAGACTCTGCAAAAAACTGCACTTTAAAACAAGTTTAAACTCCAAGGCTGTTTAAAACAGTTTGTGCCATGTTTTTGGTTTTGTTTTGTTTTTTTTGTTTTTTTTTTTTTTTTTTTTTTTTTTTGCTACCATAAACCTTGAACCATTTTCACCTTAGCCAGAGGAGGAGCACTGGCTCCTCCTGTGGGAGGCCTCAGTGACCAATGCTAAGTGAATGGATAGTGATTAGTCCCAAACACAAGCCTTTGGTGCTAAGGATGGGATAAGGCAGAATAAATGGCTGTGACTGGTCCAAACATCCCTCTGGCTTTATAAGCATGCTGCTCAGGTTCACTGAGTTGTTTGGGAGATGCTCACCTCTGCTGCTGCCTTGACATTGCATCCTCAGACCCAGAAAAGGCTTCTCTAAAGTGACACTTCTTCTCTGACCTTCAGTAGTGCAGCCTGAGCTGGTAATACTGAAGAAAAAGCCACAGAGATCAGAGAATTGCTGTGGGTTCATCTTGTATAGCTGTTGAAAACTGAACATCTATCAGGTCACAGGGTACCTGTCTTGCACTGCACACGGTACAATCAGATCGTTTCCCAATTTATGATGCTGCGCTCCTGAATAGTTCAACTTCAATTCCCCAGCCCCAAGGCCAGACTTCTAACGAGAGCATCTGCAACCACCACTTCATACGTTGAACAGATTAGTCTGCAAAGTTTTACATCATCCACCATATTTCCCAGACTTCTTGCCAATCAACTACCATGTCTTTAAGTCTCTTGACAACTTTTCTGTAGGGAAAATGCTTCCATAGCCAGCAAAATTTAGAAAATGTTTTCCAAGGGTTTTTTAATCCAAAAGCTTGGATTTTTATGCTTTGGGAATAAACAAATGTACTTCCTTTTTGCAAAAATATGTTGCTTGAATGGTTCTTGTTCTGATTAATAAAGATGTGTTTGAGTCTATTTATAGTGACCAAAAATTCATTGTCCAAAATAGTTTTTTTTCATCAGTCTAATCATAGGTTATATTTAATCATAGTGGAAAGCCTGCAGGCCCTGTTTGCAAGAGGAATTCTAGCAAGCTGTCAGGACTTCTGGACCATAGGGCTTAGACCTTACACTGTAGTAGTGATGCAACTTCCACTTGCTTATTGTCACTGTGTGCTACTGTTCAACACCAAAGGGAAACAAAACTGCTGGAGATATTTGTTGATATTGTTCTTGCTTATCGGTTATTTCTATCCTGATAGAGCAGAAGAATCCTTATCAAGTTTACTGTTAACAAGTGCAAATGAATTTTGTTTTGTTTTTTTTCTCTGGGTGGGGCAAGAAGTTGGAGAAGGGAATGGATAGTTTCTCTTCCCTTAGTTGACTTAAAATAGTTTTAAGTATTTTGTAAAACAGTTTGTTTCAACATAAAATCTGTCGTTTTGTTTAGGTATTGAATCACTTCAAAATGATTCATTTAAATTAAAATTAAGTTGTTTCTACTCTGTAAATGAAGTTCAAAATTTTCAAATTCAAGAGCCAAGATTATTTCTTAATTTTTTGCAGACACATGCGCATACACACACACACACACACACACACACACACACACACACACACACACACACACACGGTCTGTCCATTAATATCATGAAATATAAATGGCTAATTCTCTACTATGACTGTTTCAGGCCTCTTGACTGCAACCAAATGATACATTTTTTTAGGTCATTAATTTCAATGAATCATGATCTGTCATATTATTCACAGTTTTATTGGTGTCAACATTTGGCCAATTTGACCTTTAAACTAGTTTAAATTAAAACATATTTAAAATTATTTGAAAAATTATTGTCAAATAATATGTGACTTCTGAAGCATACCCAGCACTTATATTTATATTTGTGACTAGAGATTGCCATACCTTGAGTGAGAAATTGTAGAGTATTGAAAATTTCTCCCAGAGAATAATTTTGTTTCTCTTTATGTCAATTTGAGGAACTGATCTTATATTAATTATTTCACATTGCTGTCTCATAATGACTACAGAAGCAACTTGGATTCATGTGATTCAGTTTATTGAATATAGAGGATAGACAGGAAAGACTATCTCAGGCATAGCAGCTGTGAAACCAGAAAAGAATCCTTGAGAGTATCAGAAGTTTCCTCTCCTCAGATGCTGCTTACAGCTAAGATGTCAGACAAATCAATGGTCACCAAAGTCCCCCCAAGCAAGCCGCTTCTGTGTTCTTTTTCTAATGATCTCAAAGAAATAAAAGAAAGATCGAAAGAACGAAAGAACAAAAGAAAGAAAAAGGACCCACGGGAGGGAGGGAGGGAGGGAGGGAGGGAAGGAGACAGAACTCCTGTCAGGTCCCAGAAGTAGAGCACCATGAAGTCCAGGGGCTACGATAGAAACTGGGGTAAGGCATGGGTGATGAGCCAGTCAAGCCTGTCAGTTCACCCATGAGGTGTTCAAGCACCTCTCAGTTTTGGTCACATACTCACACATATGTTCCAGGCTCATTTAGGTTTGTATAGATGAAGAAGAAAGCCAAAGCAAGAACCAGAACACTCTTTTTGAATGTCTGATCTCTAGAAAAGACAAAACTGAAGACATTTCTGTCCTATGACAATAATTGAAGGGCCTGATCCTAAACTGCCTGACCAGTTTCAGTCTCTGTTCTCATCAGAAGCAGTGTGCGGTGAGGCTGTTCTTATCATGGCAAGCAAGGAATTAAAGAGAGAGGGGCAAGAGTCAGCCACTGGTATAATCATCAAAAGCCTGCCCCTAGTGACTTATTTCTGGCAGATAGAACCCAAATCCTAGATTCACAGCATGAATGTACCAAAATAGCAATGCCAACTGGAAAACATGTATTCTAATATGAGCCTCTGGAGACATTTCACAGAACTAAAGAACAGCCACCTGTGAAAACAAAAAGACAGACATTCAAGTACACATGTACTTTGTTCCAAAACTTGAAATCTCATGGTAAGCATGTGTCTGCATGTTCAGATATCAAATTAAAAGTCTGCTTACATTCACAATCATTTTACGTTTGTTGTGTATTTTGATGAATTTTTGACTGTTTCATTATCTTTTTAAGAAAAACAAAGGAAGATCAATTGCATAAATAAATAAATACCTTTCTGAAGCAGATAAAACCATGATGCCATCTCTCTCTAGCTCTGGATGGTCTTAGTGGGTGAGCAAGTGCAGAAAGGTTGTGACCGGTGAGCAGGAGACCACTGCAGTCACTGATGCAAGTAATGAAATCATCTACTGTTGTGATGTTACTTTGAGGATACTATGATATCATTGGCTCTTAGAGACAAACTGGATATGAAATTCAAATGCTGATGCCAGTCACTATCTGCTTTGCTTATGCTCTGGATATGAGGACTTTATATAGTCAGTGGTATGGTTTGGCACCAAATAGCTGCAGTAGAGATAAAGAGCTGTGGAAGTATAGTTGCAGTACAAAGAAACATTTACTTCTTCCCTATGGACATTCATAGGCTTTCCTGTATTATACTGATTCAGATTCAGGTTGACAGGGACACTATTAATAAGAAAATGGCTTTGGAAAGAAGTCTTCAGGAGGTATTTAATCTGCTTGGTATCAGTGGCAATGGTATCATCTTATTAATAAATGTGTAATATCTCATTAAAATTCCTAATTTTATAATTCAGACTTAGCTTTTGGGATTTCATGAATTAGCTTCCAGAAACACCCCACATGACTTATTACTAATGCTCTACAATGTATACTTCCCCATGAAGTTCTCTAATGAGCTTACAGGTGAGGATTAGACCTCAAGAGTGTGTGGTACTTTTAATTGGGTTAGTTAAGAAAGGATTTTTTATGTCTCTCTATTCTCACAGAAAAGCACCACACATTCAAGTCCATCAGGTGGGGTCTCCAATGGCCTCCCTGAACAAGAGGACTCACCAGTTACAGGAGAGCTTATACTAAGTGAAGTAACAGACTAAGAAAAATAAAAGACATATGTTCTCACTCATTTGTGGATCCTATCACTAAATCCTTTTAAATTTCATGTCCTTTTAATAATATGATACTCTATAGCAGTCTATTCTGTATGAAATACTTACCATCATCATGACTTCAGCAGTACCTGATTGCTAAACATCGTCACAATTGGGCTTTTTGACTGTTGTGCTCCTTCATTAAAGGGGGGGTAAGCAAGGTCATTGGACCCTCACCAGAGTATCCAGCCACTCTTCCTAGCCAACTGTATGTAATTTGGTCCCAATCACACATGGTCTCCTGGATTTAGGGAGGGCTAAAGTATACAGTCTAGGGATGGCTAGGAACAGAAGGCTTGACCCATGCAGGGTAAAGGCTTTCCAGTGTGCCTACCCTCAAATCATTCATATACCTCAGCAACCTCTCCGTTATCTTGATAAGTAAGTTCAGTAAATTCATTGATTCCCCAGTAAAAGTTTAATCAAACATTGGTTTGACACTAGAACCTTAAAAGGGAATAAGTATTGCTTAGTATCCCCAGGAAAAGAATTCTCACAACAGATGGAAAATTATTTGTTAATTATACTATGTCTCATAATTATTTTTTAAAAAAGAAAATGTGAATGTAAAAGATGCTAAAAGGATATGGGAATGGAGGTATTTTCCAAAAGAGACAGAAAAAGTGAGAAAGCCTAAGCAAGTAATGAAGGTCTGTGTAGTTTGTTAGTATATATAAAGGATGAGACAAATATAACATACAATGATCTTAAAATTTCTAAGATCATACGTTAGTCAACTAGTTTGAGGAACAAAATGTATATCTAGTCAAGGTTTACCTGAGACCATTTGGTTTTTTACCTAAACTTTGTGTACATAGCACATGGTAATTAAAAGTACCAGACTGGTGGAACTAACATTATTGGATATTTAACAGCCATAGTTTGAGGCCTATACTAATCTGATCAGAGGGACTTAAAGGACAGTTTTTGCCCCTTGCATCCAAAATCGACTAAGTTCCAGGGGACTACGGAACATTTCACATATTTTCTTTTTTTAAAAAAAATATTTTATTTGTTATTTTTATTTTATGTGTATGAGTGTATCACCTGCATGTGTGTAAGTGAGCCCATGTTGTTCAATGCCCACGGAGGTCAGAAGATGGCATCAGAACCCTTGGAACTGGAATTATAGACAGCTGTTAGCTGCCATGTGGGTGCTGGGAATTCAATCCCTGTCCTCTCAAGAGCAGCCAGTGCTCTTAACTGCTGAGCCCCATGGTTTTTTTTTTTTTTTTTTTTTTTTTTTTTTGAAATTTTACTGAAGTCATATTTGGATGAAGAATTTTTCTATTTAAACTTTTAAGTTTTATTATTTAAAATATTTTAACAAAATAGTTTTTAAAACTGTTGAAAGTCTACATATGTCCTTTTTAGAAAAGGAAGTACAAACAGAAATATTCAATTAAAAAAGCAGATCAAAGTGTAAAGACATTTTCAATTATACCTGAAAGGAAACAGTTTACTTATAGATGAGAAAACTGAGGCCATAAAAAACGTACATTTGTTCTTGAAATCAGAAGCAAACTAAAAAGTTATATTCGGGTTGGAAAGATGGTGTAGCAGTTAAGAACACTGACTTTTCTTGCAGAAGACCTGGGTTCAAATTCCAGCACCCACGTGGCAGCTAACAACTGTCTGTAATTCCAGTTCCAGGGGATTCAACAGCCTCTTCTGTCCTCATCGGGCATTGCATGACACCGGTGTACTTACCTACATGCAGGCATAACACTCATACACATAAAATAAAAATAATAAATAAAATATTTTTTTAAATGTTATATTCATCTTAAATTATCAACTTTTCCTTCTTTTCCCTCCTTGTATGCAAACATTAGAAAATCACTTGTTGATTCGTCTAACCTAGGAAACCTGCTATGTTATGTCATAGACTATAGGAGTCTTCTAATTTTAGGTCTTTTGATCATGCATCAGGTATTTGAATTTGGGGGTGGGTAGTGGCAATAGCCCCATACATGTATTTGCAAAATCCAAAAGTCTTTTGGTGCTAAAGGATTCTGTCCTAATCTAGTTATCTAGTTTCTAAGCCTATGTGTATTCTAGGAGAATCTTAATCTTACGTTGGTAGTTTCCTCTCCCTAAGTCACCTGCATGTCCTTGGTAAGAGTCCTCATTGACCGAGAGACTGATAAGCAATATTTATGGCCCCTCTGGGCTCTTGTTCTTAAAGAGGCAGTATGTGCTTTGCTTGAATACATACCATTTCTCCGCACAACAAATAGTTTTCTGAAAGTTGGAAAAGAGTCAGGGTGAATTTCAACTTCTTCCAGAGACTCTTTCATTTTCTCAGTGCTAAAACTTCAGAAAACAGTGCCTTGTCTGGCTCAAGATAGTCATATGCTGCCAACATTACAGCATCCCATTTTTGGTGTGTTCTGATTCTTATGGAGAAACTCACTTCTTTTTGGCTTGTTAGTGAGAATAGTTAAAGAAATTTGGACTTCATGTCCTAATGCTTGCTTTTTTTCTTTGTTTCAAACAAGTGAAAGGTCAGATGCCCTTAGTAATTTCTTGCCTCAGAGAATTTATTTTCTGTTAGGCTTGGTAGCAGAATTATAATCCTATGAAAGCCATTATTGAGTGACCCTATGAAGTCATAATTATGTACCTCAAAAATTAAGGAATGAGTAGGGAATTATTTTTAAGACAGAATGTTTGGAGAAGGTAAATCTGGCTAAGAGGGGTCATTTGGAATGGGTTTCATATCTTACTTCTGGCAAAATCATGTAGCAAAGACAAAACTTCACAGTCATGGTCCAGAGAACTAAATTCAGTTCATCGAGTCAGGTTTCCTATGTCCCATTAAGGCAGAAAAACAGCTAAGCTGTCTGAGACCTACAAAAGCCACATGGACTGGTTTCCTGTCCATCTCAGTAGGAAACAGTGCAAGAATTCCATGAAGCACTGGTAACACATGAGGACTTTCTTCTTTGTATGAACAATAAAGACTAACACTGACTTTTCCATAGTACCCTAGGATGGAAGTTTTCACCAGACTGAAGATGGCTGTTATATAACTATTTCCTATTAATTAAAAATTCTTTCCTAGAAGCAAGAGGGAATAAGATTTATAAAAATCAGAAAGTTCATGAAATTTGCAAGGTTCTGGAATCATGAAACTAATGATATTTGCAAGGTGCCTCCCCAAGACTATAAAATCAGCAAACAATTGCTGGGGAGAGGGCAGTCTTTGCTGCAAAGCTACATGCAAGTTAGGCAGGGAACTACAGGAACACAGCTTCCTGAGTTATGTCTCATGCTGAGGTGGTTTTTTCAGAGATTAAACACCCTGTGAGCCACCCATACTCCTGCAAGTCACCACAATAGACTCATTGTTTCCCCAAGATGGATTTGGATGGAATAATTTCTTTGGTCTGTTATCAGTGCCCCTCTGGGATTACACATGTTTGTTCACATCTCTACAGGAATGGTCACACAAAATGACCTGTAGAAAACAGGGCTATGTGAATATTGCAGAGTACCTGAGATTGTGTCCAAAGATTCATTCCTCTTATTGTTGCAGGAATTAATCACAGACTGGCTTGATCAGTTGAAAAAAAAAGTCATTTCACACTCAGGATGTTGAGGAAGTTATTCCTTACTACCTGCAAGCCTCAGGACTGGGCAAAATCTGCTCCAGAGAAACTGAGCCCCAATCAGAAATACATACAGGTTTTTTTAGATTTTTTTCCTGTCATCATTTGGCGGTAATCATATTGGTGGATTTGAGACATTAAGCACAGAAGTTTACCTGCCCCTTAGGTTATTGTGGGAAATAGAAATATTCAGCATTTCACAGAGAAACAAATATTTCAGGCAAGTGTAGAGTTGTGACACTTACGAATAATATGCTGATGGAAATGCCATCTCAGCTGTTTTAACAAATAAGACACATTGCAGCAGGTGCTTCCTGAGAGACCACTACAAAAGACAGCATTTTCCAAGCTATCAGGCTGTGGTTTTTGTGGTTGTCTGCCTTGAACAAAGTTATATTTGAGATTCATTAGTTCCACATTCAGTTACTAGTCTTCATTATTATATCTGCTTGATTTTAAGTTCTGTAATAACTGTTCATATGCTGGGTGTTACTATTGTGTGTTATGTTCTGGAGCAGGGCCATGGCTAGTGATATAAAAGAAGCTGCCATCTCTGCTTTAAATTACACTGGTTTTTACTAAATTGTCTATCTGGACAATAAATTCTAAACACTATATTAAACTACCTTAAGTGGATTTTTTAATTTTAGTTTTTGCAAGAATTATACAAATGAGATGTTTTTATTATCACTATTTTACAGACAAAGAAGCTGAGATTAGAGAGTAGTTTCCCAAATTTTATGTATCTAGCAATTCTTTAAACCAGGAACCAACCCAAGACTGTTTCTTATCTCAACTTTATATTTACTAGTTGTGTGATGAATTTATTTATAAAGTAATTGCAATAAAATTATTTTATTTAAAATAAAAAATAAATATAACCTGACTTCACATGGTGGTGAGCTTCCCCAAATGGCACCTTACCCAACCCCCTAATTGGGATTATATGAGGCCCCTCCCACAGCCCCTGGGCAGACCTCTGCCCTTCAGTAAGATAAGGCTGAGACCTTAGCAGACAGACTGAGAGTGCCTGCTCTGACATCCATCAGTGTAGGAGCTAAGGTCTGAGCAGACAACCAGAGAATGCTTGTTCTAGCCTCCCTCTGGCATCGGGGCTAAGAACTCAGCAGACTGCCCAAGAGTCACAAAATTGCCCCCCACTTAGAGAACTTTCCAAATTTTGCTCTGAGTTTCCACTAGTAGGGGTACAAACCTTAGAAGGAAGCCTGCGTGTACCAGACTGGAACCTGACTTAAGCTTCTGTGGGATCTCCTGAGTAGCTGATCTGAAGCCATCAGTTCCCTCCAAAACAAAACCTGAGAGAACCTGAAACTTGGACCAACCAGCTTACGCCAGTAAGAAAAGGGCCAAGACACACCAATAATACAGACACACACTTCAACTTAATTTTCATACCAGAATCATAAAAAACAAAACAAATTTATATGCCAAAATCACAACGAAAGAATAATAAAATGGAAAGCCAAAATACTGTGTCCCCACCAAACTTGACCAATCCTGTAGAAGAGTTCTACAAGAAGAACCCCCTAGAGATAAGCCAGGACACAGAATTAAAAGAATATTATCAACATGATCAAGGAATTCAACGAATTTAAAGAACATATAAACAAACAAATCAAAGAACTAAAAGAAGATAGAGGTAAACTTCTCAATGAGTTCACAGAAGAGAAAGAAATATTGAAGAAAACTCAGGCAGAAATGAAGAAGGAAGTGCAAAACTCAATAACCCAACTTGAAACAATAGGGGAAAGCCTTGCCACTAGAATGAATGAAATGGAAAACAGAATATCAACACTGGAGGATAAAGTTGAAGAACTGGACCACTCAAGCAAAGATTATGAAAATTTTGTTAAAAAACACAAGAATGGAATATGCAACAGATGTGGGACACCATAAAAAGACCAAATCTACATATCATAGGCATAGAGGAAGGAGAAGAATTTCAGGATAATAGTATTGACCAGCTCTTAAAGAGGACTGTAGAAGAGAATTTCCCAAAATTAAGGAAAGATATTCCCATACAAACAAAAGAAGCACATAAAATACCAAATAGAAAGGACTAGAAAAGAAACTCCCCATGGCATATCATAGCAAAAACACTAAATGTACAGAACAAAGAGAGAATACTGAAAGCAGCAAAAGAAAAATAAGTCATGTATAAAAGAAAGCCCATCAGAATTATAGCTGACTTATCAATGCAAACTGTGAAAGCCAGAAGATACAGGAACAAAGTATTTCTAGTTCTAAATGATAATAGGTGCCAGCCCAGAATAATTTACCCAGCAAAAATGTCTATTATAGTTGAGGGGGAAAGAAAAATCTTCCATAACATGAATAGCCTGAAAAATACATGTCCATGAAACTAGCCCTTCAAAGAATACTTGTAGCAATACAAAGAACAGAGAAAGGAACAACTGTACCCCAGGAGCAACAAAAGAAAATAAATAAAGGTATAATTGAAGAAACATAAAATTAGACAAAGGACACAAAGAGCAATCAAATTGATGGCAACCAATACACATCTTTCAATAATAATTTTAATTATTAATGGACTGAATTGCCCAGTCAAAAGGCAAAGACAAGGGACTAGATTAAGAAACAAAATCCATCTTTTTGCTGTCTGCAATAAGCCCATCTCACCTTCAAGTACAGGCACTACTTTAAGATGGAAGGATGGAAAAGAATACGCCAAGCAAATGGCACTAAGAAACAAGAAGGGGTTTCAATCCTAACATCTGACAAAATAGACTCCAAAGTAAAACTAATCAGAAGAGATAAGGAGGATCACTCCATTCTGATCAAAGAAACAATTAATCAAGAAGATATTACAATCCTGAACATATATGCATCAAACTCTGGTGCACTCAAATTCATAAAAACAACACTACAGAACTTTAAGAGATAGATAAACACCAACTCAGTAGTAGTAAGGGACTTCAGTTCCCCACTGTCTCCATTAGACAGGTCAAGCAGACAAAGAATAAACAGAGATGTCTGAATTAAATAATACCATACATTAAATGGACCTAACAGACATCTTCCAAATCACCCAAGCACCAAAGAATATGCTTTCTACTCAGCACCCCATGGAACTTTTTCAAAAATTCATCACATACTGGGACACAAAACAAAACTCAACAAACACAAAAAATTGAAATAATTCCATACATTCTATCAGTCCACTATGAAATAAAGCTCAAAATCAACACTATAAGAAGCCATTGTTACTACACAAACTCATGGCAGTTAAACAACACACTCCTAAACAATGAGTGGATCAAAGGAGAAGTTAAAAAAGAAATAAAAGGATTCCTGGAATTCAATGAAAAGGAAAAAAGAGCACAACAAAATGTCTGGAGTACCTTAAAAGCAGTCCTAAAGGAAAGTTTATAGCTCTAAGTGCCTTCATTAAAAAATTAGAAAGAGCCCAAATAAATGACCTAACACTGCAAATCAGGACTCTGGAAAGGCAAGAACAAATGCAACCTAAACCCAGCAGAACAGAAGAAATAACAAAAAATCAAAGCAGAAATTATTGAAACAGAAACAAAGAAAACAACACAAAAATATCAATGTGTCTAAAAGCTGGTTCTTTGAAAAGCTAAACAAGATAGATAGACCCTTAGCCCAGTAAGCCAAAAGAAAGAAAGCAAATCCAAATCAACAAAATCAGAGATGAAAGGGTAAATATCACAACAGACACCCAAAAGATCCGGAAGAATACAAGGGAATATTTTAAAAACATATACTCTACTAAATTTGAAAATCTAAAAGAAATGGATGGATATTTAAAATCATGGGAACCACTAAAGTTAAACCAAGAAGAAATCAAAGTTTAAAAAGATCCATAACGTATAAGGAAATTGAAGCAGTGATACAAAACCTCCTGAATAAAAAAGCTCAGTCCCAGATGGATTTACAGCAGAATTCTATCAGATATTTAAAGAAGACCTCCAACCAATACTACTTAAATTATTCAAAATAACATAAACAGAGGGAGAACTCCCAAATTCCTTCTATGAAGCCAGTGTCACTCTAATACCCAAACCAGGTAAAGACACATGCAAGAAAGAATATTATAGACCTATATCCTTAATGAACATAGATGCAAAAGCCTCAACAACATACTTGCAAACTGCATGGAGATCATTCACCTTGATTAAGTAGGATTTATTCCAGAGAGGCTGGCATGCTTCAGTGTATGTAAGTCAATAAACGTCATCAATCATATAAATGGACTCAAAGACAAGAAACACATGGTCATCTCGATAGATGTAGAGGATGCCTTTGATGAAATTAAAAATGCATGTATGTTCAAAGTTCTAGAAGGAATTGGACTGGAGGGAACATACATCAACATCATTAAAGCCATATATAACAAACCCACAGCCAACATCATTTTAAATGGAGAAAAACTGGAAGCATTCACATTAAAATCTGGAACCAGACAAGGATGTCCACTATCTCCACTCCTTTTCAACACAGTGTTTGAAACTCTTGCTAGAACAATAAGACAAGAGAAGGAAATTAAAGGAGCACTAATTGGGAAAGAAATCAAACTATCCATTTTTGCAGGCCATATGATATTATGATAATATACCTAAGAGATCCCAAAAATTCAACTAGAAAAATCCTAGAACTGATCAACACTTTCAATATAGTGTCAAGTTATAAAATCAATCTAAAAAAGTAAGTAACCTTTATATATATCAATAACAAGCAATTGGAGAAAGAGTACAGGGACTCGCTCCCATTCACAATAGCTGCAAAAAAATTATCTTGGGATAAACCTGACCAAAGACATCAAAGATCTCTATAATGAAAATGTTAAACCATTAAAGAAAGAGATAGAGGAAGATACCAGTAGATGGAAAGACATCCTATTCTCATGGATTGGAAGAATTAATATTTTGAAAATGACCATCCTACCAAAAGCAATATATAAATTCAATGCAATCCCAATCAAAATCCCCACAACATACTTCACAGAATTAGCAAAAAAAAAAAAAAAAAAAAATCCTTAAATTTGTATGGAAGCACAAAAGATGCCCGGATAACCCAAGCAGCCCTGAGCACAAAGAGCAATGCTGGGGGGATTACTATACCAGTTCTCAAAGTACACTACAGAGCTATAGTCATAAAAAAAGCATTGTAATGGGACAAAAATAAACACATAGATCAATGTAACATCATTGAAGACCCAAACCTGAGTACATGCAACTTCAGCCACCTGATATTTAACAAAGGTGCCAAGAATTCAAAATGGAGGAAAGACAGCATCTTCAACAAATGGTAGAAGAATGAAACTAAATCCTTATCTTTCACCTTGCACAGAAGTCAGCCCCAAACAGATCAAAGACCTCAGTGTGAAACTTAAAACCCTGAAACTATTAGAAGAAAATATTGGCAATAACCTACAAGTTATAGGTGTAGGAAAGGTTTTCTAAATTCTTTTTTCTAAATTCCTGAGAGAAGTCGCTCAGGAATTAAGGTCAACATTCAACAAGTGGGACCTCATTAAACTAAAAAGCTCTGTACAGCAAAAGAAACAGCCAAAAAAGTGAAGAGAAAACTCACAGAGTGGGAAAAAACTCTTCACCAGTGACACATCTGAAAGAGGTTTAACATGCAGAATATATAAAGAACTCAAAAAACAAAGAAACGAGAAAGAAAATAACCCAATTAAAAAGATGGGCTAAATATCTAAACAGAGTTCTCAAAGGAAGAAATGATAATAGCTAAGAAACATCTAAAAAAGTGCTCAATGTCATTAGTAATTAGGGAAATGCAAATTTAAAGCACCCTAAGTTTTCATCTTACCTAGTCAGAATGGCTAGGATCAAGGGAACAAATGATACCAAGTGGTAGGGAGGCTGTAGAGAAAAGGGAGTACTCATTCACTGCTGCTGGGATTGCAAACTTGTGCAACCCCTATGGAAAACAGTGTGGAGAACTCAAAAAACTGAAAATGAACCTACCATATGTCCCAGTTATACCACTCCCTGGCACATACCCAAATGAGTCATCCTATTGTAGACAAACTTGTACAATCATGTTTACTGCTGCTCTTTTCATATTAGCTAAGAGATGGAATCAACATGTGCCCCTCAACTAAGAAGTGGTTAACAAATATATGGTGCATTTACACAATGGACTTCTATTCAGCACTAAAGAAAGATGAAATAATGAAGTTTGCAAGTAAATGGATGGATCTAGAAGTAACAGACTTAGAAAAACAAAAGACATATTTTATCCCTCATTTGTGGATCCTAGTACCAAATCCTTTTAAATATCATGTTCTTTTAATAAGATCATGCTGTATAGCAGACTCTTCTGCATGAAATAACTATCATCATCATGACTTCATCTGTGCCTGCTTGCTAAACATTGTCACAATTGGGCTTCTTCACAGTTGTGCTCCTTCATTAAAGGAGGGGCAAGCAAAGTCATTGGACCCTCACTGGAGCATCCAGCCATTCTTCCTAGACAATTGTATATAATTTGGCCCTAATCACGCACAGTCTTCTCAATTTGTGGATGACCAAAGTATATAATCTGGGGAAGGTTAGGAAGAGAAGGCTTGATTCATGCTGGGTAAAGGCTTTCTAGTGTGCATACCCCGAAGTCACTCATACACCTCAACAACCCCTCAGTAATCTCTGTATGTAAGCTCAGTAAATTCATTGGTTCCCCAGGAAAACTTTAATCAAACATTGGTTTGACCATAGAACCTTAGAAGGGGATAAATATTGCTTAGTATCCCCAGGAAGCGAATTCTCACAACAGATAGAAAATTTATTTTTTAATGTTGTTATGTCTCATAATTATTAAAAAATGGAAAATGAGAATGTACAGGTGTTAAAAGGTCATGAGAATGGAGATATTTCCAAAATAGCCAAAATGAGGAAGCTTAAGCAAGTGATGAAGGTCTGCATAGGTTTGTTATGATATATAATGGATGAGAAAAAATAATATATACATAATCTTAAAAGTTCTAAGGTCATAGTATAGTCAACTACTTTAGGAACAGAATATATGTCTAGTCAAAGTTTATCTGAGAGTATCTGGTTTTTGTCCAAGCTTTACCTACACAGCAAATGATAATTAAAAGTACCAGATTGGTGGAACTAACCTTCCCCAATATTTAACAGCCATACTTTGAGGCCTATACTAATCTGGTCAGAGGGGTTTAAAGGACAGTTTTTGTTCCTTGCCCTCCAAGGTCAACTAAGTTCCAGGGGATTGTGGCACATCTCTCAAAATGTCCTGTAACTGTGGTAAGTCACCTGTCCTGTTGTTTAGGGAGGCTATGGAGACCCCAGTATATGGACTTGAACTAGTGTCCAGTCTACAAAGAGGAGGTCAGTTCAGATGAAACAGTTCCTCTACGCTTCCAAGTAAAACTAGCCATGGTCTAGCAGGACCTTTGACTGATCTTCACATAGGTGGAATTGGTAAAGAAAGGAGCCAGAGGCTTCTCCCAAGCCCATGTGACTCCTGAAGAACAGATCCTCAAACAAGCTTAAGGGTAAAAATAAATTGATTTATTTGAGCCAAATGTATGGTCTTAAACACCCAAAAAGGAAAGTACAACCAAAGATTAAAGTGATCAGTATATTTCTTTAAGAGTTCAAAGGATTAAACTTCCCAGACATTAGACTTAAGTCCATATAAAATGTTATTTAGATAATTATTTCTCATTGATGGTTTTGTTTCTAAGCAGAAAGAGGTGCTAGCATGTAAGACTTCAAACCTTGGTCTGCAATACTGTAATGCCCACCTATAGCTAAGAGAGACAATCCACTATTGTTCTATCCTGATGGCTAAATTTTTTTCTCCCCCTAACTAGAAGCCTTTGAGAGGGAAATGACACTGATTCTAGTCACTCCAACATTGGTCAAAAGTGCCTGAGTCAATCACTCTCGAGTCCAGCCTTGGCGGACAAAAGGAAAATGAGGAGGAACCCAATGGAGGGATGCTTTTGGACACTCTCGTCAAGAAATTCCTATGGCCCTAATCTGAACATTTGAAATTTGCCCTGTTCTAACTTTTTTATGGTGCCCTGTTTAGAACTTCTAATGCTGACTATGCTTGCCTTTACTTCTCCTTCACATCTGTAGACACCAGTCATGGACTTTCTTTTCTCCCCACACATAAGAGTTATGCAATTTGGGAGTCTTTCAGATAGGGCCAGTGAAGGGGTACCCCAATTGCCTCACCCTGTATCCCTGTTCAGCATGGAAGAGACCAGAGTCATCTGCATCCCAACTCCCTATTGACAATTTGGGTAATTCAGGGGATGGTGTGGTAAGAATAAGAGGTAGGAATTGGCTAGGCAGTTAGGATAAAAAGACCCCAAAGAAAAGTAGCCAGTTTCTAGGCTAAAAATTAAATGTCCTTGGGCCTCTTAGCAATATACTCTGTTCCAAAGACTAAAAATGTCAAAAGTATTTGGGAGCTCTTATCTAATCCCTAAAATAATTTAGGGTTACCTTACCTCTCCAAAGGGGGGAATGTAGTAACATGCAAAAAAAAAGGGTCCACTAGGTTTTTTAGAAAAAAGTGCTGGTCAGATATGGGAGGAGTTGGAGGGGAGGGAGTGGGCATGGATTTGATCAAAACACTTTATATGCATGTACGAAAATGCCAATTATTTTTCTTAAAAAATTAAAAAAATAAGTAAAAATTATGGTTATTTGACTTTCAAGAGTTTGTTCTTTTAAAAATATTTTAATAGTCACTTGAGAATTCATTTCTTTTCTTTTTTTTTCTTTCTTTTTTTTTTTTGGTCTTTTGAGACATGGTGTCTCTGTAGCCCCAGCTGTCCTAGAATTCACTATGTAGACTAGGCTGGTACTGGGGAACTCATAGAGATTTGCCTTCCTCTGCCCCCCAAGTGCTGGGATTAGATAATTCCATACCATGTGTTTTTTATCATACTCAACCCACTCCCATCTACTTCAGATCTACCTCTTCCTCACTCATTGAAATATATCTCCTCTTATTTATTACTATTGTTTTTTAATCCATCATATCCAATTGGTGCTACCTATATGCTCTTGGGAATAGAGCCATTTACTGCATCATGGCAACATATCAGAGGAAACACCTGTAAAGCAAACTGACATTTCCTCTCCAGCTTCAATCAGTTATCAATAGCTCCTCAGCTAGGGGTGGAACTTCATGCTCACCAGGTTGGGAATTTTTTCTGGCTTGAGTTTATACTGGTCTTGTGCATGCTGTCAAAACCATTGTGAGTTTGTATATGCACCTGTCCTGTTGTGTCTGAAAAATACTGTTTCATGCTGTCCACTACCTCTGCCGCTAACAGTCTTTCTGACCCCTTTTCTATGATGCTGTGGGGAGGGATGGTGTAATGTGTTCCATTTAGGGAAGAACATTCAGTAGTCTCTTTCTCTCCACACTTTGACCACTTTCAGGTCTCTGTTAGTTACCATTAAGTCCTAACAAAAACTAGCTTCTTTGAAGGTTGAGAGATGTAATAATCTATGTGTATAGCAATAAGTCTCTAAACGTTGATTTAATATAATACCTACTAAGCAGAATAATAGTAATAGATTTTTCTCTAGAACTTATGGTCTATTTACCTGCTGGTTCTGACCCTGATAGAGTTGCCAGATATGGGTTCCATCTTGTGGAGGAGACCTTAAATATAATCAGAATGTGATTCATAAATGTCATATAAGTATGGTACCACTGGGCATATCCTGTCAGGTGGTCATGATTATAGCCACAGAGTCATAGGTGGGTAAGAGTGATGATTAATTTTCTCTTCTGGAGGTGTTTATAGCACCTTCCAACTCTGTGAAAGCTAGCCAGTAGGGGTGCTTGATTTCTCTGTGTTCTATGACTCAAATCTGTGACTCCCGGATTGGAGAATTACTATAGAATTCTGGAGGGTAACCAAGAGCATGTTCAAATAATTCAAATAATCCCAACAGAACACAAGCAAACACACCAGTAAACTCAGAGATGACAAGAATAAATTGATTAAAACCAAGAAAACACAAACAGCTGAATGAAATAAGGAAGACAATTCTGAAAATGAAAATAAACTGATAAAAAGAAATTCAGAAGAAAATTCAAACTAAAATGAAGCTGGAAATAAAAACTTTTATTACTAAAATAAAAATTCTTGTTGAAAACATCACCAACTGTTGAATGAAGTGAAAGACAGTAATATCAGAACTTGAAGACAAAGTAGTGTAAATAGATTCTTTAGTCAAAATTATTTATCTAAAAAACACAAACAAATGGAACGTGCAGACCATTTGGGACACCACAAAAATACCAATCCTGTGAGTTATGGGCATAGCAGAAAGAAAATTCCATTTCAAAGCCATACAACATATTTTCAATAAAATCATAAAAGAAAAGTTCCCAAATATAGATAAAGAATATAGATAAACAAAAGCCCATCCAGTACAAGAGGCCTACATAACACTAAATAAACATGGATAGAAAAGAAACTCCCCATGATGCATGATAGTAAAAACATTAACAACAAAATAAGGAAATTATGTTGAAAATTGCAATAAAGAAAGTCCAAGTCACATACAAAGTCAGGCTCATCAGAATAACAACTGTTTTTTGAAAGGAAACTTTTGAATCTGGAAGGGCATAGAAAGTCATATACAGAGATCTAAAAGATCATTTTTTATATTTGAAGGAGATATAAATTTTTTACTGACAGAAAAAGACTAAAAGAGTTTATGGTCACAAAGCCAAGTTTACAGAGGATACTGGAAAAATTTCTTCAGACTGAAGTGGAGGACAAACATGTGTAAGAAGTCACAGGGGAAAACAAAGTCACTGGCAGTTAATCAAAGAATGTCTAAGAAAATGCCACAAAATCAACAAAATAACAAGAATAATATTATAACTCTGAATACTAATGGTCTCAATTCTGCATTTAAAAAAACACACAGGGCTGGAAAGATGCCACCAAGCCTGACAACCTGAGTTCAATGCCCCAGAACCCACATGGTAAGAATAGAGAACAATTTCTGCAAGTTGTTTTCTGACCTCTACATATGCAGTGGGATATGCATGTGCACACACACACACACACACACACACACACACACACACTTAGACACACATACACATAAGTAAGTAAATGAATAAATGTTAAAAATGTGATTAAAAAGCCAGATGTAATGCTGCAAAACTTTAATCCCAGAACTTGAGAGACAGAGGCAGGCAGATCTCTGTGAGTTCAAGTCTGAGGTACACAGTGAGTTCCAGGCCAGCTGGGGTTAGGGGGGGACCCTATCCCAAAAAGGGAAAAAAAAAAAAAAAAAAAAGAAGTGATAAAAAGCATATTGGATTAAATTATAAATCCACCATTTTGCTATCTCAAAGAAACAATGCAAAATCCAATAAAAAAAATTCCAGGGCCATTCTTCATATATAGAAAAAAAACATTAAAATATAGTCAATCAAAACTAATCAGAAAAGATAAAGAAGGCCACTTTATACACATTAAGTGATAATTCATCAAGAAGATATTATAATTCTAAACCTACATGAAACAGGTGTACTCAATTATCATAAAACAAACAATAATGGACATAAAGCCACAGATTAACCTCAACATAATAATAATTGGTCATTTCAATACCCTACTGTCATGAATACACTGGTTACCCTGAACAAAAATAGAGAAATTTGGAATTACATAATACAACCACTCAAATGTACCAAACAAACATCCACAGAACAGTCCACCAAAACACCAAAGAACAAACATAGTACTTTCTCCAAAATAGATCACATAGTAAGACAAAAAAATTCTTAACAAATATAAGAAAACTGAAATTACATTTTTTTCACTTTAACCACAGTGGAATAAATGTATATATCACCAAGAAAATGCACAAAATATAAAAACTCATTAGGAGTAAACAATACTCTGTTATGTATGGTTCACTGAAGAAATAAGAAAATGAAGCACCTCTACAGTTAAAACTTTAAAAACTTTGAAGAGGGACATTGAGAAAGAGTCCAGAAGACAAAGATTTCCCATCCTCAAGAATCAGAAGAATTGATATTGTGGCTATGACCATCCTCCGAAAAGCAACTCATAGATTCAATGCAATCCCAGTCAAAATTCCAGGGTCACTCTTCACAGACAGGAAAAACAAACAAACAAAAAAAAAACTTAAAATATATACAGAAGCACAAAAGACCAAAGATAGCCAAAGAAATCTTGAACAAAAAGAAGACTTTGAGGTGTCATCATATGTGAGTCCAGTTTATAGTACAGATAATACAAGCAGTAGCAGCAGAAAAACAGACATGTAAATCAGTGGGAAATAATAGAGGACCTGGATATGAGTCCTATCTGATTTTTGACAGTGATGCCAGAAATACACAATAGGGACAAATCAGCCTCTTCATCAAATGGGGCTGGGAAAACTAGACAACATATATAAGAATGAAACTAGATCCTTATCTCTTACCATGCACAAAACTAAACTCCAAATGAATCAAGGACCTGAATACAAGACCTGATACTCTGAAGCTGCTAGCTAGAGGAAAAATAGGGAGTATACTTCACAATGTAGGCATAGGTAAAATATTTTCTGATTAGGACACCCGTAGCACAGGAAATAAGTATAGCAATTGACAAATGGAATTGAATGATTCTGAAATGTTCTCTACAGCAAAGGAAACTGTCAATTGATTGAAGTGAGAAACAAAATGGAAGAAACTCTTTGCCAGTTATACATTAAACCGAGGATTAGTGTCTAGAACATGCAAGGAACTCAAAAAAGTAAACATTAAGAAAACATAAAAGTTGGGCATGGTAGTGCATGCCTTTAATCCTAGCACTTAGGAGGCAGAGGGAGAAGGATTTCTGTGAAATCAAGGCTAGCTGGGTCTACATAGTGAGTTTCAGGCCAGCTGTAGCTACAGGGTGACTCTGTCTCAATAAGTTGAAAAAAGAAAGAAAGAAAGAAAGAAAGAAAGAAAGAAAGAAAGAAAGAAAGAAAGAAAGAAAGAAAGAAAGAAAGAAAGAGACAGAGAGAGAGAGAAAGAGAGAAAGGAAAGAAAGAAAGGAAGGAAAGAAGGGAGGGAGGGAAGGAAGGAAGGAAGCAGAAAGAGAGAAAGAAAAAAAGAAAGAAAGAGAAACAAGAAAGAAAAGCAAAAAAAAACAAAAAAAAAAACAAAACACATAACCCAATTAAACAATGGGCTACGTATTTTGAGTGGTTTGATCTTATGCAGCTCACAATGGCTATGAGTTGGCATGTACAACAGCCATGTCACTGCCAGAAGTCAGAATTTTATAGCTTTACTCCCTTTCTACTGACTCATACTCTTTCTGCCTCCTCCTTCATGAGCCTGTGTAAGGGGAGATTTATATATATATGATTCATGTACAGCTGAACACTCAGTTACTTATACTTGGCAATTTGAACAGTTATAAGGCTCTGCATTAACCATTATATCCTGCAAAAAGAAGCTTCCCTGACCAAAGTTGCTCTCAACACAAATCAGTAGGCATAAAAGTAAATATTTAGAAGAGAGTTTGACAACATGACCATTTAGCAAAACAAAAAGAGTTATTACCCTGTAGGACCTGTAATCTTCCCAGTAATGTGTTTTTTGACCAGGTTTAAGGTACCAGACATTAAATTCTTCTTTTTGAGCAAGCCTTGGATAAATATACGAAATTTTTAAATATTAAAAGTATTACTTTTAAAAATTCACTGGATGACTAAACAGAATTCTCAAAAGAACTAGTAAACACTTCAAAAGCTGTCCAACATCCTTAGGCATTTAGGGAAATACAGAAAGATTCAACCTCAGCCCATTCAAGATGGCTATCAGCAAAATACAAATGACATCAAATATTGGTGTAGATGTGGAGAAAAAGGTATGCTTATACTGTTGGTGAGGGTGTCAATTAGTGCAGTCATTTTGAAAATCCGCATTTTTCTCAAAAGGAAAAAGGAAAGTTGAAAGAAAGAAAAAAAGAAAGAAAGAAGGAAGGAAGGAAGGAAGGAAGGAAGGAAGGAAGGAAGGAAGGAAGGACAAACCACCCTATGACCTATCTATATTATTCCTGGGCATATACCAAAGAAATCTAGATCCTAATACAAGGATACATCCATGTACATGTTCATTGCTCCTCTATTCTTCTTGGCTTGGAAATGGAATCAACCTAGAAATACGCCAGCTGATAAATGGATGTTGAAAATGTGCTACACATACACAATGGAATTTTATTCATTTGCAAAGAAAGATGAAATTATGGCATTTTCAGGAAAATGGATATAACTGGGAAAAAAATGATACTGAAGAAGGCAACCCAGGTCCAGAAAAACATTGAATGCTCTCCAACATGTGTGAATACTAGCTTCAGCCCTTTAGTTTTGTGCCTCATTTGCAAGAAGTCAGGAACTAGAAAGGGGGATCATTGGAGAGGAGGGGCTGAAGAGAGGGAAGATAGAAAAACACAGGTGAAAAAAAAAGTAAAGAGAGAGGAGGTTATAGGCATGAGGGTAGTGTGGTATGGAAGCAGTGAGAAGAGGCTTAACCAAAACAAAGAAGCTATGAAGAAGTCATTTATAAATCTATTATCTTGTAATCTAATTAAAAACTATGAACAAGTTTGAAAGGAGATACTGAACATGGCTAGATAAGGATACCTCTAGAAGTAGCAATGGACATTCTTAAACAAAAATCTTAGTGCCAGCTGTGAGATCCTCTTCATGAGTCAGCTATAAAATACAAATATATCAATCTGGAAGAGAGCTAGAGAGCTAGATAGAGGCTTCCTCCCCTCTAGATAGCTTTCATAGTGCTACACAGTCCTATGCAGGCTGTTGGGGAAGAAGAGTGACTATTAAAACTACAGTACAACCTGACAGACAAGATGTTCCCCCATGTGCAACAGCAGTATGACTATCATGGGGGTAATCATCTGCCTCTCAGATTCGATTTTATGCCTACTCCATGGGAGTGAACTCATGTCTAATACTTTAAACCTTGTAAAAATTCCAACTTTGAGAAGCCATAGACCCAGGGGAGAGAGAGAGACTTACTACGCATGCTTATCTAAATAGACATAGCATCAAATTGCCTTCTAAATATCTATGTTTATATGCAAAGACAAATGATACCTTCAGGCCTAATCAGAGAAACTTCTCTCAGCAGTGAACGACTTTGAACACAGAGGCTTGTGAGTGCCCAAGACGCTGAGAATAAGGGATAACTGAATTCTCAGTCCTAAATGAGACAATACTATCACCTCTAAATCTTGGGGAAGATAGAGGAAGAAGGCATTAAAATAATGTAAGGGAATTCCAGAGGAAGGGCTGTGAAATGCCATCCTCTAGACACAGCACTACCACTGTAACCATCAACTCACATCACTTGAGTTTGCCTGTATTGGTCTTGCACAAGATAGACTCTGTCAACAGTCAGTTATGGATGGGGAAGGAGCTCATAGGACCTTAACTCTTACTTCTAAACTATTGAATACTGACAGATTCTGGGACGGAGGGAGCCATTATCTTTAGTTGTATACCCATTGGTGAGCCTGTCAGCCTCCAATGAATAGTTCCAAACTGTCCATGGTCACACAGATGACACTAGTCAAAACACAGAGGGACACAAATAAAACAAAAAAAATTGACTGTGGGAAAGAGAACAGTAGGGAAGGAAGGGCATGAACATGGAAGTGGGGGAGCCAAAAGAGATTTGGGGATGAGAACAACCAGAACACATTATACACATGTATATAACGGTCAAAGAACAAATTTAATTGCTATAGAAAGCTTTAAATATTCTCTCACTGCTCTCAGAAGAGGTTTAACCTTTTATAAATATACAAGGTCTTTATGGCCTAGCTTTTACTTCTAAACTTCTTTTTATCTTTATTTTCTGCACACCTTGTCTAACATAGGTTAGACTTGGGTTCTCTCTTGTTTACTGCTCTAAAACTTTGCTGTGCCCTGTCTTTCCAGAACAGTTCCTTTCCCTTCTTCTCTAGGTGCCTCAAATTCACATCTTCCAGGAAATCTTCCTTGCCTACCACCACTCTGAAGGCTGTATTCATACTTACTCTTCTGAGCTTCCATTGCTCTTGGAATTTTTTGGCTAATATGCAGTCTACTTAAAGGAAGAATACGTCTTAGTGACAATTGTAGGGCAGCATCTAGTCCAGTACTCCACACAAGGGAAATCCTCATCAAACGTTGGGTAAATGAATAAACAAATGCTGACTTAAAAAAAGAAGAAGACTCCACAATTCATTTTACTGCTTGAAGGAGTGAACCTTCAAGCTCTCTCTCACCTCTTCAACATTTTTCACTTTAACTTAAGGAAACACAGACAATACAATAATGACAAAACTCTAAAACTTAAACTACTTTAACTCTACCTATTTCCTTAACACTTAGAAGCCAACATCTTTTTTAATCATAGGAATAATTATTGGATTTTATAAAACTGTATATTGAAACGATGCCTATCAACTCTATGCTGAATATAACACATTAGAACTGGGGGCCATCTGATTATTTACTGAATGTTTTGTTTTTTTTTTTTTTGTTTGCCATTTAAAAGGAACCTTTGTTCCAATGGACTGAGAGATAGAAGCAGAAAATACTTAACACTGTGAGAAGCAGTTACCTACTTTGTGTGTTGACATTCTGTTTGTGAGATATATAGGCAGCATTTCTAATGAATTTGCTGGAAGCAGTTAGAATATTATGATTTATAGTACAGTCCCACACTCTATCACAGCATTTTATTAGATGGATGGGAAACTGGTAGTAATGAGGTTAGGAATGAGCAAACATTCATCAAACCCTGCTACATCTTCTCAGGAAAGACAACACACTATCTCATGTCACAGACAGGGATCTAGGTCACAGTGATATAAAATGTGTGATTAAAACTAAGCATTTGACACTATATAATAGGCATCTTAGTGAAAAAAATAGCTGTGTGTTCCCGACTTTTAATTAAAACCAACTTGCAAATATGCACTGTGGTAAATATACTGCTGAATGGGGCTTGTTTATGTTCTACCCCAAAACAATTACCTCTAGAATGGGCTTTTTTTTTTTTTTTTTTTTTTTTTTTTTTTTTTCATTCCATGTTGTTCTTAGCTAGGTAATGGACTGAAATGTTAAGCAGTGATGTCAGGCTGTCAGCCTACAGTAGTAACCGCTGGGCTCCCACTTGCCCCTCACATCTGTCCGTGTGGTCCCACCTTCTTCCTTCACTATTCTTTCCACAAGTTCATCACCTTAAAAATAATACATATTTAAACATTTCCAGTAATCATTCACAGTGCTTTAGATTTTCAGGAGTGAATGAAAAAGAGAAGATCTCTTAAATACTGAATCTTGGAATTGGCAGGCTTATACCCTGGCAGGGGAATTCATTAATCAGAAAGTTTTTAGTACCCCCTTTACTAGAATGCTAATAAATATTAGTTATGGTTCTGCTGAGGAATCAACTAACTAAGCAGTTTTTAAAATTGTTGTAGATGTTTAGAAATTCTTAGGTGGCAGATTAGACTGTGGACAGAGAAGTTGTGTAGAATGAGACTTAACTTTGTGGTGAATATTTTATGTCTGTGTGCTCTGAACTTTAACGTCAAACAGATGTCTTGGTGATCTTGTTAAAATGCAGATTCTGATTCCACAGGTCCGGTGGAGCCCAACATTCTCTGTTTTGGATAGGGTCCCAAGAGATACTGTTGATTCCTAGACCACACTTTACATAAGTGTGTTAAAATACAGGTGTCAGTTCTTATTGTATGAGTTTTAAAGCTCTATGCCTTTTTTTTTTTTTTTTGTCTCTTTCCCCCAGTGTAACTAAATACCGTTTTTAAGTAGTACCCATAAAGAGAATGCCTGCCTTCTTTGACATGCATTTTGAAAGGCACAGTGTTAGGATTCTGCTCCCTTTTGGCCACCATCAATAAATTAAGGTTGTTTCTAAATATACACATGAAATTCAGTTCTTTTCAGTTAATATTCCTCATGTGACATTCAAATTCAGTAACCCTGATCACACAATTCTGTCAGAGCAATTCTTCATCGCTTTATATCTCATATATCCCCATTCAAGTTTTCCTTTCTTTTCCTCATCTCCTTGAGGCTAATCACCTGTGGAAGTCATTTATCCTAAATTGGCACAGGCAAATCATGGGCTTTAAGCAAGAAAATCTTATTAATAAACAGAAAGCCAACCAGTCAGGCCTGTCCCAAAAGAATTGTGTCCCCTCAGTGCTGAAGTACAAAAGGTTTCCCATCCAGATAGAGAAGTGAAGAGCCACAGCCCCGATGGGGAGGATGTGAGCTCTTCATGAGTACCAGGAACAGTTTCTCTTGCTTCAGGCTGAAATTATTGTTTTATTCTCCTCTCTTCTCCTTTGATTTTCACTCCTTTGATGTGATTGCTGTAATTATGTGTCTGCTCCTACCAATCACATTCCAATTCCTCTATTTATTGCTAGCATTACTGTTACTGCACACCACTTTGTTCATTAATGAACTCCACTGGGACTTCCTTGCACATGTCACACTTCAGAGGCCGGCTGATTTGTGATGCTCAGAAGCACTATCATTTGGAACAAATTCTCAAAATTACTGTGTGATTTTCAATTGGATTATCTTGACTAATGTAGCACAGTACTTTCCATGCTGAACATGTTGTTGCTAGGAACAATCTAATTTTTTGACAAGAACACAAAAAAGAGGAATAATAATAAATCAATGTTTTGTTTTCAATTCCTAGAGCGCTCTTGGTGTTTTAATTTAAGTATTATTTTAAAATTGATTTTTGTTTTTTTTTACTACATAGACTGGTCAACTTTATAACTTTGAATCTGATTTCTCTATTGACAAAGGTTAATGTTGAGCAACTGATCATTTGAGACCCACTTTGCTTATCCATACAATGCTTTACATGGAACGATATCTCAATATCCTCATGATATTATGATTCTAATATTTTATATATAAGCTACCAGTATCCCCACATGACCAGAAGCAAAGATTACTAAATTCAATACATTTTAAAATAATTTAAATTCTAAACTTTTAATTGAAAATTATTTCATACTTGAAAATACAGAAAAGTTCAAAATATAATTTAGCGAATAAGTGTTAGACTTTTCACATTTGCAAATATATCAGTACTTAAATCCTGTAGCTGTATGTCTAGCATGTGGACCTCATGCTATTATTTCCCAGGACACTAACAGCTCTGCCTCTGTGGCTCTGCCTTTTATGCTGCCTCTCTCAGTTTCCTGTGCTTATTGCCTCTAATTTTCCTTAACAAATGTTCCACATTCTTGGCATTCTTGGCATCTCTAAATTCTTTGGTTCTTTGTGTCTTCAGCTTTACCCTCACAGCTACATGCAGTGCCCTCTCTGCATCTACTTTCACTGTTCCTGCTATTGCCATGTGTGGTAATTTGAATGAGAAATATTCCCCACAGGCTCCTATATTTGAAAATTTGGTCTCTGGTGGCACTGTTTGGGGCAGTTATGGGACCTTTAGGAGGTGGAGCCTTGCTAGAAGAAGTACATTACTGGAAGCAGGCTTTGAAGGTTTGTATACCTACCCCACTTTCTACTACCTCTCTTTCTCCCTATTTTCTGTGTATTTATAAAATGTGATCAGCCAGCTTCTTTCTGACTCTTGCTGCTATGCCTTGCCTTTTCCCACCATAATGAACTCTATACCTCTGGACATGTAAGCAAAAACAAACTCTTCCTTAAATTTATTTTGGTTGTGATGTTTTGTAACAGCAAAAGAAAAGTAACTAATATATCATATATTTCCTGCCCCCAGGCCAGCCTTTGTAATCTGGATGAATGCCTCTGTGACCTGTACTCTTGCATTCTGTATCCCTGCAAAACCATCATCCTGTGGATAATGACAATGTCTGCTGACAGTCTGAGATGAAATTGTTCCCCCGTTAAATCTTGGCTTCAGTGCCCTGTGACTGCTGGAATTAGTGAACTCAGTTAGGAAAACATTTTCCTAGGCATCCTGTGTGAGCAGTACATACAGTATTGTCTTCCCGAAAGCAGTTATTTAAATGAGTTCAGACTTCTTTCTCTCTGGTACCATGCCAGAACATGGAACTTGGGGTAACCTAAATCTGTGTTCCCAGGCCACCATCACTCATATTTGGCTCCAGAATAAACTATCTCTTATCCCCTTTGAGGTAAGAGTTATGCTTTTGTGTCAACAGTCATGGTGCCACAAAGTGGGGCCCCCAAAATTTTCTGCTTTTTGTCAGAGTTGTCACCTGGATGGAGAAGGTACTGGCATGGATCCATTGAGTCCAGCCATCTGATGGTGTCTCCTCAAATGTATTGCAGTGAGTTCTTTCTGGGGCTCTCTGACCTCCCTTGGTTTGGTCTACTGTCAATTTGTTTATTCTGAGCTAAAACAAACCCCTTGAACAAGGGGCTGACTCTTTTGATTTGTGGGTCAGTCCCTCTAGTATCATATTAAAACTTCCTCTCCTTACTTGTCTCTGATTCTTCCATAACATTTCTAGCTATTCTTAAAATTCCTTTCAACAATTAAAGCCAGGAATGCTGGTTTGGCTTAAGTAGAGTTCTTTATGGCTTAGAACTCCTCAGGCTCCTAATGATGACCATGTGGCACCTATGTCTCAGTCAGTCCTGAAGTCTCTGGGTGCTCCTGTTGAGGTCCATCTTGAAACATTGTTGGAGAGTTTCTCATCTCTCACCTGTATGATCTACTCTGCTAAAGACTTCATGTTCCTTTGCTTCTATTTCTCTGGCCAAAACATCCACTTAAAAATCTCATAGACTCATCCACACTTTGCTGCCTGAATCAGATACAACAACATGTGATGTTTTTTCTGGGATACATGAAAAGACCTCACACCCAAGAAGACCTAAGCCAGTCTCTTGCCTCGAAGAGACTAGCCTGAGATAACTGCAACATGTTCCGGTTTCACATATAAAGGCATCACCCGTATAAGAGACATTAAATATTAGTCTTCTTTTTCAAAACCTGCAAACTTAGAACTTGGTTTATGACAAGAAATTCTAATCTTTTAATTCCACTACACCTTGTACCATACCTGAAGCATTCCTGAACCTGATGGGCTGGAGCAGCTGAGTTCTTTAGAATTCCTCTCTTTGGGCAGAGCCTTTTTTACTGTATTGACTGACCATGCAATGCGCCCTATGCAAAAGTAAAATCTGCTTTGCCAAGATACTATTGCTTTCTCCATGTGTTTTTTGTGAGGTATTGCTAGGATTCTTAGATAAGGAGTTTTATTTATAACATCCTTCAGTTACTTAGCTCCTATAAATAGAAAGAGGTATTACCTTAAGTCTATGTTGCAAACTTCACCCTTTCTTTTAGGCCACTAAGCCTTTTTTTTTTTTAATTTTATCACATATTAAAGAACTAGAGATGTAAGCTTTCTGCCTTCTCTCACTCTTTGGTGCACCTAGATTTCATGTAATTGTATTGTGTGTATGATAATTGTTTTCATATGTTGTTTGTGTCAAGACAATGTTTTAACTGGCCACTTCAGTTTTTTATTTTTATTTCCTTTCTCATTATTTTTATTGTGCACAAGAATTATTACTTTTACTATTTTTTTTGGCATGTAAGATTAAAATGCACATGTGCAGGTTTATAAATGTATTTTCCTAATGTATTACAAAGCCTGATAAATACATACTACATTGTAAACTTGTGTACTCTAAACATCTACAAAAAAAAACCCTATTAATAACTTTGGGTCTATTAAGTGTTCCACAAAACCTTTAAATGATAATTGTTTATACTAAATGGCATAAATATAATTAATTAAAATTATAAGATAAATATTTCAGTAAGCTATAAAATCTAACATTATATACAAAGATTTTGATTAGAAGTTCCTTCCCCAACAGGTTCTAAATATATAGATATAGATAATTTCAATTATGTAATAGTCAAAGGTAGCAATACATTTCAATTTTTTTTTCATTTCTTAATATGAAACTATTAAATGTAAGATTTTTATTTAAGCTAGATTACATGTCAAACAAAATGGATATATATATATGTGTGTGTGTGTGTGTGTGTGTGTGCGTGTGTGTGTGTTTTCTAAAGATCTTTTGTTAAGTTTCCTTTTAAAATAAAAATTAAAGATGATACATTTCAATAAAAATTAATTACAAGATCTTGGTAGTAAAAATCTTTTATATATAACTGCATGTGAATGCACTGTCTATATGGGCTTATGTTTAATTATATATAGTTTACTTGGTATCAAATTGGCTTATAAGTAAGTGCTCATGTAAACTGATGTTAAATTAGCTCAACTTCTTTTGACTCACAGTAAAACTAAAATTCTAAGGAAAGAGGTCCCAACTCCAACAAACTTGTTAGCTTGTCCACATGTCCAGTATGCTGATTAAAGATACTAAATCAATGTGACCACTTTGGCAAAGCAAGTAAAAGTGATTAATGGTCCTAGATATTTTAAATCTAGATTTTAACATGAGTTATTAAATTTAAATGTTTAAGACATGATATATTAAAGTATGGACAAGATCTTATATCCTTGATTCTTGTCTCAGTTCTGGTTCTATAACATGCTCTCCTAATATGCTAAACGTTTATTCCAAGGATTATGAAAGATCGCTTTCTCTGTTTTAGATGTATTTTGTATGTATGTTACATATTTATGAATATAAACATTTTAGGACTTTTGAATAACTACTGCCTCTTTAAAGTTAACCAACAAGTTTGACAAGGTACATGTCTTTGTCAAGTACATGTAAAAACAGTTCTAAACACTTAAAAAGAAAATTTGTCATTTAAAAATACCTGCTTCAAGGTTTATGTTAGATAAAAAGGTGGCAGGGATTGGGATTGCCGCAAAACAGAGAAACAAAGAGGACTCCGGCAAAGTGAGCATTTAGTTGGGTTTGGCAGGGGTGGTCCTCAACTTGTGTATGAGGAAGAACCAGCAGCCTAATGGCTGCAGAGGGGTAGCTTATAAAGGAAAAGAATGAGGAAAAGGGGAATATTTTTCTGCTGTTTGGGACTGTTTGGGGGCTGCTTGCTCACTGGAGGGCTTGGAGTCTGTACCTGGTGAAGCATATTGGGGAAAACAGTTACTGTAAAACATGTTTTCTATGATTACAGAGTTCCAGGAATGAACGGCAGCTAAGGGCTTGGGAAACCTTTTTGTCAGCCTATGGGACACGCTCTGGTGATCACAATACACTGGTTATTAATTTCGCAGGGGCTGCTCTTATTAACTCACAGGTGGCTAGGAGTTGGTTGACTCAGCTTCTCTTAGGCGCCTCATGGTTTCTGGGTCTAGGGTCACCTAGATCTGAGCCCTATCAGTATATATCTTAAAGTTTAAGACTTCTTAAAGTTTATAACTAATCTTAATGTATAACATTGTAATAATATGTTTGAGATAATTGTTCATCTCTGCTTTAAAGTTAAAAATATAGCTAAATACTTCTTAAATGGTTAATATAATTACTATAATTGTAAACATATGGCAATAAATAAAATCAAATGTCAAAATTTTGTCATCTGGATGCCTCAAACCCTAATGAGAAGTGAAAGTTTTTTTTTTTTTAAACAAGAA
>NW_008340113.1:905277-924356 GCF_000622305.1 Nannospalax galili | reverse complement strand
TATATATAAAGTATATATATATATTATACATATTTGGATTTGTATAGCAAAATATTGTTCTAAATGGAAATGGATAAAAATGTTAAAAACATTAATTAGTATATTGTAAAAAAATTAAGAAAATTAAACTTAAAGAAAGTAGAATTATAATTAAGTTGGTTATAATATAAGGATTATTAAAATTTTAAGGTCAAAATTCAATACCCTGAGGCAAAATTCGTGCTTTAGTATTGGTTACAACAATAACAACAACAAAAAGTTTTCTTAAATGTTAATTTGCTTAGGAAAACAAGGACTTTTAAATATGATTACTAAAAATTCAAAATTAGTTAGAGAATATTCCTTAAAAGATAAAGAAATTCAGAGGATTTCATCAACTGATAAAAGAACCATCACACCAAACACTCTATTCAGCTGGAGAGTAAAGACTCTATCCAGATATTTCTAATCTACTCCTGTACTACAAAATTCAAGGAGAGGAACGTTAAGAATCCCATGTACCAACTTCATCTAAAGGACTCATTCATGTGGACTTCAGAGAGGCTGGGCAGGACTCTTCTTCAATTAACTGATGGTCAATTGTCCCCAAGTAACTGAAAATTTCTCTCAATTTTTTGTTCCTTAAACTCTTTTATACTTGCCTATTTTTAATGGTTTTTAACTAATAAAACAATGCTAATAATTGGTTAAAATTGAGTCATAAATGCTTACCCAGAACTTCTACATTACTCAACTAGTTTTCATGTTAAAAGGATTTAAGTGCTTTATTCTTTGTAAATATATCTATATTTATATCATCTATATCTATAGCTATATCTATATCATCTATCTACATACATGTATGCATATTTTCCTAATTATTCAGTAAAATTTGGATAAAAAACCCAGTTTTCAAATTCAAATTGATGTATATACATATTATATATATTTGGATATTATATACATAATATATATGTATATATGTGTAACTGTATATCTATTTAACAAGTAACTAGAACCTTATTTTCTCTAGGAAAAATACCCCCAAATTTGGGTTAATTCTTCTTATCAAAATTATACGACATCACTCTAATAATAACATATTCATGATATTTTATAGTTTAATTACTAAGTTTTTGGATTGAATGAGCTTCTAAGCTGTCCTATATAGTAAAATTAGCTGGGATAAAAACAATTAAGCAATATCTGTATTTTAAGGAAATGGACAATTTCCATTTTTAATCATAAAGAAAAGCAGTTGGTTAATCCTTTAAGACCTATAACACTCCAATTTCCTAGCAGGTTTGATCTCTTATTTTTAGTAATGTTATTAATATTTTTTATGTAAGTGAAGACATTCTTGTTCAAAGAAAGTATAAAGAATACTGCACTGTGTAATTTCTTCTATAATGTGTTTCATTTTTTTTTTCAAACTAAATCTGGTATGATGCCAGTATAATAAAACAGATGAAGTCATTATCCACATATAAGAACTACTAGAGATAGAGCTAGCCACTCCATGAGGTTATAGCTATAAGGTCTAACTTACCCAAAGAAAATCCAAACATTAGAAAACAATGTATTTGTTTATATGTTCCAAAAATAAACAAAATAATTCATAGAGTACAGATAACTGTAAATACAGGGGGAAACATAGTCAATCTCATTCTTGTTTTAATGTTTGTTGCCTTAATCTGTTATATTTGCTCCATTAGGCCAAGCAATGCTCTTGGTTATTTTAAGTATAATCATCCTATTATGTCACATACAAATGTTATATCAAATACAGAGGACAAAAGAAAAGAAAAGTAAGATCTGGATCATGATGGCTAATAATTTTGATATGATCCAGGAGTTTCTTCCTTATTGGCTCTACTAGCTAGCTATTCCTCTCTCATGAAGAGTGCTATCTCATCTATAACTGAGCCTTGTCTACGTTAGACTCTAGGAATGAGCCTTCCTAGCAAAGTGGGAATGAATAACGTGGCCTCTGCATGCACAAAATGTGATGCTTGGCCAACAGGGGGAACTGTAAAGTCCCCAGAAAACAAAAACAAAAACAAAAACAAACAAACAAAAAAATCTTCCATCTTCAAAACGATTTTCCCCTGCAAGGCTGATCAACTGATTACAATTTCAATGAATGTGGAGAGTTTGGAATGTTGCAGGCCCAAAGCCTAATTACCATTTATCTCTTGCCATCTTTAGCCCCTAAAGAGCCCCTCCTTGTTCACCCCTGTTTCGGATTTAACATCCTGTGACTAATAGATAAAAACCTTTTAGAATGTATTATCCTAGCAGACCACCAGGTCTCACCAATCAAAAAGTTAAGACTGTCATCAGAAAGCATCTGAGACCTATAGTAGAAACCTCTCACCCCCAACCCCCTTTTGCTATGACCTGCCTACTGAATGTATCCACCAATATATTTAAAAATATCTGGATTTATGACTTTTCTTTGTTCAGTTACTATAAAAACAATGTAACTGTTACCATGTCAGAACATGGAATTTGGGGTAACATGAATCTGTTTCTGTGCCATAGTCACTCATATTTGGCTCCAGAATAGACTATCTCTTATTCACTTTGAGGTGAGAGTTATGCTTTTACATCAACATCTCCTTGTTTTGGGTATATAGAATCTTCCTGATTCCTCAGAAGTTCTCAAAGCATCCTTCCTATTGATCCATGGAAAATATTTTCTTTCAATGGCCTTAAAATCCTTAGCAGCTATACTTTCTTTTACCCCGAGATTCCATGTGCTTGCTTTCTGTGCAAGTTGTAAGTTTTTTATCCATTCTGCTCTGATTTTTATCTGGAACTCTTACTCTAAACTTAACTAAAAGCAATCAGCAATAACCATACAATAGCTTGATTATTGGACTGCCTTGAAATGTCATCTGCCAGATTGATCAGTCCATGACCTTTAAATTCATCCTCTAAGAAAAATGATTGGCAAAATGTAAATGAATTATTTTCTAAAATGTAACAGGTATATCTTCTAGTGTCATTCCTCATTGAATCTTCACTTTCATCTGAACCTATTCAGCTGGACTTCACTGTCCCCATTCTTGTTTTTATTCTGCACTTCTGAGCTCCCACTAGAATCACTCTGCTTACAGCATTCAATGAATTCTCTGTTCCACAACTACAAATACATCCAAATTCTACCACAAACCAGTTCCAAAAGCCTAAGGACCAAAATGGTAAAGGATTTTCACAGCAAGGATTCTATTTTCTAATACTAAATTTTTGTGTTTTGCTTAGCTGTTGTCACCATTGTTACAAAACCCTAATATAAACAGGTTCAGGGAACGAGAGATTATTTTGGCTCATGGTTACATACTTTTTATGTCCATCATGGTGGTGAGGGCCTGGCACAATTGACCAGCTTTCATTGTGGGACCAGGAGGGAAAGAAACAGGGCCTCAGGCTCTGTAAGTTTATTCTCAGTAATTCTTTCTACCAAGTTTAAAATCTTTTCCTATGAGCTTTGAAGGATGTACTGTGTAGCTTGGGAAATTGATAATTCATGACCAAATTATCTTGTTTGCCATTTTCTAGAAATAATAACATTATTTTTCACTATTTTCTGAACTATAATTACATTTTTATTCTTTATTAACTATAGCATATTTAAGAGACTATCTTTTATCTTTTTTCTTATATATTTGGTATATGACATTAATATTCATACTGCTTTTTGGTTGATCAGCATCTTAAATATATCATTTGAATGAATTAAAAGAGACAGAGGCAGGTGGATCTCTCTGAGCTCAAGGCCAGCCTGGTCTACATAGTGAGTTCTGGGACAGCCAGGGCTACAGGGAGACTTTGTCTCAAAAAGACCAAAAAAAAAAAAAAAGACTTCATGACATAATACACCATTAATTTTGAACAAGAATTGATACTGATCTAAAACATTTAAATGAGTTGTTACTTATTTATACAAATTATATATGTCAGTATTTTTGCCCTACTACTGCCAGCATGGTAGCTCATGCCTGTAATCCCAACACTTGGGATCTTAAATCAGGAAGATTGTCATGACTTTGAGGCCAAGCTGGGTAAAAGTGAGAACTGACTCAAAAAACACACAAAACCCAAAATCATTATAATTATGTTATTATTTCTTCTCCATTTTCATAATTATATTTTTCCTATTTTATTTAAGCACTAAAAGGATAGTTACAATATTTGCATTAACATTATTGCTATGTTATCTTGCATTTTTAATATAAGCACACTGCTGTTTTATGCTATATTGTCAAAAAATTATCAAAGAAAATTCATGGTATACATAGTGAATTCTAGATCATTCATTTTGTTCAATATGAAATAATAATGTTTAAAGTATACTTTCCCTGTGCATATATTCATTTAACTAAATAACACTTAAAAATTCAGTGTCTGGTAAATCTGAGATCAGTTGCACCTGTATTTTCTCATTAGCATTGCACAGCAATTACTCTTTTTCTTTCAGAGTTCAGGTGATATTTTATGTAAAGCTAAGACTGTTTTTATACAATCCTTATTTTCTGGTAGCAAGATTTTACCTAGTTCCAGCTATTCTCTTGAATAGTAGGCACTTGAAATTTTGTTTTATTCCTCCTGTTTTCTACATTCTCTTGACATTTAGTACCTCTCTTATAGTTTACCTCCACTCATTTATGCACCATAGCATGTAACCATGCACACGCACATACACACACACCTCACACATCATTCTCTTTAAAAAAATTATTGAGCTTTTGTACATTTCATACAACAGTTCTTAATCAAATTTAGATCCTGTCCCCCATCCATGCCACCCCATTGGACCTCATGCCAATGTACTCTCTTTTCATCTCTCTTTTTCCTCTCTCTCACCAACATAAGCTATAAGTAAATAAATGTAATAAATATTTTTAAATAAATAACTTTCTAGATATAGTTATTCTTTGAAAGAGAGTATCAGTTTAAAGAGAAACTAGTATTAGATATTAGTATTTTAAGAGTAATATTGGTAGTTTCTAACTAGCAGGAAAATAACAATGAGGCAGGGCAAGCAAATAAGGACAGGCAAATACTGTGAAACTAAAAGAAATTGATATCTAATCTTGCTTCCTCAAAACAGTTCTCTTTTGGCTGTTAAAGTGCTTCTCACTCTCTTACCTTCTTGCTCCCAGGATACCTCTTTATATCCTTGAAGATTGCTCTTCCTATGTGAGGCTTCAGATTATGGCCATTCTCCATGGTCCTTAACTGGTCCTTAGCTCTCTTCTTTCACGGCTGTGAAGCACTCAAACATCCATGATTTCTGACCTCAAGGTTTTACCCCAAATTTATACCTTAAACTTTTGTATCTACTTCTCCATCTAGTGTTACCTATGGAAATTAGACAGATCTTTAACCCTTAATATATTCACAGCTGAACTATAGCAATATGTTCCTTAACTCTTCTTCTTCCTCATCCTCATCCTCATCCTCCTCCTCCTTCCCCCCTCCTTTTCCTTCTTTTCCTTGTCTTTTTGAGACAGGGTCTCCCTGTGTCTCCAGCTGGCCTGGAAATCAGCCTGGCCTGATCTTGTAGAGAACCCCCTGCCTCTGACTCTGCTGGGATTAAAGGCATGTACCTCCATGCCAAGCTATGTTCCTTAATTCTTATTGTATAAATCAGCAAATGTCGGTGTCTATATCTTAGTTTCAGAGGTCAGAACCTCAATTTTGTTGTTGTTGTTGTTATTCCCTCTCCTGTTTCTCTCTCTCTTTTTTAAGGAAGTCCTGCTGATTTCCTCACTTTATCTAATGTATTTCCTCTGTATTAATTCTTAATCCACCAGTATGGTCCCATGCTTGAATTACTGTTCCATCCTCCTTGTTCAACTCTCACTTCAATATGTGCACCTTGAATATCTTCCCAATATAGTGATGATGAAGGGGGTTCACCTTTTAAACATATATTAAAGACTCTCTAAGGATTGAGTATATAAGCAACATAGTGTATAGCCTGTAGAAAACCACACACAAACATTTAGAACACATTTAATCATAATTTCTCATGCTAGAAGCAACAAGATGAATAAAGAAACTGTATACAATGTAATATAATTCAGTGATAAAAAACAATAAGATATTAGATTAGGCCACTAAATGATACAGAAAAATCTTAAACACATCTCACTAAGTGAAAGGTGATAGTCTGACAACACTACATATTACATGAGTCCAACTGTACAGCATTCTGGAAACGGCAGAACTAAGAACAGTTGAAGATTTGTGCTTTAAAGAAGTGGGTATATGGGTGCCAGATAATGAATAGGTACAACACAGGAATTCTTAGGACTGTCAAACTTGTCTATGTATGGAAGACTGTAGTTTTGATATTTTGAAAATACATGCATTTGTCAAAATCTGCATAAGTGCACAACACATAATGAGACCTAATGCAATCTGTGGTCTTGATACATATCCATGTATCTGTTGGCTCATTACTTATAAGAAGTGTATAAGAAGATGACAATGTTCATGTAAATATTGGGGTTGGGGAATGATGAAGTCAATGAGAGTGAAGAGGATGAAGGTTTAAATGGGAACATTATATTCACTTATTCTATAAACCCAAAATTGCTAAAAAGTAATACCTATTGATTTGAAAATATTTGAACACTTTCCATGATCCATAAAATATCCCTTAAAATTGACATTTTTTGTGACATGGATAAGCAAGTATTTTCCCACTTTATATGAACTTTTTTTATTTTATTCCCTATGCGTAATTTCCCCCTTTACAGAAATTGTTAGGCAATCACCACACAAATTGTATGTTTCAACTGCTTGCTGAATTCTCCAAAATCTCAACTCCCCCTTTTAAGAGATTATTTTAAACTCTAAGCCTATATTTGAACTAAATGTGAAAAAGCAAAGGGGCACAGCACATTTCATCTATAAAATACAAATAAATGATGGAAGAAAATTATTCTCCCTCTAAGACTTCTGAGGTTGGCCTAAAGCATCTTGAATTGAGGTTGTAAGGAGTTGACACTTCTATGACAAATATTGTCAACTAAAGATATAAATTTATACTTAGTTTTGTACTACAATTTCTACTGTAAAAAAAATCGGGGCTTGAGAGATGGCTCAGTGGTTAAGAGCATTGACTGCTCTTGCAGATGACCTGGCTTCAATTCCCAGCACCCACATGGTGGCTATGAACCATCCTTAACTCCAGTGCCAGGGGAATCCAAAGCCCTCTTCTGACCTCCGCAGCATTGCAAGGCAAGGGTGCACTCACATTCATGCTGGCAATACACTCATACACATAAAATTTTAAAAAATATATATCAACTGTAGTTGTTTGAATGAGAATGCCCCCCATAGGTTCCAAGTATTTGAGCATTTTTTCTCCAGTTAGTGCTGCTATTTTGGGAAGTCTTAGAAGGTATGGATGTGCTGGAGGAAGCATGTCACTGGAGGTGGGCTTAGAGAGTTCTTAAGACTTGCCAGATCTCCAGTCACTCTAACTTTCTGTGCCTGCTTGAAAATGTGAACCTCTGCTTTCTGTTCCTGCTTCAGCCACTTCTACCATCATGCCTCCCTGCCATGATGGACTCTTGCCCCTTTGGGGCCATAAGCTAAATAAACCCTTCTTTTTATTAGTTACTTTGGTCATGATGTTTCTATCACAGCAACACAAAAGTAACTAATACAGCAACTGTAAAGCAGAAAATTTTTTTGCTTTATTTTTAGTAATTTTATATTGATTGTTTGAGAATTTCAAGCAATGTTTGGGATCATATTTAAACTCTCTTCCTTGTCTTCTCTCAAATCCACCCCTACCTCCTTACTACCTCTCACTTCAGGTACTGTATTATTTTAAGGCCTATAATGTGTCATTTATGTTCCCCTAACAATCTGGGTCCATTCCCTGGAGTGTGGTCAACCTACCCATTTTCACATCTTTAAAGAAAACTGACTCCCAGTAGCTATCAGTTACCAATAGTTTCTCACCTAGGGCTTAGATTTCTTGTCAATGTCCCCCATCCATGCTGGATTTTTGTCTGGATTAGGCTTGGGCAGGTTTTGTGTGTAATGTCACAAGTGCTTTGGTTAATATTTGCAACTGGACAGATAAAGTGTCCCCAAACTCTCCCATGTTCTTTTTATGTTTTTTCAGTTTCTAATTGACGTTTACTGAGTAATCCAATTGCTCTTTTTCTTACATCTCTGATTCTCTGTTTTCACCATCATTTATTCTGTAAGGCTTTCTACTGAAATTTTTATTTGGTTTATTGAGTTTTTCATTTTCACAATTTCAGGTTGGTTTTACTTCAGTACTTTAATCTCTATTCTAATTACTGTTAAAGTTCAGATATCCCCGCCCCCTCACCAACAGGATCCCAAGGACTTCTCATGCTCCTGAGAAAAGGGAACCTAGCTGATAAGAACCTTGGTCTTTGAAGTCAAGAGAAGCAGACTTTTCTCCACTGTTTGGCCAACACAGCAGGCTTCCCCTTTGATCTCTAAAGAGGACAGGTTTTAACAGTTCTGCTCTCCCACTCCCACCCCCAACTTTAAAAAAAATACATCTTCCCACCTTCTGCAGGAAGCAGAAGCCTCCCTTTTAAAAAGACCCCAGCTCAAGACCCGGGCAGACATTTTCCCTGCCTGTAAGGGAATCTGCCCCGTGTGTTCCTTTGCTAATAAACCCTATTTTAATGGAGCTTTTCTGTGGCTCGCTGCCTCATCATCCATTTGCTCATTCTCCGCCAACTTTTTACCTATCAGATGGGGCCAAAACCCGGTTCTTACATCAAGGGACCTGCCTGGACTTCTCCAATGCCACTAACTTGGCTTTCAGGTACACTTCTTTCTCTCTCCTCCTCTCCCCAGCCCTCTGCTTTGCTTTCACCTCTTTCTGGCTCTCCTCACTGTAAACACTCTGCCTTGCCTACTTCTTTTGATCTCCTTTCCCATGATTTTCATCACTCCCCGACAGCACTGTGGTCTCCGTGATGGACCTGCTTCATCCATTCCCTATCTTGGCTCACCACCAGCCGCTCACCACAGACATCTCTCCCCCTCCCCCCTCCTTTGCCATGGGCCTGCAAGCTCTGCTGTCTTCCATCCTTTTTCCTGTCTTTATCCTCTTCCACTGCCTTTCTTCCTCACTTTACTCAGGATGATTTCTGATACTGTCCAATCCAACACATGTGAATGTTCTGTATCCTTCTCCTCTCTCTCCCCCTCCCACACTAAAGCTTTCTGCTCCCTGCTGTGTGCCTGCCTGCCACTCTGCCTCATGTCTGACTGTCCATGCATGCTTTAAACCTGCAGGACCCCAAGGCTTTTTTTTTCCTTCCCTCTATTCACCCCCTCCAGGCAGCTGCCAAGAGCCAAAATTGCCAGCTCACCTGCCCTGGGAATTTTTTTCTTTACCATTCTAATGAAATAAAGTTTCAAGCTGGGCCCATTCTTAAATTCTCTTATAAATTTGGCTAAAAACCCTTAGGTGACTCTTTCTCCCCATTTTGACCCAACTAGCCTAAACCAACTGGGCAACTTTGCTAAACATTTAAAGAATTTCAGGTGGCTTGCCCCATTGACAAAGGAAAAACCTTTTAAAAGCCTTTTTTTCTCCTAAATTTTTTCTCAGGCAAAGGGTCTCAAACTTTGATCTTAGGCCCCTTTGGGCATCAAGCAACTGGTACTCAGGTGAATACTTTTCTAACTAGACTTAACCATTTTAAATTTCACTATACCTAAAAGGTCATAGGCACTGCTCAGGCAAGCCACATGCTTTCAGACCCACAAACACTGCTTTATATGCTCTGTTCCTTCTGCTGCCTCATGAGTTTCCTTTCCAGCATAGCTTCTGTCTACAAACTAAGAGGTCCTGAGAACTTGGCTTTACATTCACAGCTACAATGGTTGGTGAGAAACATGGATTTCTTTAATTTGCTTTTCTATTTGGGTCACATATACATATATATTTGAGAGTACTTTCTTCTTTAATATCAAGCCTAATATACTGGTACCGGGGTTGCCTAGGATTCTCTTACAATTTATTTTTTGTTTTGTTTCTTGATGATGTTATAGAATAAACAATGTATTTCTAGTTCAAACTAAGGTAATAATGCCAAATCTACACAATGGGAGTTTAAATTTTAACATTGTTTAGGGCCTGTTTCTAAAGGGGATTACTTTGAGTTTTAACTTCTTCTATGACATATTTACTGTTTTTGAAAGATGATTGTTTAAAGTTTTTACATTGTTTGACATAATTATGGATATTTTAAAAGCAATTATTTTTAGGATTTCACATTGTTTAAATGACATCTTTATCTGGTAATTTTAAATGAATTATTAACATCTTTTATATGGTATTTGCTAATTTCTAAAAATGACAATTTTAAATACTTACTGTTTTACATAGTATATTTGCTAGTTTCTAAAGGGAACTTAAAGTTTTTCTAGCCATTTGCCTTCAAGGTGCAAAGGGAGCTGACATTTTGTGATGACTAGACCTATGAAGCAGATGAAAATTTGCTGTACTCCAGGGCCAAAACCTTACAAGAGACAAGCTACTCCCAACACATAGTTACAACAATGAGAAATAAAAATAGTCTACTTGAATGAGAGGATTAAGATGTCATCTCTACTGGTCTTAACTCCTCCCCTTTCTATATTGTGATTCTAAGCCTGTTTTTCTCTAAAATAGAGTTATTTCCATCTCTGATACTCAGATGCTCTATGTTTGCTTATGTTCCTGCCCCATCACTCCCTGAGTGCTTTCTAGTTATAATGTCAGGGTAATATTAGTTATATTGGTAAATTGTCATGTGCTGTTTGAGCTCAATGAGATGCTAACTCTGAAGATGGGATTGGCCCTCCCACTTCAGACTTATGCCTATTATCTCAAAATGTGTTCTCCAAGACTTTTCCAGGTTCAAGCTGGCCCCTTGACCCTGTGACAAGGAGGAAAACAACAAAACAGCTTAAGAGTAAAGGCACAGCCATTTGCTTGGAATATTCTTTTCCATCCTTTTACCTTAAGGTAGTGCCTGTCTTTGAAGGTGAGCTGGGTTTCTTGCAGACAGCAAAGACATGGATTTTGTTTCTTAATCCATTCGCTTAGACTGTGTCTTTTGTCTGGGGAGTTAAGTCCATTAATATTTAAGGTTATTATTGAAAGGTGTGTGTTGGTTTCCATCATTTTGACTGCTGTTTGTGTTCTCTGTGTAATTTTGTGTTATCTATATGGAAACTTAATTCTTTCTTTAGGCTACTAATTACCTATACAAAATGACATCTAAACTGGTTGGGTAAAATCCTATTTGTTGAATACCATTTTTGTTTTTAATTTACTTTCATGGTGTTTTAAGATGTGTTCATTTTGTTTGTCTACTTCAAATGTGTTTTGGTTCAAAAATGATAAACAAACTACATTCTCAACAAAGACTATATAACTAAATATGCATATACAGTCAACATAAATTTACGCTTCTTAAAATTAATTTACTTGGTATCATACTAATTTTTAAGTAAATCTGATACAAACTAAAAATGCTAAATTAACATCTAAATACTTTTTTCAGCCAAAATATTCTCTCTTTAATCTACAACATGGTTCCTGGTACTAAAATATATAAGTTAATTTTAAGTACCTCTTTCCCTGTCTCCCTCTCTCCCTATCTCTTTCTCTCCCTCCCTTTCTCTCACCACTGCCCTTCTGGGGCTCTACCAAACCTCTACTAAATCACCACCCTTCTGGGGCTCATCTTCCCTCAGCCTCTACTAAATAAACCTCAGGATCAACTTGTTCCACAAACTTCCCTCCCTTCTGGTTCACTCCTTTTTTTCTGCTTTTCTCCCATCCCATTCCTTGTACTTTGTCTCCATCTACTGGCTGGTCACACCATGCTCTCATTGCAGGGTTTTCCGCTTCTCTCGCTTGCCTCGAAATCACACGTGTGTTGGAAACCCCTTTCCTTTCTCTGGATATAGGATGCTATTTCCAGAGATAGGAACACGCACTACTTCCTGTCCAGGACAGGATCTCACCTTTCCTCTCCCTGCTGATCTAATTGCGGGACGCCGCCTTCTGGGACTTGGAAATAACTCGAAAATAGTAACTAGAACCCAAGTAACAAAAAAAGGACACTTTGTTTTGATGCCTGGTTCTCCTCACTCTTATTTTGCGTGACCAATGCCAAACCCCTTTTCCTCCTATTCCCCCCCCTCGCTCTTCCTCATCGGCTTGCTTCCCTGCCCAGACTCATGATCCTGCTTCCACTCCCTATGGAGAGAGAATTTTCTTTGTCTCCCATCTGCTTGGTTCTGTCTTTACCTCCTTCCCACTTGTTAGGTTATTTCTCTATCTCCTCTTCACTCTGTACTTAATCTGTCACTATGGGAAACACCCACTCAACGTCTCAGGGTCTCACACCTCTTGCTTGACTTCTTAAATCCTTAAAACAACTAGGACTTTCAGGGTACAATCAGGCCAAAACGCCTGAAGTTCCTGTGCACCACTGCCTGGCCTCAGTACGAGTTAGATAATAACTCTGTTTGGCCAGACACTGGAACCTTAAACTTCAATATTTTGAGAGATTTAGAAAATTTCTGCCATTGTAAAGACAAACGGTTTGAATTACCATACAGCCAAGCTTCCTTTGATCTCCGTGCTAATCTCTCCCCCTGGGTCCCATGTTCTTCCCATCAGGTTCTTCTGGCTAAGACAGTTTCACGGGTTCCCAACCCACCATGGGCCTTCCCCCACCTCCGGCCCCTCCACCCCTCCACCTCAGCTTTTGACCTTATCATAGCCGATAAACTGCCTCCAATTAGGAGATTAGGACCCATCCCCAACCTCCTCCTGCTTCCTAGCCTGAGGCATGGCCAAGTCCTCCCCTTGCTCTCCCCTTGCTATACACTCCCTGCCTCCCATTCCAGGACCCAACCCAGCTCTACTCCTTTCTCCAACTCGAATTCCCTCTCCATACTATGACCTTGCCCCTCTCTGGTGCCACTCTAAGTCCATCACCCACTCTCCTTCCCCTAACTCTCTTCTACTTAAGGATATCCAAAACCTTAAACACCTTTCCAAATATTCCCTAGTCTCCCCTATTCTGGCTTCTAGCTCAAATAACCCATTTATCCCTCCTGTATCTAACTTCTACTTTGATTCCAGACCCTGCCTCTGATACCCCTGCTTCTCCATCCCCTCATGGACAGGACACCCCTCCCATCTCTCCTACTCCAACAGTTATAAAGTCTAAACAGGGCTATAACCAGAGCGACATCTGGGAAGTTGTTTAAGAGTATCAAACAGAATTATTCAAAGTGCCTGGATACTGATAAAAGTATTTAGCTATATGCTGAGGAGCATTTATTCATCAGAATCTTTGGAATCTTGCCTGAGGATATGGCCTTTGAACTAGAAGACTGTCGTCTTCCTTTTAGGATGCCTTGTTCTGAAAGAGCTGCTCCAGCAGGTTAGACATTTGAGTGACAAGTCCTCTCTCCTCCAGCTTTCTTGAATAAGATTATTCTTGGTACATTCATCAGTTTATAGATATTTGTTAATCCCATCATCTACAGCCTTGTGCTCAGAAGACTGTAAGAGAGGGTTGCACATGTGCTACTTCTTACCCATACTCTTGCTAGGTACAGGTCTGGGTGAGAAGTTTGAGAAGTTTCACAGTTCTGTGCTGCTATGGAGATCTTCCACTGGGCTTGGCAGCAAAATGTCAGAGCTCATCTTTCCCTAATTCCAATGAAGAAAATTTATTCTTGTTAGATTGAACAGCTAGTAAAGTTAAGCCTGTTCCAGGCTCCATGATTCTGATCTGCAAATCTAACACTGGGAAACTGCTACAGCTAAATTGCAAAGATCCATCCCCACCATAATCTCACACTCACTCCTTCTCATATTCTTCTATCCATCCTCACACTTACAACTCCTGCTTCAAACAGAAAATCAGGAAAATTAGCCATTAAGTTCTTCATCTTTTCTCAGTAAACACTATCAATGTCATTTTCCATGGTGCTATGACACAGACTATCAGGGAGGATAAAATTGTTCCCATTTCCCTCTCTTAGTTTTTACTAAGCACAGAATACTTTGGTGAGCATGTAATTCTCAGATATTGGTGAGTCTTTGAGGAAGCTGGATCAAAAGATAAAAATAAAGAAAAAAATACTTGAGCAAGGGCATCGGAGCCTGCATGTTATAGAAAGAATAACATTGTTGCAGATAGTGGGGGTGAAGTCAAGAGAGGCCTCACTGTGAACAAGATCTAAATCAAAATAAAGTTATATCTTAAGTTACTGAGGCTTGTACATAGTATATTTAGTCCCATTTTGATGGGTGAACAATCTGAACAAATATCAACAGGTCAGACCACCAGACTAAGGTGCCATATAATGGAATATTAAACAGCTGTGCGTATAACTAAACTAAAGGTATACATACATATAAGTGAATCATAAAATGCAATGTCAGATGAAAGAAAGTTGCAGAACAATTATGAGTACTATAGAACATGTAGAGTTCCACAGGGATAAATAGTGATTTATATCTTAAGCTGAGTGAGATATATATTTGAATAACTTTTTAATCTTTAAATCACATTTCTAATAAAATAGAAAGTTTTTTTTAATTAAAGAGTTACATTTTCTTCTGAGTGTTGTACCTCATCCACTGGACCCCAAAAAGACCACCGAGGACCCAACACACCAAAATGCAAAAGCAAAGGTTTATGGTTTATTTGGGCTTAAGCTCGGGCTCTCAGACTTCACCATCTCAACCGTTCCATGCTGAGAGCCCAGAGTAAGGGAGAGTGGAGACTTTTATAGGTTTTAGACAAAGGGAGGGGGGATGCCAAAGATACATTTTGGTTGGTTCAAGGAGCCCGCATGCGCCAACATAATCTTAAACCGATTGAATGTATAAGATGCAGCCCTGGAAGTTTCTTATTGGTAGGTGCTATTATCAGGGCTGTGGAATGCGCTGACTGTTACCCATGGGGCCAAGAGTCTCTGTTTTTGCCTTATAGGGCAGTTTTCATGCCCAGGCTTGCTTAATCTATAGTTTCCTGGAAGGGGGGTGGGGAATAGCAGGCAGGGGTCAGGGCATGCAAGGGCATGTCTAGGCATGACTAAAGCAGCAGCCAAGCATTTTACAGAAGCGAAAAGAGCAGTTAGTGGGGGTCTGGAGGGATTAGGGGGTAGCGGGTGAATGAAGAGGGTCTCAAAGTTCTACATTCCCCCCTTGTCTTGTAACTGGGGAACCCAATCATGGGTTCTGGTCAGCCAGATCACAGGAATCTGGGGGCATTGTGCTAAGGGGCATATAGACTTGTTGCCTCTGAACCATAAGTTGGATGGTGTGTAACTTGTCCTTCATGAACTGTACTAATCTATTGAGGATGCATGGCCCAAAGGTGAGTATTAAAAATAAAACTATAAGGGGACCTAAGAGGGTGGAGATGAGGGTTGTCAACCATGGAGATTGGTTGTACCAGGAATCAAACCATCCCTGTCTGGCCTCTCGTTCTAGTCTCCTCTGTTCCAACCCTTCCCTTATTTTGGCCATGTTATCCTTTATTAATCCTGAGTGGTCCCTATAAAAACAGCATTCTTCTCTTAGGGTGGCACATAGACCACCCTGCTGTAAGAACAGGAGGTCTAATCCCTTACGATTTTGCATGGCTAGCTTGGCCAGTGAGCTCAGGGAGTCTTGTAGGTGAGTAATTGACTCCTTCACACACCGGAGATCTGAATCTAAGCTGGCTCTGAGCTGGAAATAATGCTGATCTTATCTTGCCAGGGCTGTGGCTCCTGTCCCTATCCCAGGAGCAATCCCTGTCCCAATGAGGAGACTTAAGGTTACTGCGGTTATTGGCTCCCTTCTAAGTCTAGTGAGGCTGTAGTTCTTGGGCCTTTTAGACTAGTATAGAGGGTTAAGAAATATTCATGAGTGTGGTAGGTGATTCTAGGCAGGAATCTGATAATAACACAGAAACCAGATGTTCTCTGCAGGATTTCCCGATTTACACAGGCTGTTAGTCCCGTGGTGCAGGCCCACCAGATATCATCGTGAGGCAGGAGGAACTTCCCCCTCCATGTGACATTAAGGGGGAGGATGGTGTTTCAGAGGTTAGTATAGGTCAGTGGGACCTGGCCAACACAGGTCCCAATGTCAGTTACCTGAGATAGGGTGAGAGAAACATTTGATAGCCATCTGCATTCTGTGTAATCCACGAGGAAGAACATTCCTTGTACAGCAATTCCCTCATAATATGGGGGGGGAGGGGAAACACCATAGCAGAGCCAGCAAGAGCAGGTAGCATTCGGGTTGGTTGCATTGAGGAAGTAATAAGATGAATTTAGCATCTGCAAAAGAATTTCCCAGGTCGGGGTAGTGGCAGGAGGGGGAGGAATAGGATCTGCCCTTGAGGACTCAAGAGCCTGAGTTGTTGGCACAGGAGTATAGGTTTGGGCAGTGGGAGGTCTGGGAGGTGGTTTAGCTGGAGATTTATGAGAATCATCTGGGTGGGGGTTTAGGACTCGGTTGGGTCCCAGTGCATGGTCGGTTGGGTCCCAGTGCATGGTCAACTGGTCAGAGGAGGAGTTGAATGGTAAAGAGGGCCCCAGGGTCTTTCCCTGCAGTGTATAGCCGTAGGCCCCATGTGTGTCCTACATCCCACACCATAGACTGTTTTCCTTTCTCAGTGAACTGAATTATGAGGGGGTTGCACCGTGGTTGGGTGCAGGGCCCCCCATACCTCCTCCAGTGGTCCCTCCCCATCCCAGGGTGGTAGATCCAGGGTCCTGTTGTAGGGTTATTAGATCCCCAGTTGATGACCCTTTCCACCAGTATGTGCCTGTGGTCTCACAGCCCCAGCTGGCACAATAATAATCCCCAGGTCCCCCACATTTGTTCTTAACTTGTCTGCTGCATCCTGCTGTGTCCATGGCCTGGACAAACATAGATGGCGAGGCTTCATGTGCGTGATCTGGGGCTGGGATCTCGGCAGCCAAAGGGAGGAAAGGGGATCTGGTCATGAGGTTCCCATTCTCCTTCAAACATGTCACAGAGGTTAATCCAAAGGTCGGGGTACCAAGTGTTGGGAGAGGCTGTCTTGGAGGTAGTGTTGATGACCGTCCCCGTGGCAAGGTTGGTGATTACCCAAGTTAAGTTTTGGGGCATATGGGGATTTATGTTACTTGAAGGAAAGGTGCCATCAGCTGATAAGCAGCTCAATGTCAACAATAGACAAGTTAGCAGGAAGGGTCTCTTTGGATGCGGAGCTTGAATGGATTCGAAGGGTGTGGGGATGCCTTCCAGGTGTCTCCCTTGTAATCATCTGGGACTGCAAACGGGTTGGCAGGTTTTGCATGGGAGTAGTGCACCCAAGCCATGACGACGTCCACTTTGAGTGCAGTGGGAGTTGTCAAGAGGATCACAAAGGGTCCCTTCCATCTTGGCTCGAGATTTTTCCGTTGGTGTCTGCGGATGAAGACCCAGTCACCTGGTTTAAACCTGTGGTGTTGCGAGGGGACAGCAGCTTCATATATGGCTCTGAGATGTGACCAGATCCATTGGTGGGTTAGCTGCAACCACTGGAGTGAGTCCAGTAGGTCCTGGTCCTCCAAGGTTAGTACTAGGTCAGCTTGGAGGCTAGGTATCATAGGAGGGGGATTTCCATACATGATTTCAAAGGGGGTCAAACCCATCTGATATGGAGTGTTTCTTACTCTAAAAAGGGCAAAGGGGAGGAGAGCCACCCAGTTTGTGCCAGTCTCTAAAGTTAATTTGGTTAAGGTCTCTTTTAGAGTTCTATTCATTCTTTATACCTGTCCTGAACTCTGGGGTCTATAAGCACAATGTAGTTTCCAATTGGCCTCTAGTGCAGTGGCTATTCCCTGGCTTACCTGGCTTACCTGAGAGACAAAGGCTGTCCTATTATCTGATCTGATTGTACTTGCAAAACCATATCTGGGCAGGATCTCTTTGATTAGCTTCTTGGCTACCATGTGAGCAGTCTCATGCTTGGTAGGCCTCAGTCCATCCAGAGAAGGTGTCTATGAATACGAGTAAATATTTATATCCAAATTTTCCCTGTTCAATCTCAGTGAAATCAGTCTCCCAATACGTACCCGGTTGTGTCCCTCTGTTCCAGGATCCTGGGTTAGCATGGGACAGAGCTGAATTGGTTAATTGGCAGGCATGAAAATGCCTAACAATTTTTTCAAGGGCTTGATTTCCTTCCTGAATTTTAACTTTGGCCCTTCTTAGTAAGTCTTGCATCTTTCGGGTGCCCATGTGTGATGCTTGATGTATTTTCTTGAGAAATCTTACACCTAAATTCTGAGGTAGGATAACCTTTCCATCCATTGTCCTCCACCAGCCCTCTAGGCATTGAGTCATAGGGAGAGTGTGTATCCAGACTAAGTCCTTGGGGCTATAGTGGGGAGTTTTAGGCAGTTCCCTTGCTCTGGGATCAACAAGAATGGGCAGAATTGAAGAGGTCAGGGCTATTTCTTTAGCTGTCCTGGCAGCCAGATTATTTCCCTTCTGGGTGGAGTTGTTTCCTTTTTGGTGACCCGGGCAGTGGATTATGGCTAGTTTTGTTGGGCCCCAGAGGGCTTGCAGGAGGTCTAAGATCTCTTGTTTATTTTTAATAGTCTTTCCCTCTGCAGTAAGGAGGCCCCTCTCTTCATGGTTGGCCCCATGGATATGGGCAGTGGCAAATGCATATCTGCTGTCTGTGTAGACATTGAGTCTCTTTCCTTTACCCATCTTTAGGGCTTTGGTAAGTGTGATCAGTTCAGCTTTTTGGGCCGATGTACCTATTGGCAGTGGCTCGGCCCAAATGACTCTCGAGGTGGTTGTGACCACTCCCCTAGCATGCCTTTTGCGATTTCTGATTAAGCTGCTTCCATCCATGTACCAGGATTCTTTGGCGTCAGGCAAGGGAACATCCTTCAGGTCAGGTTTGATGCAATGAACCTGTGCCAGAATTTCAGTAACAGTCATGGAATGGGTCCCCAAGATCAGGATCTGGCAACAGTGTGGCTGTCTTCAGGGCCATCATTACCTGGAAGGGGAGCCT
>NW_008340113.1:898285-904647 GCF_000622305.1 Nannospalax galili | reverse complement strand
TACCCAGGAATTCCCTCACCTGTTTTCTGGAGGTCAGTGCAGGTATCTTTAGCACAGCCTCTTTGCAGGCCTTAGCCAACCACCGCTGCCCCTCCTTGAGGATGTACCCTAGGTAAGTCACTTCTTGCAGACATATCTGAGATTTTTTGCTGAGGCCTGGTATCCCAAGTCCCCAAGTATGTGGAGTAAGTCCTTAGTACCCTCTAGGCAGGACTTCTGGTCTGGTGCCATGATCAATAAGTCATCTACATATTGTAACAGGCTTATGTCGGGGTGTTGGGCTCTGTACTCACCCAGATCTTCATGCAGGGCCTCATCGAATATAGTTGGAGAATTTTTAAACCCTTGAGGCAGTCATATCCAGGTCAGCTGGCCATTGACTCCTGCCTCTGGATCATGCCATTTGAAGGCAAAGTAGGGCTGACTGCTGGGAGCTATTGGCAGGCTGAAGAAGGCATCCTTGAGGTCCAGAACTGTATACCATTGCCGATCTGGTGGCAGGGTACTGAGTAATGTATAAGGGTTGGGGACAGTGGGATGAATGTCAATGACTCTCTTGTTCACTTCTCTCAAATCTTGTACTGGTCTATAGTCCCTAGATTGGGGCTTTTTGACAGGCAGGAGTGGTGTGTTCCAGGCAGACTGCATCATTCTCAGCACCCCCAGTTCCATTAATCTTCTGATATGTGGAGTAATTCCACGTTTTGCCTCTAGGGGCATAGGATACTGGCGCACTTTAACAGGGTTCGCCCCTGCTTTGAGTTCAACATATACAAGAGGCCTGTGTCCTGCCAGACCCATACCCCCTGTTTCTGCCCAGGCTTGGGGAAATTTTTGGAGCCAATCTGATATGTCAGGGTTTGGTTGGATCGGCTCCTGATGGATTCTATATTCCTCAGTCAGTTCCTTGGTCACTAGAACCTGAACTGGTGCCCCGTTGTGAAGCAGGGTGGCTCCTTTAGCTGTGAAGTGAATCTGTGCCCTCATTTTTGATGATAAATCTCTGCCCAGAAGTGGGTAGGGACATTCTGCAATTACTAGAAATGAATGGGATACCTAGCCCTTTCCTAAATCTACTGTTCTTTGGGTAGTCCATGAGTAGGGCTTTGTTTCTGTTGCCCCCTGTACCCATGTAGTTCTGGAGGACACTGGCCCTCTTGGCTCCAATAAAACCGAATTCTGGGCACCAGTATCCACCATAAACTAAGCTGGTTTCCCCTCTATTTTCAGGGTTACCCTGGGCTCAGGGAGTGGACCTGAGCCCTGTCTCCCCTAGTCACTGTCTTCACCCCCAATTAGAGCCAGTAATACCTTAGCTGATCGCTTATTCTTCTTGGGGCAGTCCTTCACCCGGTGCCCTTCCTCCTTGCAGTATGCACACTGGTTTTTCTCTACCTTATTTCGTGGTCTGTATCCCACCGATGATCTCCCTCCATACTGGGGGTTGGTTGCCAATAATATCTCTCTGATGTCCTTCTTGTGGTGGGCCTGTTGTCTCTCCAGTCTCTACAGGACCCTGGTCAGGCTTGCTTCCTGTCTTTTTTCTTTTCTTTCCTCTCTTTGTTCTGCTGTCTCCCTTCTTTTATAAACCTTTTCCACCACTGCTATTAAATCCCTAAGGTTCTTTTCTCCTAGTCTATCTAAAGACTGTAGCTTTCTCTTGATGTGGTTAACGAAGGCAAACATCACAGTTTGAGCTGATTCCTCCGCCTTCAGGTCATATGGAGTGAACCGCCAGAAGGCACCTTGTAACCTCTCTAAGTATGTGGCTGGGCTCTCTTCAGGCACCTGTCTGACATCATAGACCTTAGACATATTGGGGGGGTTTTTTAACCGCCATTTTGAGACCTGCTGACAGAGTCTGGTGGTAGACCAGGAGCCTCTCCTTACCTTCTGCCATGTTGTAGTCCCAATTGGGACAGCTAGGGGGAAAGCTGGCATTAATGATGCCTGGGTCTGTGGTAGGGTCCCTGATGGGGCCAGGAACCAATTTCTGGGCTGCCTCCAGATCCTATTTTGCTCCTCAGTAGTGAAAAGGACACTCAGGAGCCGGTGGCAATCATCCCAGGTGGGCTGGTGAGTGAAGAGAACAGTTTCCAATAAGTTAATCAAGTCCCTGGGGTTTTCAGAGAAAGGCACATTCTGTGAGCGCCAATTCTAAAGATCACTGGTGGCAAAGGGCCAGTAATGAAAGGGCTGATTGCCCTCTCCATCTGGGGGCCCCGCCAGCCAGAGGGGGAGGACAATGGTGTCAGGCTGGGGGCTTGCCCCCTCTGGCTCCGTGTGGCCTGCACAGGTCCCTGTGGAAGCAATGGTGGCTCCTCAGGGTTAGGAGGCATGACCTGCACTTGTGGCGCCATTGGTGGGGTGCCCATCTGAGAGGAGTAGGGTGGGGGAAAGATGTCGTTCTCCTCCGTGCCTCCCTGGAGAATGGGTTTCTCTTCCACCTTTGGTCTGAGAGGGAGGACCTGCACAGGTGGAGGGGGAGCAGTTGGATTAATTGAGGGAGGGAAGGACTTGACCCAGGAGGGGGCGCCATCGGGTTGTTCGATGAGGCCTCGCCAGGTCACGTTGTATGGGATCTGAATCTGGTGGCCTGTCCGTGGGCGGAAGATGTGGTTCTCTGCCCTGGAAATCAAACTCAGGTTAAAAGTCCCTTCAGGGGGCCATCCAACATTGAAGGAGGGCCAATCAACTGAACATAAAGTTGTCCATTTTTTTTTCTTTACATCTACACTATTGTTATGGGCAATCGTCTTAATGTCCCCCCAGCAGAGTAGTGTAAGATCTAGAGGGGAAGATGGGGTGTTGCCCATAGTATTTATCAGTCCTGTCCATTTCATCAACAAAGAAATTAGAACAAACATCACAAGACAAAAGAACGACACAGACAGACAGAGGGCCCAAAATAAACTACCGCAACTTTCAGATGGTCTGTACTTTTGGCCGTGTTGATTCCCTGGCTTGATTGTGCCAAAGACCATACGGATAGGACATGCATTTCCCAACAGGGTCGTGAGGTCCTCTGAGTTTTCAGAGGGACTAGTGTCCTGGTGGGGTGTCCTGTGGGGAACACCCACCCCAATGAGGATGGGGACGTCTCCTGAATCCTCCAGGTCACCTTGCTAGCCTTCCAGGGACAAAAAACTGAGATCAGATGGCCGTGACCAAAAGGAAAGTATAGAAAAGACAGGTGGACAAACACAGTTTTACAAAAACTTACCCGGCCGGTTGATCACAAAGCTTTTGGGGTCAGTTCCTCTCAGAGGTCTCTGGGGGGATCCTGGACGAGCCCCCAAATGTTTTACCTCATCCGCTGGACCCCTAAAAGACCACCAGGAACCCAATACACCAAAATGCAAAAGCAAAGGTTTATGGTTTATTTGGACTTAAGCTCGGGCTCTCAGACCTCACCAACTCAATGGATCCATGCTGAGAGCCCAGAATAAGGGAGAGTGGAGCCTTTTATAGGTTTTATCAAAGGGGCAGGGGATGCCAAAGATACATTTTTGTTGGTTCAAGGAGCCCGCATGAGCCAACATTATCTTAAACCGATTGGATGTATAAGATGCAGTTCTGGAACTTTCTTATTGGTAGGTGCTATTCTCAGGGCTGTGGAATGTGCTGACTGTTACCTGTGGGGCCAGGAGTCTCCGTTTTTACCTTAGAGGGCAGTTTCATGCCGGGCCTTGCTTAATCGATGGTTTGCGGGAGGGGGGGGGGAATAGCAGGCGGGGGTGTCAGGGCATGCCAGGGCATATCTAGGCATGTCTAAAGCAGCAGCCAAGCATTTTACAGAAGCGAAAAGAGCAGTTAGTGGGGGTCTGGAGGGATTGGGGGGTAGCGGGTGAATGAAGAGGGTCTCAGGGTTCTACACTCAATTTTGAAAGTAAATGGAGACATTTTTGTCAAGAATTTATCCACCTGGAAAACTATAGCTTTCCATCAAATTTCTGTTTACAGATACTTAGCGACAATATCCAAAACTAGAGGGAAAGATCCATAGCAATGATATCACCTGTTCATTTCTTACCCATAGTCAGTATTGAACTTGTGAATGTTGAAAAAACTAAATAAAACAGCAAAGGAGTGAATGAAGAGTCCTGCTTATTTTGAAGAAAAATATTCATATTAGAAAGTTATTTCAGTCTACTACTCAACAAAACAAATCTTTGGACTATTTCCCTCCTTTAACAATTTTTCTTCCTCATTTTGTCTTCTTTTCACAACAAGGAAGGCAATGCTGCTCACATTAATGTCATCTTTGAAGGAAAAGCCAAGTTATGAATGAAAATGATAACGAAGTTAACGAGGTGGGCAATTGCTTCCTGGAAGTCATGGGTTACAGGATTGTTCCTGTCTATAGAAAGACCAGCACAAATAACAACAGTTTCCTAACTAGCTCAGTACTTTAAATGCCAGTTGCATTTGGTCAAACTAAGATATAATAGTAATTGCATAGGTTACTAAGAAAAGGAAAATGATAATATAAAAATTGTTTCTTGATTATTTTATTTTTACTACTTTAATTATAACACATGACAAAGACAAATCCATTCTGACCCTCTTAGAGTAATCAATGCTCACACAAAACAATTACACACACTATTGAGAACACTGTTATGTAAGACTTTAAATTTAGCAAGTACTTTGATTGAAATTCATTACTTTATGTGAAATAAATGAATTTTATCCCTATGCTTTTTAAAAAGTTTACAGGTTTTCCTCAGTGTTACATAGTGTGGCAAAAGCTAACATCAGGCTTAACTGCCCAGTTTTTACTACTCATGCACAGAGAAGAATGAATAGTCCCCAGGAGCAGCATTTCAGAACTGGTCAGGACTCCTGTACAAGATTATGCTTCCTAAAAATTCCCCTCTGGTATACATAGACTTATTAAGTTTTGAAAGCTCAGGCCTGGGTGATGGAATTTTATTTCACTGTCCTGGGCTTTCCACATAGTCTCTTCACTGGGGAGTTATCTCAAACCTATAATCACTATCCTCAAAAAGTTGGCAAAACAACACTATATCTTTAGCAGCTGTAGTTCCAAGATGTCTGATCTTAGGATTCTTCTATATATATTTTTCCTAAACAAATGATCTGCATTTGCCTATCTACCAACATGAAGTCTCCCAGCCAAAAGCTGAAACAGATTTTCTTATTTCACTGAATTTTTTAAACTATATTTTCTTCACTGGCAGCACAACTGTGGGAAGACTAAATTAATTACTAACAGTTTCTGTGGAGAAAGAGGCAGTACTCAAAAGGCCAGTGGGACAATGTATGTATATTAGTGGGAGAGTGTTTTAAAAACATACATACAAAACCAGCATGTGGGGAGCAAGGCTAAACAAGTGAACTCAATGATTCATTATTAATATTATTATTTCAGAAAAAAAGCTGTCAAATTGTTCTGGTGTGATCATATCTATCCAAAACACAACAAATTGACAACTAGGTAGAAATAGCCTTAAAACAAGTTTAGGAGGTTTAACTTTCTACCAGTCAACTGGGATCTCTCTCCTGAGTTTGGCATCAAAATATTAGGTTTAGGAGTTTCAAACACAGAACTCTCTCCTGGGCTAAAATTCTCTCCTGGGTAAATGCTAAGATTAGGAGTTGAAAGAGTCACAGGTAGAAAAGCAAAGCAACCAACCTCACATAATCCACGGTGACCTTTATTAGTTAATGAGGGGTGACTACTGACCAGCAGGAATGTGAAGTAGCCACACTGGCAAAATAGCAGAAGAGCTTAAGTACTTTTGCACATGTAAACAGACTCATGGGGGTTGGGTAGAGGATCTAGGGCCTCCATTCTTCCCTGATAAAGGTCTCAGGAGGGCTTGTGGGAGACAATTAAAGGTCTGCATTCTCCCCAACTCATAAGGGTCTCAAAAGGTTTTGTTTGCTGAACTTTATGGTTGGGTTTATGGGGGTTCAGGATAGGATTGTTTGCAACAGTTACTTTATGGTTTGGGGCTAATGGAGGTCTCCTGTTAACCAGGGTTGCAGCAACAGTAACAGTAGTATGAATGAGGGTTATGACAGAGTTATACATGATTATCATTAAAAAATGATAATTATGGAGCTGGAGAGATGGCTCAGAGGTTAAGAGCACCAACTGCTCTTGCAGAGGGCCCGTGTTCGATTCCCAGCACCCATATGGTGGCTACGAACCATCCTTAACTCCAATTCTAGGGGAATCCGAAGCCCTCTCCTGACCTCCGCAGCATTGCATGACACAGGTGCACTCACATACATGCAGGCAATACACTCTTACACATAAAACAAAAATAATACATAAAATATTTAAAAATATATTATCTTTATGTTAATTATTTAAATATTTCATGTAGGCA
>NW_008340113.1:894858-898197 GCF_000622305.1 Nannospalax galili | reverse complement strand
ATTAGAGATTAGAGTGAGATTATCTCATGAAATTAAAATACTTTTCTATTTTCTAACATGTGTTAATTGATGCATGTTTCTAACTCATGGATATAGCATAATCTATCTGTTGATAGACATGTAGTTAAACATTTTTAATTTTTATTGATAAATTATAATGATTATTCATTCATAAAGTTCTATGTGTATCACTGGGTATTTTCTTTTTTTAATTTTTTTTTTATGTATATGAGTGTAAATACACCTGTGTCATGCAGTGCCTGCAGAGGTCAGAAGAGGGCATCAGATCCCTTGGAACTGAATTAAGGATGATTGTTAGCCACCATGTGGGTGCTGGGAATTGAACCCAGATCCTCTGCAAGAGCAGTCATGCTCTTAACCGCTGAGCCATTTCTCCAGCCCCTCACTGAGTATTTTCTAAAAATGAAAGTAGACTTAATAATTTACATTGTACAGACATTTTTAGGGAATAAGACATTTTCAAATTGCAACCCCAAAATTTATGCTGACGTAGACTCCCATTTGCAATGGAAGACTGGCTTCCAATTCTCTTACCAATGAGAAGCATTTATAATATAGTTTTACTAACTTTTTGAGAATTTCATAGAATGTATTTTGATTATATTTACCCAATTCCTTTCCCTAACTCCTCTGAAATTTACCCCTAACTCCCCATCCTCTCTCAACTTCATGCTTTCTTTTTATCCCACTGAATACAATTTGTGCTACCCCTATATTTATGAGTATGAGACCATACATTGGAGCACGGTGAGTCTATCAGGAGTCATATCTTAAGTAAACTGTCTCTCCCTACCTCAGAAGCCATCAACTCTCAATATCTTTTCAGTTATGGCTGGAGGCCTACTCCCTGCTAGAATGTTGAGTGGCCCATTTCACATGGGGAAAACCATGCCTGGAACTATAAATCTAGCCATTTTGGGGTGCTCACAGGCCCGGAACTGAATCTATTACTATTATTCTGTTAAATGTACACTGTATTAAATTGCTCTCTAAATCCATCTTTGTGCCCACAGGTATGTCAGAGAAATTTCTTTGTGCAGTGGTCAGTGGTAAGCCAAGAAACTTACAACTGGTCAAAATACTGAGAATAAGTGTTAATGAAGTGTCCTGACACAAATGGGACATCTATATCACTCCCCCAGATCAAGGCACAGGGACCATCATGGAACAGAGGGCAGAAAGATTGTATGACCCAGAGGCTGGGGAGTACTGGAGTGTCTTCTTAACATGACAGGCCCTATACACTCCACAGCTCTGGCTGCTTCCTTAATAAGACAACATGAGGAAAGCATTTTTTGCCATTTTTTATTGATTCATTGAGAATTTAATGCATACATACAATGTATTTTGATCATATCACACCCCTCTACTCTCCCTCCAAACTTCATATCCTTGTTTCTTAGCACACTGTGTCCAATAAGCACTGTGGTTGTGTGCATGAGTGTAGTGCACATGGACATTCTAACAGGTGCCACTTTCTTGAACAAAACTAATTCTCATTACCTGAGTTGTCTCTAACGGCCAAAACTCCTCAGCTAGGGAACAGGACTTGGTGCTCTCTTCTCTGATTTCTGCTGGAATTTTGACTGGCTTGATCTTGTACAGGTCTCCTTCAAGCAACCACAGCTGCTGTGAGTTCATGAGTACAATGGTTCTGACATGTCAAGAATACAGGGGTTTGTAACAATGCTCTCGAACCACTGGCTCTTACCATTTTTCTGCTCCCTCCTCTACAATGCACCCTGAGACATGTGTGTAGGAAATGAGATATAGATGTGTTATTTAGGGATGATCATTCCACAGCTTTTCATCCTCTGTACTCTGACCAACTGGAAGGCACTGTACGAATTGACATCCACCACAAAATGAAGGTGAAGCACACGTTTTTAATATTAGCCAAATTTGCAGATGAAAAATAGCATCTCATTGGTTTAATTTCTACCAAAAGAGTTTGAGTATTTTGTACAATTTTATTAATATTCAAAATACTTATTTTATGAATTATCTTTTTATTCACTTCTATTTATTACTATAAAATCACACTGCATTATAAGAACTTAAACTGTTTACACATATTTGTATTATATTCAAATACTTTTCTATTTCTTATTTGCTATTAAATTTTGTTTATGGAACTATTAAAAAGCACTTCAATGATTTTAAGATATGTATAATTAGTTATTTTGTTAGTGTTTATTCCTGTTTTGAAAATTCACATCTGTTAATTGTTGTTTCATTTTTATATTAATTATTTATAGTTAGTATAAAATAATTAGTTCATTATGGTATTTTCATACATACCTCATGCTTATTGATAACTCTTCCTTTTCCTCTCCCCCATTTCTTTATTCCCTTTTTCTGGTCATAATTTTTCTCCCCAACATCACTTGTATCCCTTGTTCGGTTTTCGTGTCACATACATTTTATTACCTTTACACCCCACAACAATTCTTTCCATATAAAATTTTCCTTTCTATTTTTCTCTTTTCATTATATGCACATGGATATACAAATTCAAGTCTAAGACTGGCATATGAAAGAGAGAGACAGAAAGAGAGAAAGACAGAAACAGACAGAGAGAGAATGTAGTATTGGCTTGGTTATTCTTTTAACATAATAATTTCAAGTTTCATCAATTTTCCAGCAAATGTGAATTCATTTTTTTAGAGCTGCATAAAATTCCATTGTGTATATGTATCATATTTTCTTTATTCATTTATGTCTTGGTTACTATCTTGGCTGGTACTATTTCTTAGCTATTGTGAATAGTGTACCAATAAACAACATGTGCAATTATCTCTGTGATGGGACTAAGAGCGATCTAGATATATACTCAAGATTGGTATAGCTTGGTCAGTTGGTAGTTCTATTTTTAGTTTTGTGAATGCCTCCATTACTGACTTCCATGATGAACAAACCAGTTTTCATTCCTACGGGTAGTTTGGAAAATTTCCCCTCTCTCAGTGCATAAATTTTATATTTGGGCTGGAGTGTCATTATCATACCCATCTTGTGCTTTTTTGAAATTCTAGTACTTGTGCAATACTACATTGTTGTGGCTGCAACATCTAGTTCTCTTATTAATAAAATGGTGGAGTATTTTTTCAGGCATTTATTAGTTATCCAGTTTCCCTTTTATCTGAATTTCTTATTCTAGTATTTCATCCAGCATTTCTTATCTGCTTCATTAGTTTATTGAAATATATCACTTATTCTTTTTTTTAAATTTATTTTTTTAATTAAAAGAAGCATTTCATTACAACAGCATTAACCTATTCAATAACAATTTTCTGAGCTAGGCTGCATCTCTTACAAAAT
>NW_008340113.1:893620-894119 GCF_000622305.1 Nannospalax galili | reverse complement strand
TCCCCTGGCTCCTTTCTTTTACCAGTTCCATCTATGTGAAGATAAGTCAAAGGACCTACTCGACCATGGTTGGCTTCGCCTGGAAGCATGGAGCAAATGATTCCTCTGTGTTGACCCTCCTCTTTATAGACTGGACACTTGTTCAAGTCAATCTGGGGGGTCACCTTGGCCTCTTTGATCTAGAGCTCAGATGACCCACCACCATTACAGGACATTTTGCGAGATGCTCATGGTCCCTGGGAACTAATCGACCTAGGAGGGCAGGGAGCAAAAAGTGTCCTTTGTATCCCTCTGACCCAATTAGTATAGATCTCAAGGTATGTCTGTTAAATATCCAAGGTTAGTTCCACCATTCTGGCATTTTTAATTACTGTGTGTCCTGCAGATAAATCTTGGGTAATGACCAGTTGGTCTCAAATAAACCTTATCTAGAGATATATTTCTTGATCTGTTATGTATAATTTGTCAGTAGATTGTAGGAATAATATGGTTCCCTCTG
>NW_008340113.1:892931-893357 GCF_000622305.1 Nannospalax galili | reverse complement strand
TTTCTTTTCCTTTACCTCCCTGTTTCCTTTCCATTATCCCGGTTCCTGTAGTTATGTCTGGTTGCATACTTATTTATCGGAGTCTTGATCTAGGATCAATATATGAGGGCTAACATATGTTGATTTTTTTTTCTAAGTCTGTGTTACTTCACTTAGTATAACTGTTTCTAGTTCCATCCACTTACCTGCAAATTTCATGATTTCATCTTTCTTTGCTGCTGAGTAAAACTCCATCGTATATATGAACCCCATTTGCATTATCCACTCATCAATTGAGGGATACCTAGGTTTCTTCCATCTCTTAGCTATTGTGAAAGAGCAGCAACAAACATGGATGTACAAGTGTCTCTGCAATAGGATGAGTTCTTTGCATATATGCCAAGGAGTGGTATAACTGGGTCAAATGGTAGGTTCATTTGTAGTTTT
>NW_008340113.1:891825-892826 GCF_000622305.1 Nannospalax galili | reverse complement strand
TCATTTGTTTTCTTGATCTTAGCCAGTATGACTGGGCTACGGTGAAATCTTAAAGTGGTTTTAATTTGCATTTCCCTGATTATTAGTGATGTTGAACATCTTTTAAGATGTTTCATAGCCATCTTTACTTCTTCTTTTGAAAACTTTCTGTTCAGCTCCTTAGCCCATCTTTCAATTGGGTTGCTTCTTGTCTTGGTTCTCTGCTTTTTAAGTTCATTATATATTCTGGTAATTAAACCTCTATCAGATGTGACCCTGGTGAAGATTTTTTCCCATTCTGTGGGTTTTCTGTTTGTTTCCTTAGTTGTCTCCTTTGATGTACAGAAGCTTTTTAGTTTGATGAGGTCCCACATGTTAATTCTTGCCCTTGTTTCCTGGGCTATTGGTGTCCGGTTTAGAAAGTCCTTTCCTACACCTATATCTTGTGTGTTTTCCCAATGTTTTCTTCTAAGAGTTTCAGTGTTTCAGGCTTTACATTTAGGTCTTTGAGCCATTTGGAATTGACTTTTGTGCAGGGTGAAAGATAGGGGTTTAGTTTCATTCTTCTGCAAGTGGAGATCCAGTTTTGCCAGCACCATATGCTGACCATGGTGTCTTTTCTCCAGTTAATGTTCTTGGTCCCCTTGTCAAATATCAGCTGGCTAAAATTGCAATTACTCATATTTGGGTCTTCAATTTTGTTCCATTGGTCTATGGGTCTATTTTTATGCCAGTACCATATTGTTTTTATAACTATAGCTCTGTAGGAGAGCTTAAAATCTTGTATAGTAATCCCCCCAGCATTGCTCTTAGTTCTCGGGGTTGCTTCAGCTATCCAGGGTCTTTTGTGCCTCCATATGAATCTTAGGATGTTTTTCCAACTCTGTGAAGAATGTCATGGGGATTTTGATTGACATTGCTTTGAATCTATAAATGGCTTTTGGTAGGATGGGCATTTTCATAATATTAGTTCTTCTTATCCATGAGCATAGTTATTCCTTCCATCTTCTGATCCCTTCTTC
>NW_008340113.1:891148-891393 GCF_000622305.1 Nannospalax galili | reverse complement strand
TATTGAGATGACCATGTGGTTCTTGTCGTTGAGCCCATTTATGTGATTTATGATGTTTATTGATTTACGTATATTGAACCATCCCTGCTTCTCTGGAATAAAGTCAACTTGATCATGGTGGGTGATCCTTTTGATGTGTGTCTGTATGTGATTTGCAAGAATTTTATTGAGAATTTTTGCATCTATGTTCATTAAGGACATGGGTCTATAGTTTTCTTTTTTGGTTGTATCTTTACCAGCTTTGG
>NW_008340113.1:890110-890573 GCF_000622305.1 Nannospalax galili | reverse complement strand
GAATACTTTTATTTCTTTCTTAATTTCTCTTTTGACCCATTCATCATTCAGGAGTGTGTTGTTTAATCTCCATGTGTTCGTGTGGTGATTTTGGCTTCTTCGGGTGTTGATTGTTCATTTTATTGCATTGTGGTCTGATAGAACACATGGAATTATTTCAATCTTTTTGTATTTGCTGAGCTTTGTTTTGTGCCCCAGTATATGGTCGATTTTGGAGAAAGTACCGTGGGGTGCTGAGTAGAAAGTATGTCCTTTGGTGTTTCGGTGGAATACTCGGTAGATATCTGTTAAGTCCATTTGATATACAGTTTTGTTTAATTCAGATGTCTCTCTGTTAAGTTCTCTGGCCTGTTGACCTCTCTAATGGAGAGAGTGGCATATTGAAGTCACCTACTATTAATGAGTTGGGGTTAATTTGGGTCTTGAAGTCCTGTACAATTTTTTTATGAAGTTGGGTGCACCA
>NW_008340113.1:867137-888337 GCF_000622305.1 Nannospalax galili | reverse complement strand
CCTCAGGAACTTGGGTGTTGGACTGACCTGAGACTCTGGCAGTGACGGCGCCATGCAGGGATGCAAAGGCAGATGGGGTGGGAAGAAGCCCCAAGATTTCCCAGGGAGTGGATTGAGTAGCTGGGTTGTGCTGGATGCAAAGGATCAGGGAGAGGAAAGGTAAGCCTTGGAGCCCCAGAAAGAGGCTGTCAGCCCCAGCAAGAGGCTGGCAGGTGTTGCAGGACCAGGGAAGTAGAGGGAGTTGAGGGCGGGGCCAGTTCCAGAAGCGGTGCTCCTGGGGCCCAAGAAAGGCACTCAGTTGGTCTGGGTGAGAAGGATCAGGAAGCAGTATTGGTTCTCCAGGTGTCTGGGGCCCCAAGACTAGGAATGGCGCAAGTCCACTATAGGCTTACCCCAAGAAGCCTGAGGATAGGAGTGCAAGCTAGGAGAGTTAGCCGGTGGTGCAGGTCCCAGGATGCAGAGAGAGGTGAGGGTGGAGCCAGGACCAGAAGTGGTGCTCCTGGTGCCCAAGAAAGGCACTCAGTTGGTCTGGCTGAGAATGGTCATGAAACAGTATTCATTCCCCAGGTGTCTGGGGCCCCAAGACTAGGAATGGTGCAGGTCCAAAACTGGGAGTAGCGAACAGCGGGGGAGATGGAAGGGTGAATGTGGCTTGGGGAGTCAAGGCACGGAGGGCTGCGCTATAGGCTTACCCCAAGAGGCCTGGGGATAGGAGTGCAGGCTAGGAGAGTTAGCCAGTGGTACAGGTCCCGGGAAGCAGAGAGAGGTGAGGGTGGGGCCAGGACCAGAAGCGGTGCTCCTGGGGCCCACAAAAGGCACTTAGTTGGTCTGGGTGAGAAGGATCTGGAAGCAGTAATGGTTCCCCAGGTGCCTGGGACCCCAAGACTAAGAATGGTTCAGGTCCCAAGCTGGGAGTAGCGAACAGCAGGGAAATGGGAGGGTGAATGTGGCTTGGGGAGTCAAGGCGCGGAGGGCTGCACTATAGACTTACCCCAAGAGGCCTGAGGATAGGAGTGCAGGCTAGAAGAGTTCTATATCACTTATTCTTAAATATAATTTAGTGGTTATTGGTGTTATTACTATCATTCTTTAGACAGTGGCTGCTTTAGATACATAGAAGTTTGCTATAGTGAAAATTTAAACACCTCTCTAAGGCTGATGAGTCTTGTGTGTGTGTGTATACACCTTTACAAAGTCATTGTACTTATAAAGATATTTCTGCAATTTAAGTGATGAAATGAATTTCATTGTATGGCAGGGTACATAATCCACTGGGGATTATTTTATATATGACATGAGATAAGGATCTGGTTTTACATTTTTTCACATGGTTAAATTATAATTTTAGCAAAATTTAAGAACTACTGAAAAATTTTACTCTCCATTGTACTATGATTTTATTGAATGTACATGTGGAAATCTTTCTGAGCCATTTATCATATTTAATTTCTCTGCCATTCTAAATCTTTACCAATAACACCATATTATTCAACTGAAACTTTAAAAAATAAAAAGATTTGGAAACCAGGTATTTCAAGTTCTTAAGGACACCTGTCAGTGCAGAATACTATACCAAGCAAAGCTATCTGTCATAATTGAGAAATAAAATAAAAAATTTCCATGAAAAAAACATAGATTATAGGAACTTACAGCAACTAAACTAGCTCTACAGATGATCCTGGAAGGAATTCTTCAAACAGAATTGAAAAAATTCAGTCATCAGATAATGGGAAAGAACAAACCATGTTTGAATAACACTAAGAAAGAGAGGAAGAGAAAAAGATGCTAAATACTCAACAAAAATGACAGGAATAAATATACAATTTTCAATTATAATTGAATAGTAGTAGTCTCGATTATTCTGTCTTTGAAGCTTTAGATTTGTGTGTTTAACTTGGAATATGTGTGAATCTCACCAAGATAGAACAGGCCCATGTGAAGGAAGGAAAAGAGGCATGAGAGTGAGGAGATAGAACACATATGACATGAACTTGGGGATTAGATATGGAAGTTTAAAATTTTAAGCAGATATGGGACAGAGGGGCAGGGGGAGGAGGCAGGATGTTAGGTTAATTAAAACTAAAGGTGTACAAAAAACCCTTATGGAAATCCACTACCCTGTGAAATAGTTACAAAACACAATTTTAAAAAAGAAAGAAGAGTTTGAACACAGGCACCCCTGCATTAGTAGACAATGCTTTCTGCAGAAGATGTAGGTAATTTAATGAAAGTCTCAATAGCTGGCATGAGATAACCTCCTTAGGAGTTATTCAGAGGTCCCAGAGGTACCAAAAACAAAGATTATTGACATTGCTCTTGATTGCCCTCCACAACTAGATGGTATGACCCAAAACACTTTGCTTGTAACATGAAGAGAAATGAAGCTGAAACTGACTTTAAAGCTTCCTACCTGCTAACTAGCTTCAATATACCAGAAGGTACTATGCAGGCCCAAGTGAGGGAACAATTTCATCACTGTATCTAGTGGTGAGTACTGCATGTTACAATTCTAGAGGTGCCCAGAAAATGTGACCACTGGTACAACAGTGGCATGATAGTTTGGGAAGTAAACAAAATGCTTTTGGATTAGATATGAAGCCTTTTTCTTAGGACAGTATCATCCCTGTTACTGTAACCCTGGTCAGTAGTCATAGATCCTAAGGGAACTTACTACTGTTTTGCTAAATGGACGTTTTATCAAACATTTATGTTTATACCCATAGAATAGTTCTGCCCTGGACCTTGGGCAGAGAAACTTCTCTCTTCAGTAGACAGTAGTTAATATAGAGACTCAAAAGAGCTAAGATTAAGTGACGATTGAGTACTTAGGGCTCAATGGGACTTTTATATAACCTGCAAGGGAAGAGGAAGCAGAAAGGATGTAAGAGCCAGATAGGGAGGAGTGTTATGGAATGCTGTTTTCTTACATGACAATGGCATTCTGTTGCTATGGTTACCTGCACAAGATTTGCACAAGATCAAACCAACAAGATCAATCAATATTTTAATAGGCAGCAGTTTTGGGACTTTGTTAGAAAAGAGAGAGAACATGAGGTATGTTAGGAATACCTGGGGGGTGATGAAGTTTTTGGTGATATGATCAAGATTTATTGTTTAGGGGCTGGAGAGATGGTTCAGAGGTTCATTGTTTAGGGACTGGAGAGATTGATCCATGGTTAAGAGCAGGTATTACTCTTACAGAGACCCTAGTTCAGTTTTCTTGTACCCATGTCATGTGGGTTACAACTGCCTGTAACACAAGATCCAGGGGATTGGACACCCTCTTCTGGGCTTTGTGGGCACCTGAACGCAGTATGTTCATACTCAAACACATACACATACACATACAAATATACACATAATTAAAAATAACAAATGTGTGTTTTGAAGATACTTTGTTTACATATATGAAATTGTAATAAAGAAAAATACAGTTGGGTTTGATGAGATTGAGGATGTATGAGAGTCCGTATTAAAAAAAGTATCTGACTTAAAGGCAAAGAAAACATATTTAAAAAATGGGGTTTGCATTCTATAAATTATATTTAACACAATGATCTTATTTAAGTTCAATTTTGCTGCTCTTTTGTCTTTTGTTGGCTTTAGATCAATCTGACATCCTTCACTGTGCTAGACCGTGATGCAAGATTCCCGAGTAGCTATACTACTGTCTGAATTTATTAGGCCTATAGAATTTAAGAACTAATGTGAAAGGAAGACAACCTGACATTCATATTTTATTTGCATGAATGCTGTTGCATAACAGAATTATAGAACAAATGAACAGCATTACAACTTCTCACTTATTAAAGCTCATACTCCTAAAATAGGCACTTTTAGAACAAAGGTTAGAGAGAAAACCAATGCATCCCTCAACTCTCACCAGTGAAGCTTCCTGATACAAAAGAGTGTGATGCACACAGAAGGCCACAACTGCCCAACTTTTAAAGACTAAGTAACTTCAGAATGTAGGATAGGACTACCATATGGAACCTCATCAACCCATAGCTCAGGGACCATTGTGGAAGAGGCATCAGAAAGATTGTAAGAGTCAGGACTGGTTCATGAACACAGGGAAACAGAGGCTTTCAGACCACTGGAAACTTGCACATGTGAACTTTTGGCAATGGTGACATTGGGTACAGGACCCATGCCAGCTCAATTAAACAAGGGCTGGAAGGAAAGGAAATAGTTTGTAGTCTGGCACAAGGCAGAACTGTTGGAGACTGCTGTTGAATGAGGGAGACTATTACTTACATACAATCTCTAGATGGGCTGACTAGACTCCAGTGGACAAATTTACACTGAAGGACATTTGGGTATAAATCCCTGAATGGATAGGACTTAACATGTATGGTGGAATACATGTGGTCTGTTGGGGGCATGGGGGAGGCATGGTTAGAGGAGGGGGTCTAAATTTGATTAAGAACTGTTGTATAAAATTACAAAAGTTCAATAAAAATACTTATGTATTTAAAAAACAGGCACATTAGGGTTTGGGGTTTATTTCTGTATACTACTGTTTAAGAGGAGCAAAATCAGTATCTGTTCTACAAAAACAGCTCTAAGTATATGTGGACTGAAAATTCAGTAATACTATTGAACTGCCTGTTACTCCAGATCCAGGGGATCAAACACCCTCTTAACAAAGAAGCAGGGGTTGTTTAGACTGAGGGGATGAGGTAACAAGAGGTATGTTTGGGGAACCTGAGAGAATGTCTTTTCAATAGCAATGTTCAAACATGAATTCAGTAGTGAATCTATTAATAGTTCTAGAAAAAGTATTCAATGCTGTTTGTCAAGATAATTTCTATGATTGTATAAGTTTCTTTAGATAGTATAAACTTTTTGTTTAAATCAATAGTCTCTTGACATGTTAAGGATACTAATTCATGTCTGAGAGTCTTGTTATATTTAACTTTCAGCCTATATTGCATAAAAGAAAAAGACTTACTCTTCCTTCAGTATATAACAGACTGACCATCATCTAAACTGAAGCTCCTCATTCCACATTTATGCATTAATTACCCAAACTTAACAGGCAACCTGTTCAAAATAGCAGAATAGAATATACAGTTGCAATCTGAATGCTATTGAGCTTGTGAGCTTGTGTGCTTGTGTTGCCATAAATAATAATTTTAGAAATAAGGAAAAACATTGATGATAGAATATGAAGTCCTTGGTTTAAGGGCTTCATGTTATTTATTCTAATTATCTCTGTGGGCCTCATTATTCAAAGTTCACAATAAATATTGGTTTCAATAAAAAAGAAAACAGCTGTTTCTCAATAATCATGGAAAGTCACTGAATTAGCAATAGTAAGTCTTTACATTTATTTTCTCATATTTTTTCTTTGCACACAAAATTACATGTATTTAACAAAGTTCACTACAATGGAAGAGGCTGTATTTGTTGAGGGAAAAATAATTGGACTTGAGCTACTTAGTTTTGAAGCTACCATAAACATAAACACTTAAAAACTTTATAAAACAGTATATATTTATTTTCCATCAAGAATAAACATTCATGAAATATGAGAGAGAGGAGGAAGAGGAAGAGAGAGAGAGAGAGAGAGAGGACAGACAGAGACAGAGAGAGGAAAGAAGAATGCAATCATAAATGTAAAAGTTATTTAACTTCTGCCTTTTGGCAAACAATTCTTTCTGCTCCAAAGGAAAATAATTTGAGTTATATATTGTTTCAAATGACTTTCAAGTTAATTGCTAAAGACTACTTTGTTGTCTTTGAAAATTAAATTTTACCAACCTTGCCACACTTGAGAATTGTGTCTTTGCAAGATATTTGCACAAAATTCCTTCATAGAAGCTCCTGGAAAATGCCATGTATGAAGGCTGCTATCTATTTAAACCCTAAAATAAATAAATTTCATTGGAATGAGGATATTGACATGAAAAGAGTATGTAAATTCCTATATGAGTATAAACTGTTTTCCATGTCACCATGACCCTCTTAGCACATAGTACAAGTGATTTACAAAGTTGGATTATTTTATTCAACTTCATATTTTAGAATAATAGTCTACATACTTCTATGCTACTCTGTAGGAAAATGTGACCACTGTTGAATGCTCTCTTCACATCTTTCTATAGAATGCAGTTAAGGAAAAGACTAGAAATGTTGACAGAGAGGTCTGAGTTTCTTCTGAATGTTTCTTCTGATGACCAATACCTGTCAACAGAGCAACGTTTATCCTTAACTGGACTATAGCATCAGCACTAGGTTGAGTTCAGTAGCTGTTGGAGTACTTTATGGATCTCAAAGAGAGCAGGTGGTATTTAAGGGGCTATTCTTGCACTTAAGATATAGTCTAAAACAGATTTAAGCTTTTTTGACCTCATTTTACCATGCTGGCTTGCTTATGAGTGTGTTTTTGGTGGTGTTAATGTTGTAGTTTAGTTACTACAATTTATGGAGTAACATAAAATTTTTATCACTAAATATAGATTGTACTCAGCCAGTCACGACATTTGTTCTCTGTTTTTTCCTGCAGCCAGGAAGATGTAATCAGAGTATTAATTCTGAAGCCAGTTAATAACTTTAGAAGGTTGAGTGCATCCTCACATAGGTTGTCTCACATGTATGTGCTAGGTAATTTTCATTGTCAAGTTGACTGGACTAAGAAAATACTAAACGATTAGTTAAATGGACCTCTGTATTTCTGTGATTATGCTTCCAAAGACAATTAGATCATGAGAGCTCTGACCTACTGAAACATTCAAACTGCTGATGAATTTAGCATTTGAATAGACCCTTGGGCAGTGGTGGAACTGTAGCTGGTGGCCTGCTTAGAGACATTTGGTCACTGAGGGCATGTCCTTGGGGGGTATATCTTTGTCTCCTTCCTGTTATGGTTCAGTCACATGTTCTTGCTACTGCAGTATTCTACCTGAGGATGTGGGCTAGGCACCCATGGCCTGAGTACCCTCTGAAACCATGATCCAAGATAAATCTTTCTTGGGCTGCAGGTTCTTTAGATTTCTATATAGCTTTTTCATACATCCTTTATTTTGGTTAACCCTTCTCCTCTCAAGTTCCCTTATCCTGTCTCCCATTGATCCTTGAAATTTTTTAGTTTTCCTCCTCTCTGCTTTGATTTTAACATCTCACCTCCAGGAACAAATCCACCCCCAATTACCAGTTTCTGATTTCCTGGCTTCCGCATGTACTCCAAGTTAAACACATAAAACAGAAGATTTGAAGGTAAGAATTATATGTTTAAGAGAACATGTGGCATTTGACTTGCTGGGTGGATGGTAGAGGGGCTACCAAGGTCCCACACCTAGCTGAGATGGTATGGCCAGTTGATGGCTGCTAAAGAAGGGAGAGTAACTTTTCTTTGGGATATGTCTGTTGGTAAGCAGTCCAGAGACCCAGTGGATAGCTACATCCCAAGTGAATATGGGCTGAACTAGTTATATTAAGTGGGTTACTAACATATATGAAAATGAAGACATGAAATTAGGAAGGAAACATGTTGTGGGGTCCTGGAGGCAGCTGGATAGGGGTGAAGATGATGAAAACACAATGTGTACATACATAAAATGTTAGAAGAAAAATTAAAAATCATTGTTTAAAAAAGAGTAGTAAGGGGCTGGAGAGATGGCTCAGCAGTTAAGAACACTGTTGTTCTTGCAGAAGACCCAGGTTCAAATCCCAGCACTCACAAGGCAGCTAACAATTGTCCATAACTCCGGTATCAGGAGATCTGACAGCCTCTTCTGACCTCCACAGACATTGCATGATACAGGTGCACTTACCTACATGCAGGCAATTATGCACATACACCTAAAATAAAAATAATTTTTAAAAAGTGTAGTAAACAGGTTATGACAACATTAGGATAAATATCTGTTAAATTATTTTGAATGCATATTTCACTGCTTCTAAAGATGATGATTTTTGTGGAAGTATTTTCTGAAAAGGTTAACTCTTCAAATGCAATGTTTTATTCCAAAATAAATTTTAAATATAAATTTAAAAAATCTTTCCTCTCTTAACTTGTTCTCTCTAATATTTTGGTTACAGCAAGGAGAAAGCTACCATGCCACAACTAGTGCTATTTTACTTAATAGATCTATTAATAGATTCTAAGGTTATATTCATGTGGAGCCTCCAACTTGTTGCGTCTATAAATGTAATTAACACTGGTGTCTGTTTATGTTAAAATATATTTCATGAACAGCTACTTTCTTATTTCTCTGTTGTATTTTATTTCTCTATTATATATTAAGAAACTACTCATGATTACATTGTGTTAATCAGGGTAATTGAGGATTTTGATGGTTTCAAAATGTCCCCACAGACTCCAAGTATTTAGAGATTTTGTTCCCAGGGGTGGCAATTTTGGGAATTTTTAGGTGTTGTGGCTTTGCTGGAGGAAGTGCATCACTGGGGGTGGACTTTGAGCACTCTTTAACCTTGCTGGATTTCCAGTCACTCTCTCCTTCCTGTACCTGTTTGAACATGTAAATGTTTAGCTTTCTGCTCCTGTTCCAGCTACTTCACCATGCCCCCCTACCATTATGGACTCTAACATCTCTGGAACCTGGAACCATAAGGTCAAATAAAATCTTCTTCCCTTGGTCATGGTGTTTTATTATGGTGTTTTGGAAAAATCAGGAGAGACCAACAGTCATGTGAGGAGACGGAGTTTAATTTTACACTAGCAGACTGACACCTGAATCATTCTGCAATGATGCCAGCCTCTTGTTCAAGTTTTGGAGGGCATATATACTCATATATGAGGAATTCAAGCAAATGGCAAATAGCACATATGTGATAATTAGGTAAAAAGTTAAATGGCACATGCATGATGATTAAGTGGTTTACAGGTAACATATGGTAGTATATGGTTACAGGAATGTCACAGTTTGGGGAAACAAAGACTTCAGTCCTGGGTAACTGAGGGGTAGAGAAAGTTCCTGTTTTACTTTTCCCATTCTTATCTTGGGACCTTTTCAGGTCCAAAGTTCCTAGCAACCATTCTAAGTGTTTCATCACCATCACATTGTAAGAGCTTTTAGCAACTCTCTGTTTTTTAGTACAGAAGTTGGTACCAGGATCCTGGTCTGTTGGCTATGAAGAACCTAACCATGTGAGTTTTTGGAGGAATGTGGTAGACTTCGGAAGTTTGGACAAAAATAAACTGTTGATTGCTGTAAGCACCGTTTAACGGGCTATTCTAGTAGGAGCTTGAAAGTAGTATGGAAAATGATGTAGTTCCAGGGGTGGGGGTGGGGACAGTAAAGAGTCTGGCTAGAGTCTGCCCACAGTCTAAGAGGTTGCCAGAGGCTAAGTTTAAAAGTAATGGACTAATTTTTTGGTGCAGTAAATTTCAAGACAGCTTAATGTAGAATCAGTGATGTGACCACCAATGGTGAATTTTATGCAGAACTACAGTGAAAAAGAGCAAGTGGAGTAGAAAGAAATACAGAAAGTACAGTTTGGATTGAAAAAGAGCATTAGTTAGCTTAATGTTGGAGCCAATGCTTGTGTTCATTTTGATAATAGATTAAAGTAGTTAAGGAGAGACCTAGAGATTTGCATTTAAACAACGGAAAGAGTAAGTTCAGAGAAAGGCCCCATAGCCTTGTGAAAAGAAAAAGGCTAAGGCTAAGGCATTTGCTCCTAGAAAACTGCAAGCCACAAAATCTACTAGTAATTTGGATGAATCCTGCCAGTGTCTGTCCCAGGATGGCTGCTAGACAAACTTGGCAGTATAGTTCAGGTGGTGCTGGCTTTTGAGGAATGAAAGATACAAGAGTGACAGGATCATCAGTTCTTGCTGCCTAGTTTCAGAGAGCCACTGAAGCCAGAAGGGGTGTATCAGAAGTGTCCCAGCATAAAGAAAGCCCTAAAGGGCCAAGGGGCCCTGATAAGCCATTTTTTGAAGCTGCAAAGGCAAAGTCTGGTTGGCAGTGGAGACCTCAAGGAGACACTGATGATGTTAGAGCAGTGAGACATCTACCAATGAGAGTTATATACAGAAAAGTGGTACCAGCTCAAGAGACAATATGTTGTTTGCAGTAAAACTGGAGGGGTTAAACCATCTAAGCACTTTGGAAATGAAGTCCCAGATGTTGGACATGGAAGTACTGGATTAGGTGTTTTCTCCCAAAGTTTTTTGGACTTGTTTGGATATTTCCTCAGTGTGCCCTTTGGGGTGATGCAAGAGTGCCTTGCTTGATGGGGAACTTGCTCTCATGATGGGTGGCGATACTGACAAGTGACAGAGTCTTGGACCCTGGGACTTGTGTCTTTACAATAAGCCCTTTATTATAAAATTCAGATAGTTTTTATACATTGAAAGGAACTGGCAGTCATGTGGGGTATGGCAGTCACATACAAAGATTTAGGGTACAAAGATACAGGACATATAGTCTTTTAATTGGCTCCAGAAGGATGCTTAAACTTTTACTGAAAGTTTTCAATGCCCATCCGGTAATTTATTGGCCACAATGTTTTCTTTCTTAGAGTTAAAAGCAAGGTAAACTTTTAGCTTTTAGGTCAGGAGTAAACCTTTAACCTGGCCTAATCTCTTAGCTAATGGCAGCTGAGTTATTTGTTCTGGACAGGGAGATGAGATAAGGGTTGTTGACCCAGACACTACCACAGAGCAATGAGCCTGCTCTTATGATCTGGTAGCTTTCTCTTGTCAATCTCACAGTGTTCTGCAAGACAGGGATTGTCAGAGCTACTGTTTTCAGTGCCCCTCCCTTTAGCAGAAAATGCAGCCTGGACTTAAAAGTTTTAGGCTCATCTCTCCCTAGGGTATGGCATCCTGGGTTCCTACATGCCCCCATTCCTCCCTTTTGGAATGGGAATGTGTATTTAGTTCTTGTATGTTGGAAGTATGTATCTTTTGATTTTATTGGGAAGAGACTTTGGATTCTGGACTTTTGAATATCATTGAGATTGGTAAAGACTAAGAGAACTTTTCCAGGTGGGAAAAATACGTTTTGATTTTTTAGAATATTTTATTTTGTAACAGAGCAAAAGGTAGGGGATTACTTACAGAAGAGTGGGTAATCTCCATTTACAGTTGTACTGTAAAGTCCACACTCTAATACAGATCCTGTGACATCCAAATAGCCCCACAAAATGGTGAGGGAGGTACCTCTTGGTGTTTTCCACATATATATCCTTTATCCCTCCCACCACATGCAGCTACGATCTACTGATTGGGTGGGAGGCATAACTGATTTCCCCTTGACTCCTTTATGAGCAAGGGAAGATGTGACTAGAGCTTGCTGGCATAGTGATTAGAGGTCATTTCTAGTTAACAATCCACCCCTTCCTCTGGGTCTTACATTCTTTCTGCCAACCTCTTCTGCAAAAGTTCCTGAGCCTTGGAGGGGATGGTGGGTGTGGAATGATCTTCCTCCCATGGTGGCAAGGGACTGAACTTTCAGGTCTCTGCATCATCTGTTTACCATGGGCTGTTGGCCAATTACGGTGAGATTCCATCTAATATAAAAACACACAGCAAGAAGCAAGAACAACTAAACAGTGGTTGCTACAATAACTTAACCTATGGGTGTAAAAACAAATCCTTGGTTGGTACTTTAGCAGGTCCATCATTTACACAAAGTAATTGCAGTGACTTTCCACTGGGGCCTATATGCTCCCTTGCCACAAGGACTTGGTTGGGTCTACAGTACAAGTCATGTGTTCCACCCCTAGGAGCAGGCATTATATCCAATCTGAAATATGCTAGTTGTACATGTATGAGGTGCTCCACTATTGCACCAGCAGGAACATCTTGTTTGATACGTTGGTAGTGCAACACACGGGGTCTGTCATTGAAGAGAATTATAGGGGACTATTCTCTCCCAGTCATCTACGTGTTGCCTTTTGGCACCATGAAAGCCACCATCCAATGGCGCAGAATTTCCACCTTAATCTAAGCTTAATTTCTTTCTCTCCTGTGCTCACATCATGCAGTGTCTTCAACAATAGGGTTTTTCTATTCACTTCTGGTGTACAACCAACATTATTGTCAATAGCCTTTATTGTTTTGGTGACCTCTAGTGTCCCTCAGGCCAATAGCTCATAGGGGGCAACCCACCTCTGTCACTGTGATTTTATTTAACAATGATATTTCTTCTGGGAGGGATTCCTTCCATTCCCACAGGGTTGCTTAAGGCTGTTTTATTGTTGTTGTTGTTGTTTTGTTTTTGTTTTACTGTGTATCTGGAGAATTCCTCCCCCATTTATTCCCATAGTTATTTGTATAGTCCTCCTTCCCAATTCTCACCATTAACTACCCTCTTTTTACATATTTATCACTTAATTACACCTTTATCCCACTAATCGTCTTTCTTGGGTTCCTTCTTTCCCTTTACCTCCCTGTTTTCCTTCCATATTTCTGGTCCCTGAAGTTCAATCAGAATATGCACTCACTTATGAGGATTTGGTACTAGGATCCACAGATGAGGGCAAACATATCTCTTTTGTTTTTCTGAGTCTGTGTTACTTCACTTAGTATAACAGTTTCTAGATCCATCCATTTACCTACAAATGTCATTATTTCATCTTATTTTACTGTTGAGTAGAACTCCATTGGGTAAATATACATTGTCCTTAACAACTCATCAGTTGAGGAGGACTTAGGTTGCTTCCATCTCTTAGATATTGTGAAAAGAGCAGCAAAAACATGGTTGTACAAGTGTCTCTACAATAGGATGAGTTTTTGGGGTATATGCCAAGGAATGGTATAACTGGGTCATATGATAGATTCATTTTTAGTTTTTTAAGTGTTCTCCACACTTTTTTTCCATAGGGCTTATACAAGTTTGCAATCTCACCAGCAGTGAATGAATGTTTCCCTTTCCCCACACCCTCTCCAACATTTGATATCATTTGTCCTCCTGATCCTAGGCATTCTGACTAGGGTAAGGTGAAATCTTAAGGTGGTTTTTATTTGCATTTTCCTAATTACTAACAAGGTTGAACACCTTTTGTTTCTTAGCCATCCTTATTTCTTTTTTTGAGAACTCTTTGTTTAAAATTTTAGTCAGTCTTTTAATTGGGTCATTTGCTTTCTTGCTTCATTGTTTTCTGAGTTCTTTGTATATTCTGAGTTCTTTGTATATTAAACCTCTGTCAGATGTGTCAGGGGTGAAGAGAAATTTCCCTCACTCTGGGTTTTCTCTTCCATTCTTGATTGCTTCTTTTGCTGTACAGAAACCTTTTATTTTAATGAGGTCCCACTTGTTGAGTGGTGACTTTAATTCCTGAGCAACTTCTGTTTGATTTAGAAAATCCTTTCCTATACCCATATCTTGTAGGTTACTCCCAATATTTTCTTTTAATAGTTTCAGGATTTCCAGTTTCACATTGAGGTCTTTGATCTATTTGGAGTTGACTTTTGTGCAAGATGAAAGAAAAGGATCTAGTTTCATTCTTCTACAGGTGGATATCCAGTTTTGTCAGCATCATTTGTTGAAGATGCTGTCTTCCCACCATTGTGTGTTCTTGGCACCTTTGTCAAATATCAGGTGGCGGAAATTGCATGTACTCATATTTAGGTCTTCAGTAATGTTCCATTGATCTGTTTGTCTATTTTTGTGCTAGTACCCTCGTGTTTTTATGACTATAGCTCTCTCATATACTTTGAGACCTGGTATAGTAATCCCCCACTCCCAGTGTTGCTCTTTGTGCTCAGGGTTGCTTTGGCTATCTGGGGTCTTTTGTGCTTCCACACAAATTTAAGGATTTTTTTTATTATGGGAAATATGTCATGGGGATTTTTATTGGGATTGCATTGAATTTATATACTGCTTTTTGTAGGATGGTCGTTTTCACAGTATTAATTCTTCCAATCCATAAGCATGGCAGATCTTTCCATATCCTGGTGTCTTCCTCAATCTCTTTCTTTAATGATTTAAAATTTTCATTGTAGAGATCTTTGGTGTCTTTGGTCAGGTTTATTCCAAGATATTTTATTTTTTTGCAGCTATTATGAATGAGAGCATTTCCCTGTATTCTTTTTTTCTCCAACTGCTTGTTATTGGTATAAAGAAAAGCTACTGATTTTTGTAGATTAACTTTGTAACCTGCCACTATACTGTCCTAACTGTCTTAGCTGCTCTAACTGTCCTTCTTCTCATAACGGTCCTAACTTTCCTAACTGTTCTAAATGTCCTAACTGTCCTAACTACTCAAACTGTCCTACCTGTCCTAACTGTAATAGCTGTCCTAACTGTCCTAAGAGTTCTAACTTTCCTAATTCTTCTAACTGTCCTAACTATAATAACTATCCTAACTGTCCTAACTGTTCTAACTGTCCTTTCCTAATAGTTGTAACTATCCTAACTGTCCTAACTTTCCTAACTGTCCTAACTGTCCTAACTGTTCTAACTGTCATAACTGTCATAAATGTCCCAACTGTCCTGTTCTAACTGTCCTAACTATAATAACTGTCCTAACTGTCCTACCTGTCCTAACTATTCTAACAGTTCTAACTTTCCTAACTGTCCTAACTGTCCTAAATGTTCTAACTGTCCTAACTGTTCTGTCCTAACTGTTTTAACTGTCCTTACTGTCCTAACTGTACTAACTGTTCTAACTGTCCTAACTGCCCTAACAGTCCTAACTGTCCTGACTATAATAACTGTCCTAAATATCCTAACTGTTCTAATGGTCCTAACTGTCCTAATTATAATAACTGTCCTAAAGGTCCTAACTGTCCTCACTATAATAACTGTCCTAACTGTACTAACTGTCCTAACATCCTAAATATCACAACTGTCCTAACTGTCCTAATGGCAATAACTGTCCTAATTGTCCTGAATGTTCTAACTGCCCTAACTCTTCTAACTGTCCTAACTATAATAACTGTCCTAACTCTTCTAACTGTCCTAACTGTCCTTATGGTCCTAACTGTCCTAACTATAATAACTGTCCTAACTGTTGTAACGGTCCTAACTGTCCTAACTCTCCTAACTGTCCTAACTGTCATAAGAGTCCTAAATATCCCAACTTTCCTAACTGTCCTAACTGGAATAACTGTCCTAACTGTCATAACTGTTCTAAATGTCCTAACTCTTCTAACTGCACAAAGTATAATAACTGTCCTAACTGTCCTAACTGTTCTAACTGTCCTAGATCTTAACTGTCCAAACTATAATAACTGTCTTACCTGTCCTAACTGTCTTAACTGTCCTACCTATAATAAATGTCCTAACTGTCCTACCTGTCCTAACTGCCTAACTGTTCTGTCATAACTGTCCTAACTGTCCTAGCTATAATAATTGTCCTAACTGTCCTAACTGTCCTAACTGTCCTAAGTGTTCTAACTGTCCTAACTGTCCTAACTATTCTAACTCTCCTAACTGTCCTAACTATAATAACTGTCCTAACTGTCCTAACTCTTCTAACTGTCCTAACTATAATAGCTGTCCTAACAATCCTAACTGTTCTGTCCTAACTGTCCTAATTGGCATACTGTCCTGACTATAATAACTGTTTTAAGTGCCCTAACAGTCCTAACTGTCGTAACTGTTGTAATTGTCGAAACTGTCCTAACTGTCCTAACTGTCCTAACTGTAATAAGTGTCCTAACTCTTCTAACTGACCTAACTCTTCTGACTGTCCTAACTGTCCTAACTATAATAACTCTCCTAACTGTCCTAAATGTTCTAACAGTCCTAACTGTCCTAACTATAATAACTGTCCTAACTGTCCTAACAGTTCTAACTGTCCTAATTGTCCTAATGGTCCTAACTCTCCTAGCTATAATTACTGTCCTAACTGTCCTAACTGTCCTCACTGTCCTCACTGTTCTAACTGTCCTAACTGTCCTAACTATTCTAACTGTCCTACCTGTCCTAACTGTTCTAACTGTAATAAATGTCCTAACTGTCCTAACTGTTCTAACTGTCCTAAATTTTCTAACTGTCCTAACTGTCCTAACAGTCCTAACTGTGCTAAGTATAATAACTGACCTAACTGTCCTAACTGACCTAACTGTCCTAACTATAATAACTGTCATAACTCTCCATCCTGTCCTAACTGTCCTATCAGTCCTAAGTTTCCTAACTGTCCTAACTGTCCTAACAGTCCTAAATATCCCACCTGTCCTAACTGTCCTAACTGTGCTAACTGTCCTAACTATAAAAACTGTCCTAATCATTCTAACTGTCCTAACTCTTCTAACTATCCTAACTATAATAACTGTCCTAAATGTCCTAACTATTCTAACTGTCCTAACTATAAAAACAGTCCTAACTGTCCTAACTGTCCTAACTCTCCTAAGTGTCTGAACTGTCCTAACAGTCCTAAATATCCCAACTGTCCTAACTGTCCTAACAGTAACAACTGTCCTAACTGTCCTAACTGTTCTAACTGTCATAACAACTTTAACTGTCCTAACTGTCCTAACTGTAATAACTCTCCTAACTGTCCTAACTCTTCTAACTCTCCTATCTCTTCTAACTATCCTAACTATAATAACTGTCCTAAATGTCCTAACTGTTCTAACTGTTCTAACTATAAAAACAGTCCTAACTGTCCTAACTGTCCTAACTCTCCTAAGTGTCTGAACTGTCCTAACAGTCCTAAATATCCCAACTGTCCTAACTGTCCTAACGGTAACAACTGTCCTAACTGTCCTAACTGTTCTAACTGTCATAACAACTCTAACTGTCCTAACTGTCCTAACTGTAATAACTCTCCTAACTGTCCTAACTGTTCTAACTCTCCTAACTCCTCTAACTGTCCTAACTATAGTAACTGTCCTAACTGTCCTCACTGTCCTAACAGTTCTAACTGTCCTAACTGTCCTAACTGTTCAAAGTGTCCTAACTGTCCTAACAGTCCTAACTGTTCTAACTTTCCTAAATATCCTAATGGTCCTAACTGTCCTGACTGTAATAACTATCCTAACTGTCCTAACTGTCCTAACTGTTCTAACTCTCCTAACTCCTCTGTCCTAACTATAATAACTGTCTTAACTGTTCTGTCCTAACTGTCCTAATCGTCCTAACTGTCCTAACTGTCCTAACTGTTCTAACTGTCCTAACTGTCCTAAATGTCCTAACTGTCCTAAATTTCCTAACTGTCCTAACTGTCCTAACTGTAATAACTGTACTAACTGTTCTAACTGTCCTAACTTTTAGGACAGTTAGGAGAGGTAGGACAGTTAGGACAGTTAGATCAGTTAGTACAGTTATTATAGTTAGGATAGTTAGGACCATTAGGACAGTTAGTACAGTTAGAACAGTTAGGATAGTTAGACAGGTAGGACAGTTAGGACAGTTATTATAGTTAGGACTGCTTTTAAAGTGTCCCAGAGTTTTTGTTATGTTGGTCTTTTTGTTGAATACCATGAATTCTCCCCCTTTCTTTCTTAATTTCTCCTGTGACTCACTCATCCTTTAGGAGTGTGCTCTTTAAACTCCATGAATATTAGTGACAACGGCTTCTTCCATTGTTGATTTTGAGCTTCATTTCACTGTGCTCGGATAGAATGGATGGAATTATTTTGTTGTTTTGTGCCCCAGTTTGTGGTCAATTTTTGGAAAGTACCATGGGGTCCTGAATAGAAAGTGTATTGTTTGGTGCTGAGTGGAAGAGTCAGAAGATGTCTGTTGGGTCCATATATCTGTATGGTATCATTTAATTCAGACATCTCTCTGTTTATTCTTTGTCCATTGGACCTGTCAAATGGAAACAGATGGGTATTGAAATCCCCTACTATTACTGAATTGGGATTATTCTGTGTCTTTAAGTCCTGTAGTATTGTTTTCATGTATCTGGGTGCACCAGAGTTGGTACATATACCTTCTGGATTGTAATATCTCCTTGGTCCATTGTTCCTTCGATCAGAATGAAGTGACGCTCTTTATTTCTTCTGATTAGTTTTAGTTTGGAGTCTATTTTATCAGATATTAGAATTGCAACCCCTACTTGTTTCTTAGTGCCATTGCTTGGAACATTCTTTTCCATTCTTTTATCTTAATGTAGTGCCTGTCCTTGAAGGTGAGATGGGTTTCTTATAGACAGAAAAGAAATGGATTTTGTTTCTTAATTCATTCAACTATCCTTGGTCTTTTGACTAGAGACTTTAGTCCATTGATATTTAAAGTTATTACTGAAAGATGTTTATTGGTTGTCATCATTTTGATTACTGTTTGCATTCTTTGTCTAATTTTGTGTTTCCATAATTATACCTTTATTTCATTTCTTTAGTTGCTCCTGGGGTATAGTCATTCCTTTCTCTGTTCTTTGTATTGCTTCAAGTATTCTTTGAAGGGCTGTTTTTTTTTTGTTTTGTTTTTTTTTTTTTTTTGGTTGGTAAAATATTCTGGGCTGGCATCTATGGTCACTTAGAACTAGAAATGCCTTGTTCCAGGCTCTTCTGGCCTTCATAGTTTGCATTGATAAGTCAGCTGTAATTCTGATGGGCTTTCCTTTATATGTGATTTGTTATTTTTCTTTTACTGCTTTCAGTATTCTCTCTCTGTTCTGTACATTTAGTGTTCATACTATGATATGCCATGGGGAGCTTCTTTTCTGGTCCTGTCTATTTGATGTTCTATGTGCTTCTTTTATTTGTAAGAGTATTTGGGGAAATTTTCTTCTGCAATCCTGATTAAGATCTGGTCAATACCATTAATCTGATATTCTTCTCCTTCCTCTATGCCTATGATGCATAAATTTTGTCTTTTCATGGTGTCCTACATCTTCTACATATTCCATTCCTTTGTTTTTTTAAACTTTTCTAAATCTTTGCTTGAGTGATTCAATACTTCAACTTTATCATCCAGGCTTGAAGCTTGATATTCTGTTTTTTGATTCATTCATTTTGTTGGTGAGGCTTTCTCCTGTCTTTTCTAATTGATTTATTGAGTGTTTCACTTCCTTCTTCATATCAGCCTTAGTTTTCTCCAATATTTCTACCCATTTTGTGGATTCATTCAGAAGCTATCCCCATCTTCTTTTAGTACTTTAAGCTGTTTGTTTGTGTGTTCTTTAAATTCATTGAATTTTATGATCATGTTTGTAATTGTGCTTTTGAATTCTGTGTCCTGGGTTATCTCTAGGGCCTTCTCATTATAGGATGGGTCTATAGGACTGTTGGTTCTTAGTGGGAACATATTATTATTATTATTGTCATATTGCTATTTTTTCATTGTCATGTTTGAATGTGGATTTCTTTTGTTCTTTCTGATTCTCGTGTGAGCCTTCCTTTGTTTAAAGTCTTTCTCTGTATATTTGATGTGCCTTTACTGTTTCCTTGTTGGGTATGAAAAGTTGGTTGGTCTAAGCTTCAGGTTCTCTCTTTTGATTTTATACCAGAGGGGCCAGATGGCTGTAGTTCAGCTGCTCAGGAGTTCCCACAGAGGCCCAAATTGGATGAGGATCAAATGCACCTCAGGAGTCCTCCTAAGGTCTGTGCACCTCTAGTCAGAAGGCACAAGACAATTTGGGAAGGTTGCTAGGTGGAGGTTGGATTCAGGAGATTTCAGGCAGCCTGCAAAAGTCTGCCTGGAAGTCTGCCACTAGAAAAGGGCAGGGAAGCCTAATGCTGCAGCAATGAGAGTGAATGTATATGATCCCAATGTAGGGGGATGGACAAGGAACTATTTGGAGACCTCACTGTCTCGCAGAGTTGATTAGGTAGTCCACAGATCTGGAGTGATCAGCAAAAGAGGGCCTGTGCCCAAGGCTAGATAGAGAACACAATGTGGGGTCTACGAGATTGGATTTTCTCACATTATAAGGGAATCAAAGCACAGTGGGTGGGATTGATTTACCAGTGAAGAAGGCAGGCCTAGGTAATTCAAGGCATGTTGGTGTGACAGACAGCCAAGTTAGAAGGCTGGTCTCAGGTGTGCAAAGGCAAGTTCATAGTGGGGACTGTCGGGAGCTGGAGAAACAACATTCATTACCAAAAAATATAATATAGCTCTACAAAGAGTTGACTTAAGCAGGAAATTCTGCCTGCACTAGTAACCTTGAGAAAGAATTTATGGCAAGGTTATCTTTCTCTTCCTCTTGCAAACAGTTCTCGGAAAGATAAGTCATGCAGTAATCTCTTGGAACACCTGGCAGTCAGTCACGTTGCTGAATTGCTCAGTCCCCCTCCATACCCATAAAAATGCTGTAACCTTATGACCAACTTCTTCAACCCCTTCTAAATACAAACTGTATATAAGAAAAGCTTGCAATACAATAAAGCGACCCTTGACAAGTGGACTTGCTTGGGCTCCATCTCCTCTTTCTCACCCATTTTTCTTTTCAGGGAGTGGTCCCCCTTGAGCTTTACCTGTACAGGGTCCCCACAGGTTGGGGCAAGTGGCGCCTAAATGTGGGGCTCGAGGTACGGACCCTCGCCAGACAGAGACGGTTGAAGACAGACCCGGGTACGCGCTTGAGGATGGCCTCCGACAAAGTGAAAGTAACTGCGCCAGATCGCCGTCTCATTTGATCTGCACTCTCACCGCTCATGAGGAGCTGCTGATCTGAGGTAAGTGGTCTCTGTCTCAAAAAATGGGCCAGCAACTGTCTAAGGAGGCTATTTTTATTAGGGACTTGAAGGCCTCCCTCAGAGAAAGAGGTGTCCGAGTTAAGAAAAAAGATCTTGTAAATTTTTTCGTGTTTGTGAGTGACCAGTGTCCTTGGTTTGTTATAGATGGTCCTGAAATCAACCCTAAAAAATGGGACCGAGTGGGACAGTGTTTAAATGAACTATTAAAGGATAAAGGCTCTGAGGCAGTTCCCATTCAGACTTTCAGCTATTGGACATTAGTCCGAGATCTTCTCAAAGACTCTCCTGAAAACAAAAGTAAAATTATTTCCCTAGCTGAGGATTTCATTAAGCCCCTTTCTCGGTCTGCCTCTGTGTCATCCATTAATAAGACAAACCTTCAAAAAGTAACTCAGGGTGCCGCTCATCAGGAGCAGACCTCGCCTTGCCCATCAGTCGTGATCGATATGCCTCCCTCGAAGCCAACCGCTACAGGCGGGCCAACCCAACTTTATCCAACATTGCCCAAGGTAGAGAGAAAAGAAAAACCTTCTTCCAACTTAACCTTCCCAATATTTCAGAAACAAGGTTCCCCTCCTGAAGGATTAACCCCCTCTGAGGAGAGTGACTTAGAGGAAGAGGCCGCCCGATATCATAATCCTGACTGGCCCCCTCTTGTTGCTTCTGCACCTCCCCTACCTCCATA
>NW_008340113.1:866407-867037 GCF_000622305.1 Nannospalax galili | reverse complement strand
GATGTTCTTTCTTTGCAAAAAGAGTTTACAGAGCTCAACTCAGAGCTCTCTTCCCTACAAAAGGCTCTTACTAAAACTGTTTTTGCAGCTCCTTTACCACGAGCTGCAGGAAAGACTAAGTTCAAGTCTGCCAAAACTAGGGCCCTTGCCTTCCCTGTAATCACTAGGCAGGTGGCCAGAGAAGGCCTCTCCTCTGAAGAAGAATTAGGTAGTGACAAAGAAGAGCCTAAAGACTCTAATAATGACGAAGGGGGAGAGGCACAAGAAGAGGGTGAGGCTGTTCCAGAGCAGGTTCCTGCTCCCGCTCCTTCAGAGCATAGTAGGCGCTCTACTATATCCTCAGCTGTTGAGTATAAGCGCCTCAAGTTTAAACCTCTTAAAGAATTAAATAATGCAGTTAAGAACTATGGCCCCAATGCCCCATTTACTGTATCCATGCTTGAGACCCTGTCCGGTGGCGGGTACTTTACACCAGGAGAATGGCTTCGGGTGGCTCAGACGGTCCTCTCTCATGGACAATTCTTATCCTGGAAAGCTGACTACCTTGATCGCTGTCAGACTATAGCCAGCAGAAACCAACGGGACCCTCGCGCCCCCGAAGCCACCTGGACTTTTGATAAGCTTGCTGGA
>NW_008340113.1:862196-863220 GCF_000622305.1 Nannospalax galili | reverse complement strand
GGGGGGGGAAGAATTTATGTATGTGGAAATAACATGGCCTATCCTTATTTACCCACTAATTGGACTGGTTCATGTGCCCCCGCATTGCTTTTGCCAGACATAGACATAATTCCAGGAGATGAGCCTGTGCCTTTGCCTAGCTTTGACACATTTGTTCCTAGGCACAAATGAGCGGTCCAATTTATTCCATTGCTTATTGGACTGGGTATCTCAGGAACACTTGCTGCTGGCTCAGCTGGTGTAGGAGTGGCAATAGACACTTACAACAAATTATCTCAGCAGTTAATTGATGATGTTAATATGGTCTATCGGTCTGTACAAGATCTTCAGGACCAGGTAGACTCACTGGCCGAGGTTGTCTTACAAAATAGACGGGGACTTGATTTACTAACAGCAGACAAGGGAGGTATCTGTTTAGCTTTACAGGAAAGATGCTGTTTTTATACCAACAAGTCCGGGATCGTCAGGGATTGGATCAAAAAACACCAAGAAGAGCTAGAAAACAGATGCCAAGAGCTCTTTGCAAACCCCATGTGGAGCATGTGGAATGGAATCCTGCCCTATCTTCTACCTCTCCTTGGGCCCCTGGTGGGGTTCTTGCTCATAATTTCCTTTGGGCCATGGGTGTTCCGAAAGATTACTGACTTTATTAAAAAACAAATTGATTTGGCCACTAAGGCCTCTATCCACTACCATCAGCTACAGCTTGAAGATCCAGAGGGTAGTGAGTATGACACATCCCTTGGATCCCCCTCAGCACCCTTAGACTTTTCCACCCTTGCTAACCCACCCAATACTCGGCGGAACTTTAGTCGCTAATGAAAGGATCAATGACGGGAATATTGTGGTGCCGGAGATTGGAGGCAGATCCTCAGCTGTAAGGTACTCAATGACAGGAATAGCACAAACCCATGATTCAGGGGCATACCCCAAACTTGCGGGTACTGAACATGGAAGCAGTTTGTGTAGCCTAAGACAGGGGCCTTACCAAAAGAAACAAGAATCCCGACTCGGGGGACCCACC
>NW_008340113.1:851519-861979 GCF_000622305.1 Nannospalax galili | reverse complement strand
CCCATACCCATAAGAATGCTGTAACCTTTGACCAACTTCTTCAACCCCTTCTAAATACAAACTGTATATAAGGAAAGCTTGCAATACAATAAAGCGACCCTTGACAAGTGGACTTGCTTGGGCTCCGTCTCCTCTTTCTCGCCCGTTTTTCTTTTCAGGGAGTGGTCCCCCTCGAGCTTTACCTGTACAGGGTCCCTGCAGGTGGGGGCAGGGGACAGACTGTGAAGGTTCTAACAAATTAATCTGAAGAATTTAATTGGTTTGGGTGAAGCGGATCAGGATGCAGTAAGCTAGTCCAGGATAAGAGGGTAGTCCAGAGATCTTGGATGCTAAGAGCAGAAGCGGGCCTACGCCACAAGATAGAAGATTAGCATGTGGGGGCTTGGAGATTGAATTTGTTCATGTTGTAGGAGTAAAGGCCAGTGGTATCAGACTTACCAAGGAAGAAGACTTGTCTCAGGAATCCTAGGCAGGTTGGCATTTGAGACAGTCACGGTAGAAGGCTCTTCTCAGATATGCAAAGGGAAGTTCAGGATTGGGACAGGCTCTGAAGTCTCTACAAAGCAATCTGAAGAGCTTAACAGGTTTGGGTGCAGGGGGTCAAGATACAGTGGGTAGGTCTGGGCTAAGGTGGTAGTCCAGAGATCTGTGGTGATAAGAGCAAAAGCAGGCCTCTGACCAAGTCTAGAAGGAGAATATGATGTGGGGGGTGGGAGATTGAATTTTTTTTAGGTTGTGGGATTCAAGACCAGTGGGCAGTATCAGACTTACCAAGAAAGAAAGCTGTTCTCAGGAATCCCAGGTAGGTCGGGGGTAGGAGTAGCCTGGGTAGAAGGCTATTCTCAGGTGTGCAAAGGCAAGTTGGGTGTGGGTACAGTCTATGGAGACTCTAAGAAACTAGACTGAAGAATTGAGCTGCTCTGGGTGCAGGAGATCAGGATGTGGTCTTGGACTAAGAATTTAGTCCAGAGATCTGGGGTGCTAAGAGCAGAAGTGGGTCTGTGCCCAAGGCTAGAAGGAGAACAGGATGTGGGGCCATACAGTACATCTTAATCATATTTAGAGCCCCTCCCATATCTACACATTCCCATAGCCTTCCCATTGGATTTCATGAATTATATTATTTATATTAAGGCCTATTGATCAAATATGTGTGATGTACCTTAGTGTGAGTTCATCCACTGGAGCTTGGTCAACTTATATAGTGTCACTTTCTTAAAGAAGACCAACTCTCCCTCATCCTGCAGTGATCAGTTGTCAATATTTCCTCAGTTAAGGCCAGAACTTCTGACCCATTTTCCCACTTCTGTGCTGGGTTTTTGTCTGATTTGAGTTTGCATAGTGCTTGCTGTGCCCATTGTAGTAAGTTCACATGAACAAGAGCCCCGATGTCTGGAAAACTGTTTCCTTGAGGTTATCCAACACCTCTGACTTTGACAGTCTTTCTGTCCCCTCCTCCTCAATGGTCCCCACTTCTTGAGTGGTAGAGGTTTAGTATAGAAGTCCTATCTAGGGAAACATTCTCTGCAGTCTCTTATTCTCTGCATGTTGGCCAGTTGTGGATTTCTGTTTTAATTACCATCTGTTGCATGAGGAAGTTTCCCTGCTGAGAGTTGAGAGATGCATTACTATACTTTCTGCCTCCTGTTCTGCTATAGTCTGTGGAGCTTAGGTGTAGAGGTTGCATTATAGATGTATCACTTAGGGTTTTGCATCTTACAGACATTTATTCTCTGAATTTGATCAGTGCTGGGACTCTGCAACAGTCTCCATGTATTGCAAAAAAGAAGCTTGTTTGATGAAGGGTTATATTTGTTTATCTGTAAATATAAGAGCACATATTTAGTATACAGTAGGAAATTATATTTCTCTTGGAATGTGACCAATAGAGGTTTTCCTGTAGGATCTATGACTCCTCTGTCTATGTGTATTTGGCCAAGTATACAGTACCACACATGATTTTCCTCCTATTGCGAGGGCTTTAAGTCCAAGTGCTGTTGATTGCTCCTCAATATAAAAGTATCATTATTCTGCAAATAAAGATAAGTTGCTGTACCAGTCATTGTTGTGGTTATTAGACTTTACACCTGGGTTGGAATATTGATTAATTTTCTCTCTTTATAGCTTATGTAGTATCCTCCAGAACTGTGAGAGCTAGTCTTCAGAGAGGAGGCTTCCAGGTCAGTTCCAGGTGCATTCCTCCAAGTCCTGTGTCTGAAGTATGGCCAGTCATCAGCAATAGGGTTTTAACTTCAAGTTCTGTGAGGCAATCAAGCCCTACTTCATTAGACTGTGTTATTTTGGGTTTCTCTTGTACTACCCATACCAACAACTCAAAGTGGGGCTTTTTTGTCTGGCACCATATTTACATAAGGCTAGTTACATAGCCTTCAGCCATAAAATACATGTGCACCCATGCACGCACGCACACACACACACACACACACACACACACACACACACAAACATTTGAACTAATATATTTCCCTCTGGTTTTTCACACCACCTATACATTACTTATCACTCTCCCCATATACAACCATGGCTCATTACTCACCAGTTAAAGTATCCCAATATTCCCTGTTCCTCCCTTGATAATAACTATCTTCTATTATCCCCTTCTCTCTCTCAGGTTCCTACTGACCCTTTATTCCCGTGGTTCTTTGTATAACACACCCTTCTCTCTTTGCAGTTAAATACCCCAATTTTTCCAGTTTCCTTATGAATAACACCTGACTTTTGCTATGTCCCTCTCTAAGGCTTCATCTTTCCAATTACGTCCAGGATTCATTAGGATTTAGAGGAATGATCCACAAATGAGAGAACATACGTGTCTTATTTTTGTGAGTCTGTTACTTCATGTAGTATAACAGTTTCTATTTCCATCCATTTACATGAAAAATTCATTATTTCATTTTTCTCTAGTGTTGTGTAGAACTCATTGTAAAACATTTTCTTTTTCTATTCATCTGTTGAAGGACATTTAGGTTGTTTCCATTTTTCAGTTATTGTGAAAAGAACTGCAATAAACAGCTGCGCAAGTATCTTTGCAGTTGGATGAGTCCACTGGACATATGCCAAGGAGTGGTGTAACCGAATCATGTGGTAGATTCGTTTTTGGTTTTTAATGTGGTCTTTATGCTGCTTTCCACAGTAGTTGCACCAGATTCCAGTGGCGGTGAATGAGGGTTCCTCTTTCCCCATATTCTTGCTAGCATGTGGTGTAAATTTTTCTCTTGATCTCAGACATTCTGATTGGAGTTAGATAAAATCTTAAAGGGGTTTTGATTTGCATTTTCCTCATTACTAAAAATGTTGAGTGCTTCGAAATGTTTCTTACCCATTTTCAGTTCTTCTTTTGAAATTTCTGTTCAGATTCATACCCATGTTTCAATTGGGTCATTTGTTTTCTTACTTTGCTTTTTTAGTTCTTTGTATATTCTAGATATGATTTTTTTTGTCATATGTGTAGCTGGTGAAGATGTTCTCCCATTCTGTTGTCTTGCTCTTCATGTGATTCATTGTTTCCTTTCTTTACAGAAGGAGTTTAATATTATGAGTTCTCACTTCTTGCTTGTCCTTACTTTCTGAGCAGCTGATCAGTTCAATTGAGAAATTCCTTTCCTGTACCTACATTTTATTGTATCGAAGTGGAGTGGTGAAGACCACTGACCAGACAACCCCATCGGGGACAGCAATTTATTTGAGAGTAAACAGACCACTGGACTGCCTCTCAGGGAACAGAGAAACAGCAGAAAGTAGGGGAAGTCAGACAATTTTTATAGGCAGCCACCTGGTTGGGTAACTTTCCATGAGGTAGGCTGAACAGTTTAGTTTAGGATTAGTTAGTCTCCCAAATAAGCAGAGGGACTTTCCAGGAGTTAGGTTTAAATCAGTCACTTTAGAATGTTGGGAGCTATGCCACCATTTTAGGAGTCTGCCAGGAACCTAACGTTTCAATCTTTTGTTGATCATAAGGGGTGAAGGTGGTCTTTCTTTAGCTACCTCCTGCTAGATAAGGACATTGGCAAATGTGGGGGATCTCAAAAGGCTGGAACTTTGGTCTCAAATGTGGGGTCAGGCAGGCAGGTGGTGGTAGGAGACCTGAGGGAATTTGGTTAAGAGCATTTGGTTCACTGACTCTTGGATAATCTCATTGATTCTGTTCTGAAAATATTTAAAAGGCACAGAATAATCTTTTGTTTTTTGGTGTTTTTGAGACAGGGTCTCCCTGTAGTCCCAGCTGTCCTGGACCTCACTATGTAGACCAGGTGGGCCTTGAACTCACAAAGATCCACCTTCCTCTGCCTACCAAGTGCTGGGATTAAAGGCTTGTGCCACCACCCCTGGCTAGAATAATCATTATTATGAGGAGGATGGATATCAGTGGGCTGAGGAAGGGAAGGAGAATTAAAGGGAAGAGTAGTTAGGCATAAATTCTAGGCAGGGAACCAGGTGATGTCAGAATAGGGTGATTTTTCAAATCAGAGTTTCTTGATAAGAGCTTCCAAAAGCATCCACCTACTAAGTTTCTCCTCATTTTTCTTCTGGCTGCCATGGCTTGACTCAGGATCTGCTTTTCAGGCACTTTCATAGTTGGAGTGACTTGAATCACAGTGTGAATTCCCTCCCAAATAACCTCTAGACAGGGAAAGAGAAGAAATTTAGCTATCATTTAAATTTAAGATAAGAACAATAGTGGGGTTTTCCTTTTGGCTATAGGTAGGGACTTCAGAGATGATTAGATGAGGATTTGAAGTCTTACACCTGAGAAGTATTTTCTTAATAAAAACAAAGTTATTAGGGAGAAATTTTCTAAATAGCATCTTATATGAACTTATAACTGGGAAATTCAATCCTTTGAACTCTGAAAGACTTACACCAATCTTTTTACTCTTTGGTTATTCTTTCCTGTTGGGAGTTTAAGATTATGCAGTTGACCCAAATAAAACAATTTATTTTTATTCTTACAGTTGTTTGAGTATCTGTTCCTTAGGGGTCATATAGACTTGGAAAGAGCCTCTAGTTCCTTAGGGCTTTCTTTTACCAGTTGCATTTATGTGAGTATAAATTAAAGGTCCTACTTAACCATGGCTTCATTGGAATCATGGAGGAAACTTTACCATATGTTGACCATCCTTTTGGTAGACTGGGCATGGATTGGGGTCCCCATGGCCTCCCTGAATAGGAGGACAGGTTACTTACCACTGCTATGCCCAGTTCATGAGACCTCAAAGACCACCAAGGAGCCAACTTATGCAAACACACAAGGGTTTTTTTTTTTTTATTGTTGCAAGCTTAAGCTTCGGCCCACTCTGTCACTGACCCAGCGGAACTCAGATGTGAGACCCCTTGCTTTGGGAGACAAAGGTTTTTATAGATTTATTTCAGCAAGTTCAGCAAGTAGGGGGTCTCCAGCATGGCAAGCATCTGATTTGTTGCAGACCAGTGCCAAACCATAAACTGCTGCCTTCAGGAAATCTGAAGAGACATCTGGACTTTTAGTACTTTCCTACCCCTGGTTAATTGACCATTGGCGGGGGAGTTGTTCTCTATCTGTTCCACGTATCCTTTTTGGCGTTTTTTCCTGGAACAGGGTTCAGGGCTGGGTCAGTCCCATGGAGGTTTTATCCAAGATGGAGTCACTCAGATCTCTCATTCCCCCCCTCTGACTAGTACCTTGGGGGCCCAATCATGGGCACTCCCTCATCTCATATTCTTCATCACCCAGACTCTGGAGGCACTGATAGTGGGTATCAGTTGCTCTCATGTTACCTTAATAAGCTCTCCTCCCTGGGGGGGTCCACCATATGTGTCCTGTTGTTTTACAGCCCCAGCGAGTGCAATAAGTAGTGCTATCCCCTCCACACCTGTTTCTCTGGGACTTGTATTTTGGAGTTTCAGGCCCTAGGCAAACATAGAACTGGCCTGGTTTTCTGTATGGGCCTGGATATTTTGTTAGAGCATAATGATGTGTGCCTCCCTTAGTATTGAAATCAACAAAAGCATTTAAACGGGAGTGCAGAGTTGCGAACCAAGTAGTCAGAGGCGATACTTGGGAGATCTGAAACAAAATATTGCCTCCTATCACATTCTTGGAGGACCCAAGTCAGATTCATAGGTTGATGTGGGCTTCCTGGAGCAGGAGTGGCTACCATGGGGAACAGAGGATATACAGTCAACAGTTTGAAAATTGGGTGAGCTTTAGCTTGAGCAGGTTGTTGGGCTCCTTTGAAGCTCTCCATCCTGATGCTTGGGATGCACAGTCCTCTATGGTGAATGGATCAGCTGGCCTTACATGTGTGTGGTGGATCCATGATGCTACACCATCCACTTTGAGGGCTGTGGGGGTGGTCAGTAGGGTGACATAGGGCCCCTTCCACCTTGGCTCTAAGGATCCTTGTTGGTGAGGATTGATGAGGTTCTGGAGGGGGTCCTGTCTCATAAAGAGCATGTAGTTTAGGCCATACATGTTTATGGGACCATTGGGTTCCCCTGAGGTCGTCCAACAGGTCCTGATCTTCAGTAATCTTCTCTATCTGGAGGTTAGGAATAATGGGAGGGGGCACTCCAAACATGATCTCTAAGGGGGTTAATCCCATCTGGCAAGGGGAGTTATGCACTTGAGTGCAAACTGAAGGAGAGTCACCCAGTCACTGCCAGCCTCTAAGGTCAATATAGTTAAGGTCTCTTTCTGAGTTCTATTTATTCTCTCTACCTGTCCTGAACTCTGGAGTCTATAAGCACAATGTAGTTTCCAATCAATCCCCAGAACTGTGGCTAGACTCTGACTTACCTTGGACACAAAAGCCAGTCCATTATCTGACCCTATCATCTGTGGAAAGCCGTACCTAGGGAGGATATCTTCCAACAGTTTCTTTGCCACCATTTGAACCATTTCATGTTTAGTAGTGAAGGCTCCAGTCCATCCTGGAAAAGTATCTACAAAGACTAGTAAATAATGGTATCCATACCTGCCAGGTTTTACCTCAATGAAATCCATTTCCCAATAGGCTCCAGGTTTTCTCCCTCAAAATCTGATTCCTGGGTTTCTAATATTTGGCATCACATTAGTGAGTTGGCAAGCTTTACAGCCATTGAAGAATGGTGTATTTTTGCCAATATTTGTTTTCCTAATTTTTCTGGGAGGATCAGCTTCCCTTCTGCTGACCTCCACCATCCTTCCAGGCATTGGGTCCTCAGCAGTCCCTTTATCTATTTCAGGTCCTCCCCAGTATATTTGGGCTTTTAGGGAAGGTTTGGGTTACCTGGGTCAATTACTGTGGTGATCAAGATTGGTTAATTTGGAGGGCAGCTTGTTTAGCTGCCTGATCCACTTGATTGTTTCCTTGGGAAATCGAATCGTCCCCTTTTTGATGACCTGGTAGGTGGATAATTGCCAATTTTTTGGCAGCCAGAGAGCCTTCAGCAATGTTAGGATTTCCTCTTTATTTTTAACAGTCTTTACCTCTGTCATTAATAAGCCCTGTTCTTGATGTATTGCCTCATGAATATGCATGGTGGCAAAGGCATATCGGCTGTCCATATACACATTAAGCCTTTCGTCTTTTCCCAATACCAATGCCTTAGGGCAATAAGTTCAGCCTTTTGGGCAGAAGTGCCAGTGGGCAGAGGCTCTTCCCAAATGATGCCAGTTAATGATACTACAGCTGCCCCTGCATACCTCTTGCCATCCTGGACAAAGCTGCTCCCATTGGTGAACCAGGTTACTTCAGCATCAGATAATGGGGTATCTCTCAAATCTGATCGGGTACCATAGGCATGGGCCCGGATTCTGGCACAATCATGCAAGGGGGCATCCAAGTGTGGTGATGGTCAAGTTCAAGGAGGTGGATAAGGAGGGGTTGGAAAAATTAGATCTTCTGTGCTGCCCTGTAAGACAGGGTACAGTAACAGTACTGATGGTTTGGTTTCAGGCTTAGGTGCTTTCTGGGTTGTTGTTTTCCATTCTGAAACTGTCAGCACCTCAGTTTTCTGTAAAGGAAGAAAAGACTTGACCCAAGGTGGGGGTTATTAACTAAATCTCCCTAGAACACTATGTATGATATTTGATCCGAGTGTCCTACACGTGGTTGAAGAAAAATTTTCTCAACTGCATTAATGACAGTGGGATCAAAGGTCCCCTCCGAGAGCCATCCCACTTTGAAAGGGGGCCATTCAGACCTGCAGAAGGTAGTTTATCCTTCCTGACAACAGCAGAGAGGTTATGGGCTCAAGTCTTAACCTCTCCAAAATGTGCAAAAACCAGGTCCAGGGGTGTAGAGGGAGTCTGTCTCATTGCATCCTTCTCAGTCACAGAGAAATAGACAACCAAAGACAAAACAGAGGGCCAGAAAGACACACAGAAGGCCAAGTAGCAAATTTCCCCACTTATGGTGAAAAAAAACTGAAAGTAGGAGAGTGGTGAACTGCCACTCCATGGGAGCGACCTGCCTTGTCCTTTCACAGATATCAACAGAGTCCAGCGTCTGGAACATCTTTCAGACCTCTGTGGTCACAGTCATCCAGTGTGTCCACTCCAACCTCTCCTGACCACATGGTTGACAAGTTTGCCTCAAGGCTTAAAACAAAAACTGGGACAGACACAGACAGGCACAACTAGATGCAAACAGACACTTACCGGCTGGCCAGGAACCCTTTGGTTCGGTGGTCCTGGGGGGGTCTTGGGGATCCCAGACGAGCCCCCAAGATGTTGTGCCCAGTTCACAAGACCCCAAAGAACACCAAGGAGCCGACTTATGCAAACACACAGGGTTTTTTTTTATTGTTGCAAGCTTAAGCTTTGGTCCACTCTGTCACCGACCCAGCAGATCTCAGATGTGAGACCCCTTGCTTTGGGAGACAAATGTTTTTATAAGTTTATTTCAGCAAGTTCAGCAAGTAGGGGTCTCCAGCCTGGCAAGCATCTGATTGGTTGCAGCCCAGTGCCAAACCATAAACTGCTGCCTTCAGGAAATCTGAAGAGACATCTGGACTTTTAGTATTTTCCTGCCCCTGGTTAATTGACCATTGGTGAGGGAGTTGTTCTCTATCTGTTCCAAGTATCCTTTTTGGTGCTTTTTCCTGGAACAGGGTTCAGAGCTGGGCCAGTCCCATGGAGGTTTTATCCAAGATGGAGCCACTCATGTCTCTCACTACCATTACAGGTCATTCCAAGAGATTCCTCATAGTCTTCTGGGATTTAGTTGACTTTAGAGGGCAAGGGGTGAAAATTGTCCCTTTAAGTCCCTTTGAATAGATTAGTATAGGCCTCAAAGCATGACTATTAAACACTCAAGAAAGTTAGTTAAACCAATATGGTACTTTAATTGCCATGTAATAAGTATATAAAGCTTTGGCTAAAACCAAATTTTCTCAGATAAAGCTTGACTAGACATATATTTTGCTCCTTAAACTATATGACCTTAGAAATTTTAAGATTTATCTACACATAAATTTGTCTCCTCATCTTTTCATTTTTCTTTTTTTTTTTTTTTTTTTTTTTTTTTTTTTTGAGAAAGGGTTTCTTTGTAGCCCCAGCTGCCTGGAACTCACTATATAGACCAGGCTGGCCTTGAACTCACAAAGATCCACCTGCCTCTGCCTTGCAAGTGCTGGGATTAAAGGCATGCACCACCACGCCCGGCTTGTCTCATCTTTTATATACTGTAATATACCTTTTCAGACCTTCATCACTTGCATAGACTTTTTCATTTTTCCCATTTCCATACCCTTATAAAATCTGTTTTCTCCTTCTCATTTCATTTCTTAATATCATAAGACATAATATCATTAACATGTTTTCTTTCTGTGGTAGGGATTCTCTTCCTGGATATACTAAGCAATGTTTATTCCCTTTCTAAGGTTCTTGTGTCAAACCAATGTTTGATTACTTTAAATTTCAACCTGGGGAACCAATTAATTTAATTACAGAGATGAGTGAGTGTTTACTGAGGTATATGGGTGACATGAAAACACTTGCTCTGGAAAGCCTTTATCCAGCATGGATGCTGTCTTTTTTTTATATAACTTCATGGATCAAGTCCTCTCTTCCTAGACTTTCCAAGATTATATACTGTAGTTCTTCCCTAATTCAGGATATCATTTTTGTTTATTAGGGAAGAATTGGATACAGCTGGCTGGGAAGAATAGCTGGATTTTCAGGTGAGGGTACAAAGACCCTGCTTAACCCTCCTTTAATGAAGGAACACAATAGTCAGCAAGCTCAATTATGATGAACTTTTGTGCAGCTGAAGTTATGATCATGGCAGTTCTTTGACTTAGAAGAGTGCTGTGCAGCATCATCATATTAAAGAACATACATGGAGTCTAAACTGCACACATAAGATGAGTTAATATTACCCACGTACATACTGTGCTTTATAAGTTCACAGGTAAACCTTATAGGAAAAAAAAAAAAAAAAAAACCTTAAAAATCTTCCTTATTTCCTGTAGTTCAG
>NW_008340113.1:844048-851293 GCF_000622305.1 Nannospalax galili | reverse complement strand
AGAGAGAGAGAGAGAGAGAGAGAGAGATGCACTTAAAATTGATTTTATATTTGAGTAATAGGAACAATGTTGTACATAAGGATTAAAGAGATAACGTTTTGACCCGAAAAAAAACCTTGTGTTAAATTAACAGTTTTAATTTATATATGAGACTTTCCTTATAATTCAATATGATAACAAGTAAATTAATTTTAAGAAATATAAACTCATGTTCATTGTATAAACAAATCTTATTATATGTGATAGATTTTAGTAACAAAGATTTTGCAATTAGTCTTTGTTGAGAATATGGATTCTGTTATTTTAATACAAAAGTACCTTTGAAGAAGAAAACATGGATACCTTAAAACACCTTGAAACAAACTAAAACCAAAAAAGGTATTTAACAAATAAGATTTTTACACAACGGGCTTAGATGCTATTTTGTATAAGCAAGTAGCATTTGAAAGTTTGTGAAACACTCAGTAGACCTGGAGACACTCTTCAATAGATTATAAAATAACTAGGGTACGCATTACAAGGCTTTTGACTGTATCATCATAATATTTCTATTTACAAATTTGTACATCTGTATTTTGATTAGGCATGCCAAAAATAAAACCAATAATTCTTGTGCACAATAAAAGAATGAGAAAGTATAAAAAACTAAAGTGGCCACGGTTCAAAAAGTGTCAACATAAACAATACATGAAAACTAATGACACACATAACACAATTGCTTGAAATCTAGTTGTGCTGAAGAATAGGAGAAAACAGAAATATTACACTTCTAGCTCTTTAATGTGTAAAAAGTCTTACTGGTCTAAAAGAAAGCATTAAGTTTGTCATGTATATTTAAGGTAGTATTTCTTTCCTTTTTAAGATCTAAATAACTGAAGGATGTTATAAATAAAACCCTATCAATCTAAGAACTCTATCAATACCTCACTAAGAACATGTGGAAAAAGCAAAAGTAACTTGGCAAGGCAGATCATATTTTTACATAACTGTGCATTGCAAGGTCAGTCAGATCCAGTTTTAAAAAATCTGATCAAATAGAGCAGAACTCAACTGCCCTAGACCATCAGTTTCAGAATGCACCAGGGTCTTCCCTTATCAAAAGTCTTACAAAGTGTGGAGGGAATAAAATGTTAGAATTTCTTGTCATAAACCAAGTTCTAAGTTTCACAAATTTTGAAACAGACTATTATTTCATGTTTCTTACAGAGGAAGATGCCTTTATATATGAAACCAGAAGATTTCCCCTTGTCTAAGTTTTTAGCATAGCATAAATCAGAGGAAACAAGAAGAGAGCGAAGGAATATTAAGACTTTAGATTAAGTATAAATAAATTTTAAATAGTACTCAAAATAATCCCGTTTATAAACATGTTAAAATAGTGTTAAAATTTAAGCTCCCATTGTGGAGATCTGATAGTACCTCCTTAGTCTGACATAAAAACACGTTGACTTTGCTACAAGGCAACAGAGATGGTTGGAATCGTGTTTTTCTATGATCCTATCAAGAATACAAGATGAAAACCAAAACAAAAATTGAAAGAGGATTAGGACATATAATAGAATGTCTTCAGTCCAGTGAATTCCTAAGTAACTACAAACCCCTAGAGCTCAGTAGTACTGGTAAGTGCCTAGGTATTGCCATTTTGAATTATGTGATGTAGCTGTTTTAAGATGGTGGCAAGCTCACACAATTTACCACCATTTTAAAAATGTTACTGTCCAAGATGGCAACTAAGCCATGTGACTGTTCACATATTGATGATTTCATCAACCAAGATGGAGACTAGATCACATGGTTGCCTTCCCCTTGGTAAGGTCACCAGCCATGATGGTGACCCACTCACATAGCTACCATAGTGATCTCAGTTCCATGATAAAATGATCCTATCCTCCACCAGGCTACAAGCCCTGTGGGATTGACATATCTCGCAGGTTAAATGTGGACAGCAACCATTTTTTACTTTTAGAAAGCATCCAGTTAAGTCATATTGACATAGCAGGAGAAATTACCTTCATATATGTAGGCCCAAAATAGAAAAGCAAAGCAAAGGAAGTCATGACCTCAAGCCAAGGAAGGGAGTCCATGACCCTCACAAGTCTTTGCAACTGTGAATGTGAAGCAATGTCCTCTGAATCTCTTAGATACAAGATTGTTAGATAGAAGTTGTGTGAATGTGAAGCAATGTCCTCTGAATCTCTTAGATACAAGATTGTTAGATAGAAGTTGTTGCTGGAACAGAAAATTACAAAGGCAGCAGAAAGAAAAGGGGAGGAGCAATGCCCAGGGCACACATTCGTGGACTGTTGTTCTGAGAGTACATGTCTCACTTGAGTATGGATTGTGACATTCCTTGTTCACTAAGATTTAAAAATGCTCACATCTAGTTAGAAAAGTAGTTGCCTTGAGACCACATGGTCTAAGCACTGCTTGGTTCCCAACAGGGACTTAAGTCCAAATACCAGGTCCCTCCTTTCCCCCATCCATGGAGAGAACAATGGCGGAGAAAAAAAAATCTTGAAAGACTGAGAAAAAGTTGAGGAAAGAAACGGCTTTTTAAATCTTTTTTCTTTTTTTCTTTTGTCCAAGAGGCAAGTGATTTATAACCTCAAATGCCGTGAGGAAAATACCAAGATAGATAACGAAGTTCACATGCTTTTCAGCTAAATTCAGTGCACCTATAAATTGCGAAGATAGTATGGTGGGGAAGAGCATGCCCTAGAGGGTTCTAAGTCTTATTTGATGGACCCAAACAGAAGCTTTAAGGCAAAGCCATGAGGCAATGCAGCTTTTGAGCCTGCATGGAGGTCAGACACATGGCAGACTGGCAGCCACATGGCAGGAAGAAGAAAGCTTTAGGGTAAAGAAGTACAAGATGTTAAGGCAGCCTAAAGTGTTAATGAAAGCATGTTCAGAAAAGAGAAATTATGCTTTTTGAAGAATTTAGAAAGGTGGGCAGACTTACAGAGACCTTCATGTCTGGAACTGGGTCCAGAAGCAGAACAAGGGTTAGTGGAGGGGGAAAATGGTCTGGAACATTTTGCCTGTGCCGTGAACCCATAACTGGTCAGAGGGAGGAGGAAAGACAGCTTTGTGTAAAGGATGGATGAAAAGGAGACCTAAAATTAGAATGAAAATAACAGCATCATTCAGGGGTCAGAGACCATCCTCAGCAGAGTAAGGATGAAAGACAATGGGAAGAGGACAAAGAGAAAGAGAGAAAGATGGAAGACAGAGAACCTTCCAAGCTCATGGAATGGAAGGAAGGGATCAAATGGGGCTCAGTGGGAAGCTCCTGGAGCTTGTGAGCCACAGGTTGCAAAGAATATGAAGCAGAGAACCTTCCAAGCCTAGGACAAAGAAGAAGAGGGTGAGGTCTTTCAGAGAAATGGCAGTCATGAGAGGTGTCCCTGTCATATGTCATTCCAAGTGAGAACAGAGCTCAAGTCACTTGCCAATGTGTTCCAAGGAAAAGCGAGGGGCACCTCCAGTAGGGCATGGAAAGACGTTAGCCATACGAGTATGACTTGAAACTGAGTTAAACACCTCTGGAGAGAAGGGAAGAATGGAAGACCTCCAGACAAGAAGGTAGAGGAAGGAGGGAGATGGAAGACAGAGAGGAGTGGTGGGGGGAGAGAGAGAGAGAGAGGAAGAAAGAAAGGAAGAAGACAAAGAAATAGATCTTTAGCTCCACAAGAGACCACTTACCAGAACTCTGTCAGAGGCAGCTGGACAGAGGAAAGCAGATGGACTGATAATCTCAGGCCTGATGTGGTGAGTGGTGGAAGTCTGCATAGGCAAGATGGTCCATATCATAGGCAGGAGTGCCTGGTCAGCAGTTTGGTTCAGTAAAAGAAGGGCTGGTCACAATGAGGCCAGATATTTCTTTTGGGTTTTGACACCATATGTATGGAAGCAGAGCAGCAAAGACCACTGACCAGACAACTCCATGGGGACAGAAGTTTATTTTAGAGCAAACAAACTGTTGGGCTGCCTCTCAGATAGCAGAGAAACAGCAGCAAGCAGGGGAAGTCAGACATCTTTTATAGGTAGTTAGGCGGTTGGGTAACTTTCCATGACTTAGGCTGGGCAGTTTAGCTCAGGATTGGTTGGTCTCTTAATAATCAGAGGGACTTTCCAGGGGCTGAGTTCAATCCAGCCATTTAAAAATGTTGGGAGCTGTGTTGCCATTTTAGGAGCCTCTCTGGAACCTAACACTTATAAGGTTCTGCCTACTTTTTCTTTTAATACTTTCAAGATTTCAGGTCTGACATTGGGGTCTTTGATCCATATGGAGTTGTGTGCCCTTATGTTTGGGTGTTCTAGTTTTTTCACAAATATACATGTTTATTTTTATGCCAACACCATGCTGTTTTTATGACTATAGCTTTATAATATAGTTTGAGATCTGGTGTGGTAATCCCCTGAGCATTGCTTTGTGTTCAAGATTGTTTTGTCTATCCTGGCTCTTTTGTGTTTCCGAATGAATTTTAGGAATTTTTTTTTCTAATTCTGTAAGAAACATTAAGGGAATTTGATTGGAATTTCATACAATCTGTGTATTGTTTTTGGTAGGATGATCACTTTCACAACATTATTTCTACAATCCATGAACAGAGAAGATCTTTCCACCTCCTTGTGTTTTCCTCAACCTCTTCAAATATTTAAGCTATTCAGGATGCCTTTAATGTCTTCTGTTAGGTTTATTCCTATGTATTTAATTTATTTTTGAGACTATTGTGAATTATATTTCCATGAACTTTTTCTCTGATTGCTTGTTATTCATATATACAAACACAATTGGTTTTTATAAATTGATTTTGCAACCTGCCACTTTGCTGGAAGGGTTGATACTTTTCAGAAGTTTTCTGGTGGAAATTTTAGGATCTTTTATATATAGTGTATTTATCATTGGCAAATAGGGGTAATTTGACATTTTCTTTTTCAATTAGTATCCACACAATTTTCTTGTCTCGTTTTACTGCTTTAAGAAAAGTTTCAAGTGTTCTATTAACAAGTAGTAGGGAAATTAGTAAGTAGCCTTGTCTGGTTCCTGATTTTAATTTGAATGCTTCCAGGTCTTCTTCCGTCCAGTCCAGTTCCCTCTAGTGTTGGGGACCCCTGTTGTGAAGAAGTAGTCTCTCAATGTCCGGACAGCCCATGGGCTAGGTTTCATATGCAGAAGACTCCTTTTTCTCTGGCAGTCTGGCAGCCTGGCAGGAGCTTACAACCACATGTAAATGGGGCATCCTAAAAGTACCTATCAGCTAAAGCTTTTACCACTACCCCCATGGTATAAAATGTCCTGATTTTCTCTCAATATTGGAGCTGGATCACTAGGAGCTAGGAGCTGAAACACTGAGACTTGGAGCCGAGCTGAGTCACTGAATAAAGAGCTGTAACACAGATTAAGCTGACTCCTGTGTCTCACTGCCTATGATCCAGTCTCTCCGGGGGAGGCAATATCCTTCCATCATCGACTCACGGAAACCTAGCTTTAGCCGCCTCATACCTCTCCTTATGACCCGGCAGCTGACAGGTCCCAAACTTAGAGAGAGAGTACACAGGTGAAATTAGGGCAGAACTCGGCCGGGCAAGCCCCACCAGCAGAAGCCTCAGAGATGCGGGGAAGCAGCGGAGAAGCAGAGAGCCACCAGAGAGCCAGAAACAGGGAGCAGATGCTGCGGGACCCGCCGCATCTCAAGGTGTGCACAGGGGACTTGCGCCACGCTAGTGTGAGATCTTCAGCACCTTAGTGGCGGACAGTGATGCAGTGAGCGGCCAGACCCGCCGCCTTTCCAGGTGTGCACAGGGGGCCAGCACCACGAGATCCCTGTGCACCCCATACCTGGTGCCCAACGTGAGAGCCTCTGAACCTCGCACCAGCTAGGAGTTGGCACCCACTGAAATGCGGGATTCGTGAGTATCCCTCCCCACCAGGAGGGCAATAAAAATCTCTTCTAATTTCCTCCTTTTGTTTCCGGTCTGGAGTCTTCGCATGAGAACGTTAGAGACAGAGGAAGCAACTGAGGTTTTCTGGTCAGGGCCACTCCCTGATGCTAACCAAAGGCCCCTCTGCCCCCTAGCGACCTCCGACTGCCTGCACAGGTGTAGACAAAAGACCTCTATCTAGATATCTTTCTAATATAAAAATCTGGTGACGCAACAGCCACTTAGGAGCCATTAGGGCGGCCACCAGCCCCTTAAATTTGCGGGAAGGCCTGTGCTGGGAACCAAGTGGGATCCCCTGAAATTTCAATTTCAGGCACGTCCCCTTGGGAACCATCACTTCACCCCACTTTTCTATCTGAACACTGCTAGAAAAAATCCCCAAAATTCCAGGGATCTCCATGTAAGCTTTGGAGTCAGGCAGATTTCTCTAGTCAGCTCTGTAACCCTGCCCCCAGGGCATTCAAGCAGCTAAAACCAGTTAAGTGAGAATTTAAATTAACTAGCCCCTGCCGAACACCTGGGAATTCACGGTGGCTCACGGCCAGAACAAAAGATTTAAAACCAGCATTTTTTTTTCTGCAAATCTAGAGGTTTGTAACTTGCTAAGGCGCTTCAACCCTCTAGTGTCCGACTACTGTAAAAACATCTTCCCTTCATAATGGGGAATTCAGCATCATGCCAGAAAAAATGCCAAATTCATTCCCTTAAGACACTTCTTAAATCTAGAGGACTAGAGGGCTTAAGATCTCTCAAAAAGAAAGCTTAAAATTTTGGAATGAGGTGTATCAGTTTGCGCCCTGGATCCTATCAGCAGACATATCTGATCCAGAGGTCTGGAACTTTCTTGCGCATCTGGCTTGTAAAAAAGAAATCCAAGAAAGGCATAATCTTCCCCTTTCCTTTTTCCCGATAATGGCAGCCATCCAGCAATGCTTAAAAAACCCACCTAAGATTGAGGAAAGTTTACAGGCACCAGAAAATAATAAAAGAGGTTTTAAGCGATAAAAAAACCCCTACAGGCTGCCCAGTAGCAGATTCAAAAGCTCCCAAAAATCCTCAGATAAATTCCCCTCCCCCTTCACCTCACTGCCTCCAAGGGCCACCCCCTGTGGCACCACACCCTACAGCCACAGAGCAACCATGTAACCTTAGAGATAATGAAAGTTGCCAGCCTCAGTGGTCTCAGGACCCCCGGTCTCAGGACCCCCAAAACCCACCGGTAGAGGCTTTTCCTGTTAATTTGCAAATAACCAGACAGCGTCCCCTAGCCTGGTACCCACTCCCAGATACTGAACT
>NW_008340113.1:839639-842573 GCF_000622305.1 Nannospalax galili | reverse complement strand
ACAGAGCCAGTCTGGGTGGAACAGTGGCCTTTACCCAGGGAGAAATTACTCATTTTACAACAACTTGTGAAAGAACAGTTACAGTTGGGTCACATTAGGACCTCCAGGAGCCCATGGAACACCGCAGTCTTTGTAATAAAGAAGAAGACAGGGGCATGGAGACTGTTGCAGGGCCTTAGAGCTATAAATAAAACCATGAAAATATGGGGATCTCCCCAAAGAGGCCTACCCATGGTCTCTGCCATTCCTCTTAATACTCCCCTGTTAGTCCTAGATATAAAAAATTGCTTTTTCTCCATCTGTTTGCATAATAATGATTGCCAGCATTTTGCCTTCTCAGTTCCAAAAGTTAACAATTCTGGTCGTGCTAATCGATATGAATGGCAAGTTCTGCCACAAGGCATGGCAAATAGTCCTACTATATGCCAGGAGGCTGTTGCCAATGCACTAGCACCCCTATTAAAAAAGAAATTACATGTTTATCATTACATGGATGACCTCTTGGTCTGGCAAGATGAGAATTCCTCTCTAGAAAAATTAAAAAATGCTATGATAAGCACCCTAGAGGCAAAAGGTTTTGTAATAGCAACAAATAAGATACAATCAGTCCCCCCCATTACCTTCCTAGGGACTGAAATAACACCCACTGCTGTTAGGCCCCTCAAACCTGTCCTAGATGTTCCCCATCCACTTACCCTTAACTCACTTCAAAGTTTTCTAGGTAATATTAATTGGCTAAGGCCATGGCTTTCCATCCCCACAAGTCAATTACAGCCACTCTTTGATCTCTTAAAGGGAGACAAAAACCCAGCCTCCAGACGGTATCTAAACCCAGATGCAAAAAAGGCTCTCCAAATAGTTAATAACCATTTCCAAAAGGCATCACTAGCCAGATATGACCCTAAGCTACCTGTCCAATTCTTAATATTTAATTCCTCCCCCACCATGGTAGGAGTGATTCATCAGCCACACGGAGTACTAGAATGGCTTCACACGCCAGTAGGGGGTGCTCCTCGCTTTCTTACAGAAGTGGACACTCTTGCGTCCATGGTCCAACAAAGGAGAGATAGAGTTATACAGATTAGAGGAAGTTATTCCAGCATTTCGCTGGCTCCCACCTCGGCTCTTCTGCCATAAACCCGTAAAAGAAACTATTACAGCCTTTACAGATGGAGGGAAAAAAGGGGCTTCATTGGTCATATATGACTCCCCTAATGACCCACCTATGATATATTTTCAACCTCTATCTGATAAATCCCCACAATTTAAAGAGCTCTTTGCTATCTATATGGCTCTTGATAAGATTGATAAACCCTTCAACCTTTATTCTGACAGCATCTATGCTGTTAATTTACTCCCATGGCTAGGTCGTTCCTTTATTAAAATAGATGGCAACCCCATCTCACCCCTGCTAATTAAAATTTCCACACTGTTACAAAAACGGGTGGCTCCATTATTTGTCCAGCATATCAGGTCCCACTCCTCTCTCCCAGGACCTCTTACTGAAGGAAATGCCATAGCAGATGAAGTAGCCACCGCTGAAACTTTCTCTGCCAGCATAACAAATGCCCAAAACCTCCACCATGCCACCCATATTAATTTGCAAGGGCTCCATCTCAGATTCTCCCACATTCCCCTCAAGCAACTTACCCATCATGGTCAGATGGAGGGACCCCTTTGATGGACTCTGGAAAGGACCAGATCCATTGCTGACCACAGGGAGAGGATTTGCTTGTGTTTTCCCACAGGATCAACCAAAGCCTATCTGGGTTCCAGCTAGAAATGTCCGACACCTCCCCGCCCATGAAAAAGATGGCTCGCATGGCCTTGTCAGAGACATGGAAAAGAAAGAGGCAGAGATGACACCCGCACCCACGAAAAAGATGGCTCACATGACCCTGTCAGAGACAAGGAAAAGAAAGAGGCAGAGATGACACCCGAAGTCACACCGGATCACGTGGAAAGAGATCCATGACCTAGTGGAGACTGCACACCACAGATGTCCCCCTGGAGCCTCCTTCTCTGTGATCCTCATGGCTGTCTTTACCCTGCTTAACACCAACGCTTCAGACAGCCCCCACTCTCCCTAATACCATGTTCTAGAGATTTTACTTTTCAAGGAAAAGATCAGATCCATGGGACAGTCACTGGAGCATTGGAGTAATAAAAGAATTTTACTCAGGTGCATTTTCTAGGTACCCCACAGCTAACCTTTGTGTCTCTTAACAGCTTACATCTGCAACCAAGCATGTGTTAACTTATAATGTTATTTTACAGGAAAGATAGAGGACCAAATAAAATGAGGACCAAATAAGATCAACTATGTCCTGGAACAAGTTTAACTTTCTTCCCCTCACCACCCTTCTCTACCCAGGAACAAAAAAGAATTTCACTGACTCTCATCTAAGTGGATTCAAACACCTGACTAATTATTTGATTTGCATTCTCAGCAGCAAGCCTCCCCAGTACAGCATGCATCACCCCTTCTCTTCATATAGTACAAGGAAAGGCCCAAAACTGTGTTAACTTCTCTTTGTCCACCCCTTGTGTACTAATAATAATTGCATCCCAGGAGCTGCCAGCAGAGAAAGATCTTCTTCCCCATGCTGGCAGAGATCGAACTTACACTGGATGTTGGAGGCATTGCTATGGCAACAGCTACTACAAGATGCACCTGATCCTGCCTTGGCTGAAACAAGCTGAACCAAGCAGTGACATTCATGACTGATAGCCTGGAATCTCTCCAACAAAAATGAACTCTCTCGTCAGAAGTTATGCTTCACAACAAAAGAACATTGGACTTAATAACTACTGGACATGGGAAGGATATATGATATTGGGAAAGATGCTGTTTCTTTGTAAATGAATCAAATGTTATTGAAACCAATGTTAACACTCTCAAAAACTTTGTAATCTATTGGCTTAGCAACCACT
>NW_008340113.1:796625-839621 GCF_000622305.1 Nannospalax galili | reverse complement strand
TTTTGATGCTTGTTCACTGTTTTTAAGATTTCCTTGCTGACAAATTACTGCCATTTGCTAAAATCACCACGGAAACAGGTTATGGTCAATTATCAGATTTTGGATTCTCCCAAGATTAGATGAGTTGGCCCTTAGGGCTGGCAATGGCACTTCTTCATATTCAAATCAAAGAGGAGGAGATGTTGGGGACCCCTGTTGTGAAGTAGTAGTCTCTCCATGTCCAGACAGCCCATGGGCTCGGTTTCATATGCAGAAGACTAAACCAATGTTAACACTCTCAAAAACTTTGTAATCTATTGGCTTAGCAACCACTTGTTTTGCATGGCTCCTATTCCTTATTGCGCTGTTGATAATACTGTGTATTATTTTGATACTTGCTCAATGTTTTTAAGATTTCCTTGCTGACAAATTACTGCCATTTGCTAAAATCACCACAGAAACAGGTCATGGTCAATTATCAGACTTTGGATTCTCCCAAGATGAGATAAGTTGGCCCTTAGGGCTGGTGATGGCACTTCTTCACATTTAAATCAAAGAGGAGGAGATGTTGGGGACAACTATCAGCTAAGGTTTTTACTACCACCCCCATAGTATAAAATATCCTGGTTTCCCCTCAATAATCGGAGCTGGAACACTGAGACTTGGAGCCGAGCTGAGTCACTGAATAAAGAGCTGTAACACAAATTAAGCTGAATCCTGTGTCTCACTGCTTATGATCCAGTCTCTCCGGGGGGCGATATCCTTCTGTCATCGACTCACGGAAACCTAGCTTTAGCCGCCTCGTACCTCTCCTCGTGACCCGGCAGCTGACAGGTCCCGAACTTAGAGAGAGAGTACACGGGTGAAATTAGGGTGGAACTTGGCCGGGCAAGCCCCGCCAGCAGAAGCCTCAGAGATGCGGGGAAGCGGCGGAGAAGCAGAGACCTGCCAGAGAGCCAGCAACGCGGAGCAGACACTGCGGGACCCGCCGCATCTCCAGGTGTGCACAGGGAACTTGCGCCACACTAGTGTGAGACCTTCAGCACCTTAGCGGTGGACAGCAACGCGGTGCGCAGCCAGACCCGCCACCTTTCCAGGTGTGCACAGGGGGCCGGCACCACGAGATCCCTGCACACCCCGTACTCTAGGATTGTTTAATATAAATGTTGGATTTTGTCAAAAACCTTTTTCTGCAGCCATTGAAATGATCATGTGATTTTTGTCTTGACCATTTATATGATTTATTATATTTATTGACTTATGCATATTGCATCATGCATGTATCTCTGGAATATATCAACTTGATCATGGTGGATGATCTTTATGATGTGTATTTGTATGCAGTTTTTATTTTGTTGAGAATTTTTGCATCTATGTTCATTAGAGATATGGGCCAATAGCTTTCCTTTTTAATTATTTCTTTACTTGGCTTTGGTATTAGAATAATTTTAGCATCATAGAAGGAGTTTGGAAGTTCTCCTTCTGCTTATATCTTTTTGAATAATTTGAGAAGCATTGCTTGTAGATCTTTTTTGAAGGTCTGGTAAAATTCTGCTGTTAATTTATCTGGACCTGGGTATTTTTTAGTTGGGAGTTTTTGTATTATAGTTTTATTTCCTTATTTGTTATGGGACTGTTCAAACTGTTGATCTCTTCTTAGTTTAGGTTTGGTGAATCCACCAAATTTAGAAATTTGTCCATTTCTTTTAGATTTTCAAATTTTATAGATTTTTTAAAAAGTATTTCCTTACAATGTTATTGATCTTTTGGGTATCTGTTGTAATATTTCCTTTACTGTCTCTAACTTTTTTTTTTGGATTTAGATTTGCTCCTTCTTTCTTTGGGTTAGCTAGGCTAAGCTCTATATCTATCTTGTTTGCCTTTTGAAAGAACCAGGTCTTAGATTCATTGATTATTTTCCTTGTTTATTTTGCTTCTATTTCATTGATTTCTGCTCTGAATTTTATAATTTCTTCTCATTTGTTGGGTTTGAGTTTGGTTTGTTCTTGCTTTTCCAAATATTGAGTTGTGCCATTAAGCCATTTATTTATGTTCATGGTGATTTTTTAATGTAGGCACTAACAGTTATAAATTTCCTTCTTAGGACTGCTTTTAATGTATCCTGGAAGTATTGTGCTTGTTATTATTTTTCAGCTCAAAAAATACTCATTTCTTTCTTGATATTTTCTTTGTCACATTAATCATTCAGTGTATTGATTAATCTTCATGTATTCATGTAGTTACTAGATCTTTCGCTACTAAATTTAAGTTTAATTGCATTGTGGTCTGAGAGAATACATTGAATTAATTCAATTTTTTTGTTTGTATTTGTTGAAGTTTATTTTGTGCCCCAGTATATGGTGTAATTTGAAGAAACTTCCATGAGTTGCTCAGCAGAATGTGTATTCATGTTTGAGTGCGATATTCTGTACATGAATGTTGAATTACCATGCCAATTCCCCTCCTTCCTGAGAAACCTGCATGTTCTCTGGGATTCATAGGTCTCACAGTCCTAAGGCAGATTGACAAAAATGACATAAAACATTCTATTTGGGCTTTAGCATGGTTTATAATGTCTGGGAAAGGGTGACTTACAAAGACGTAAACTCCTATGGCCAATTTTCTACATCTTGACTAAGCTTTGAGACCCATGACACCAGCAACACCAGTGCCGCTCGGTCTGCCGGTGCCTTCTCCCACTCCATTTCAAAATGGTGAGTAGCCCTTCCCTTTTTTCCAGGGCACTCAGCGTTTCTCAGCATTGGTCTTTAGACCTGCCCCCTCTAGGATTTCAATTCTAGCTTCCTTGGAGGACACATCTACCCAACACTCTGCCACTTCCTCTAACTCTCACAATCTTTCTGTCAATAGTCCGCAGGGGTCCCTGAGCTTTGGAGGGGGTGACAAATACAGGAAAATCTCTCTTGTATCTTGGTGAGATGTTGACCTCTTGGACTTCCCCATCATTCATTTTTAAAATTTGGCCATTGATCCATCTCAGTGGTGTCTACCCTACTATAAAGACAAATGGAAAGAAGCAGACACATCTGAACAACTATGGCTGCAAATATAAATGCCTAGAAGATACCCTAGCAGGTGTACCATATTTATTGAACAGCATGCTTACAGTGGCTTCTTCACTGGGGCCTGTAGCCTTCCCTGACACAGGGGGTTGGCCTGGTCTACAGCACCACATGTGTTTTCCACCTGTAGGAACAGGACTTATCCAATTAGAAATTTGTTGGTTGTATGTATGTTAGTCAAGCTTGGCACATCAATAGTGTACAGCACTCAGGGTCCATCTTTGAACAGAATCATAGGGGATTCTTTTCCCCCAACCACCTGCATAGCACTTTATGGCACTATGAATGCCATCTATACAATGGATCTGAGTTTTCAGTTTAGTCTTGGTTCCATCTCTCCTTCTCCCATCTCCCACATTCACATTTACACAGTGTCTTCAGCAACTTGACCTTACCCACATTTTCTTATGTATAACTGGCATTAGTGGCAATAACCTTGGTTAATTTGGGGATCTCTAGGATCTCTCTGACCAACAGCTCATAGAAGGGGCAACCCGTCCCTGGTACTGTAATATTTTTTCTTAACAGGTGTACAGTATTGATAGCCTTTGTAAAAAAATTTTAAACAGGATAAGATGTTGTAAGCTTTTCCCAGTCATCCCAGGGAGTATCACTTATGTCTTAGCCAACCATAAATCTCTCAAGAATCTTACAGCTATAGCTGTCCTTTGTTTCTTAAGGTGTACTTGATTTCTTTCAAATGGGTTTCACATCTGTAAAACACATAGAGGTTAACATTATGCATTAAATGAAACATAGACAAGGCCTAACACAGTGTGGAAAGGTTTTTATGTATTCGTATTGATTGTTTTCTCCACAGGCCTCTATTGGGTGCCATAGCATGGGTAAGAGGTGTTAACTTGGTTAGTTCTTTGTTATCTTTAGTTATTCATTTGGAGTCATTCTGCATTCTGGGGATTTTACCAAAAATCTCTTTACATCTTTTTATCCTCGATACACTCACAGGTGCTGGCTCAAGTTGACTGATCCTGCACTGGGCTAAGGAGACAGAGTGTCCCTCTTGTCCCTTCTGCACCTGTTGGTTCCCTGATTCGGGCAGGCCCTGGGTCTGCCTCCTGGCTGTAGCCATACCTGCCGCCTCTCCATTGAGCATACCTGGCTGCTGTGGGAGACCCTGGTGGGAAAAACTTCCTCCACCCCTAATGTAGTCTTTTTCAAGAGAGAAATGTACCTTATTTAATATTTTGGGATCATTAACCAATGCTGGGAAAGTTTTTATCCTTTTTATGCACTTTGTGAACTGTTCTTTAGATTTCAAAGCCTTCCAGAAACTACTTAGTACTGAATTTGGATTTTTATCAATTTTTTCTTCAGGACCCTGGGATCAATATAAGTCTTGTCACATTTGTCTTCGAGTAACCCAAACAGATCACTTTTTCTGTCTGATCTTTTTTTATATCTCTTGTAGATTGTTCTATTATTCTACAGACATGCTTTACACACTGGTTTGAGTCACTTAGATCTGCCATAACCTCCCTCACTTTACAAAGATCCTGTGCCATTAATGGACTTAGTAAAACCATTTGAACGTCATACCATTTTTGAGGTCCCATTTGAATTAAGCTTTCCTTTATATCTCTGGTGATCACAGCCCTATCTGTCCCAGAGAATTGGGCATCATATATTTTTTTTTCTCATACCTAGTTCTCTCAGTAATGCCTGTCCCTCTTTTATAGTCCTCCAGCCTCTGCTAATAATGGGAGTCTCCACTGGTGATGACCACGTATCTTTAATGCCTTGCTCAAGCCATTCCATTAGGGACTGCTCTCCCTGTATTGGCCTAGGTTAAATAGCCGATGTCTTAAGGATGGATGGGTGGTTATATAATTCAACTGTGACGTTTCTGAAAGACTAAAATTGATATTATTTGCTCCCATGTCCCATACCCTCACAAGCCACGTGGTGAAGTGCTGTGTAATTGCTTGTTTGAAAGTCTTTCCTACTTTCAACATTCAGTGTGGAGTATTTTCTCCTAGCTACAGTATTGTTAACTTTCTTCTCTTTTTGTATCAAAGGTTGAATCTGAGGGGCAGCTTTAGCTACTTTCATTTCTAGGTTCTTCCTTCCTTCCTTCCTTCCTTTCTTTCTTTCTTTCTTTCGTTCTTTCTTTCTTTCTTTCTTCTTTCTCTTTCTCTTTCTTTCTTTCTTTCTTTCGTTCTTTCTTTCTTTCTTTCTTTCTTTCTTTCTTTTCTTTCTTTCTTTCTTTCTTTCTTTCTTTCTTTCTTTCTTTCTTTCTTTCTTTCTTTCTTTCTTTCTTTCTTTCTTTCTTTCTTTCTTTCTTTCTTTCTTTCTTTGTCCTTTTGAGATATGGTCTCCCTATAACGCCAGCTAGCCTGTAACTCACTTTATATACCAGGATGGCCTTGAACTCATGGAGATACACCTGCCTCTGCCTCCCAAGTGCTGAATTACAGGCATGTGCCAGCACACCCGGCTTCTAGGTCCTTTTTCATTACTATCTGTCTCTTTCCCTGGGTCCTTTTCTCCTGGTCCTCTAACCCAAAGCAATTTAAAATCTCTTGTTTTTTCTCTCAAGGTCTGAGGCTGAGACTGAATTTTCCAGTAACTTCTTAGCCTTTGTAGCCTCTCCTAAGCTGTTGCCTTTGCCTCAGACAAATCTTTTATTATGCAAAGAAGTTAACAAGCCCCCCTCTCTGGATGCCCCATTTGCTTCCAATGCTTATAAAAACTTTTTCTAGGCTTCCCACAGTAACCTTAAAGAGTTTTTACACACACATGGCTGCAATCCTCATCTCTCAAGCAACTGAACTATTTTATAACATTTACAGGATGACAGTCACCCTGGAGTTTCCCCCTTTGAATCTGTCCCCCTGTGTGTAGGCAATCTCATTTTAGTTAAAACTGTGCTATCCATTGTACAACCCATGTGACCACCACTAACCCCATTGCCTTTCCCAAACTCCTGCAGTTTGTCATTTCTAGCATCATCTTCCCAGCTGTGCCAACTTATCATGCCAAATTACCCTCCCTAGTGAGAGACCCATGTGCTCTCTGGGATTCCTAGGTCTCACAGTACTAATGCAGATTAACAAAACTGATATTCTGTTTTGGTTTTAGCATGGTTTATAACATCCAGGAAAGGGTGAGTTACAACAGCATAAACTCCCACAGCCCATTTCTACATTTTGACTAAGCTTTAAGATCCAGGACACCAACACCTCTAGGTCCACACACCTTCTCTCCCATGGTCCTCCTGCTCTGTTTCAAAATGGTGACTACTCCATCCCTTTTTCCCAGTGTGCTCAATATTACTCAGCGCCTCTCATTGAGGTCTCTAGACCCACCCCCTCTGAGTCTCAGAAGTTTCAGTTCTTGCTTCCTCAGAGGACACATCTACCAAACATGAATTTATTTGATGTACAATATCACTTAATTTAGATATTTTTCTATTTATTCTTTGGCCAAATGTCCTGTGTACTGGAGAAAGTGGCATATGGAAGTCACTTACCATAATTGAATTGTGGTTAATTTGTGTCTTGAAGTCCAGTAGTACTGTTAATATGAAACTGGGTGTACCAGAGTTTGGTGTACATGTGTTCATGACTGTTATGTGTTCTTGGTCGATTGTTCCCTAGATCAGACTGTAGAGGCCTTCTTTATCTCTTTTGAGTGATTTTAACTTGAAGTCTACTTTGTCAAATATTTAGCAAACCCTCTTTTTTTTCTTAATGCCACTTGCTTGGAAAATTTTTATCGATCCTTTCATCCCAAGGTGGTGCCTTTCCTTTGGAGGTAAGTTTATTGTAGACAATGAATATAACCATGTATTTTGACTGGTACTGGGGGTCATTGTTCTTTAGACTTATTATTGAAAGTTTTGTATTGGTTACTGTCATTTTATTTTCTGTTTGTGCTCTTAGTCTTATTTTATGTTTTTATATTTTATACCTCCATTTCTTTTCTTTCTGTACCATTTTGAGTATTATCATTTCTGTCTTCAGTCATTTGTATTGCTTTGAATATTCTTTGTAGTACTGATTTGGTGGCTATTAAACCTTCTAACCTATTTGTTGTGTGGTAGATTTTTCTTTCCCCTTCAACTATGATAGACAGTTCTACTGGGTGAAGTATTCTGGGTTGGTATCAGTGACAATTTAGAGCTTCACATATTTTGCTCCAAGATCTTCTGACTTTAATAGTTTATATTGTAAAGTTATCTGCAATTCTGATGGGTCTTCCTTTATATGTAACTTTTTGTTTTTCTCTTGCAGTTTTCAGTATTCTTCCTTTGTTCTGTACATTTAGTGTTTTTACTTATATGTCATGGGAAGTTTCTGTTCAGGTTCTCTCTAATTGGTGCCTGTGTGCTTCTTGTATCTGTGTATGCATATCTTTCCTCAGATTCTTTGCATGTTTAATACTGAATTAACCTTGTGCTGGTTTTCATTCAGAAATCTTTTATTGTTGTCAATTTGTTTCAGGTATGCTGTAGTTTTCTTTAATTTTCTTTATTCTTGAGAATTTCATATATGTGTGATTAGTGTGACAGTATTTCTAGTGAGACATGAGCAAAAGTCTACTCACCCCAGATAGGTTACCAACAAGAGACTAAAGTAAGGATACCAACAAAATTCAACTTGATGAACCAATGAAATTTATTGAGGTTACCTACAGGAATATGGGTGAGGGTTTAATTATAAGAGCAGAAATGACTCAAAAACAATAGCATCATGAAAAGCCCACTGCTGCAGGGGGCAGCTAACAAATGTAGGAAACCTGAAAGATGTTGCACAACTAGGAGGAAGTTTAGGGGTTTAGAGAATGTCCTTTCGAGGTAACCCATTTTGTCTAAGCTTCTTCCAGGCAACTCAACTGGTTTCTGTTTCTTCCAGGTGGTTTATATTATTTGAGTCTCTTCCAGGCAGCTCACCTTCTCTGAGCACCTATCAATTGTCCTTAGGGTTTATACATAGTTGAAGAGAGAGGGGACTAGTGTACCTGGTTAATTTCAAGGACTTCCTGAATATATTGTATTGTTTACATACTTAGTTTAATGAGTTTCCATGCAGGATGGAATGTCTCACTTCTGTTGAAAACATTTTATTGTTTATCTCCTTTAAGAACACTCCAGCTTCTCTCCAAGATAGAATGTCCCCCCCAGAGGAAATTGCTACACAACAGTATACAATGAAAGAGTATATCCACTCTCCTTTTCCCTCTTCAGAGTCTTCTATATCCCTTAATATGTTCATTTTTCAATTTCATGCTTTTTTTTGATAACTCACTAAATCCAAGTATATACAATGGTGTGTGACCATCCACTGGATCATGAGAGGATTACAAGTGGCAATGCCCTTAAGAAAAAATTACTCTACTTATCCCATAAGCTATGTCTTCCAGTAGCTCCTCTGATATGTGTAGGATCTGGAGAGCACCTCCCCCATGTATTTGAGAATTTTGACTAGCTTAATCATCTGGAGGTACAACTACTGTGAGTTCATGAATGCAATGACCATGTGATGTCCAGAAGAAAGATTTTCACAGCACTCTTTCCCATCCTTCCAGCTCTACATTATCTCTTCCTTCTTTTCCTTGATGTTAACGTTCCCTAAACCTTGGTAAGTATCGGTTGAAAAATGTATCTCAATTTGGGACTAAGCCTACTATTGTTATTTTTCAAAATGATCATGCTGTCAATGGCCTTCTAAATATTTTTGTTACTAATAGACCTAGACTACTCTCTCTACTTGGTTAGAGAAGCTTCTTTTTACAGTGGGCATCAGTCAAATTAGAGATACATAACTGGTCAAAGTGCTGTTGCCATTTTTTTACAATCCCCACACATATATCCTCTCTATGGGGTCATGATCCACAGTTTAAACACATTTGTATATCCCATGATAAATTATATGTCATATGTGTATGCATGTAATATATGTAAGCTATATAAATGATTGGAGAATATGTATCTTACAGCCTTAGAAATTTGAATCTTTAAAAAATTGACCTGGCAGTGTTGCTGTCATATTTCTGTGGGTGTATTCATGACAGATCCAACCCAGAACTTCATGCCTACTGAGCAATTTCTGTGATACTGAGCTATATGATCAATGCCATTCTTTTCATCATTTGTTTTCTTTTTTTACACCATGTTGAAGAATCTTTAAGCGGCTGTCTGACATATGTGTCAACAATCCCAACTCCATTACTTTCTAATTTGAGATAATGAATCCATTAGAGAATTCATTTCTCTATCTTTGAAATGGAGCTTTTAATATCACTTCTTTAAGATTTTGATGAAGATTACATGAAAGAACAGTACAAAAACAAGTAACATATCATTTAGTTATAAGAGTGTTCAAGTCAGTTATTATATTGTTCTGTATTATTAATACTTCCAGTAGTAATAATAGTTTCAAGTAAGCTAAATTATTATTCATAATTTGGATTAAGAGAATCTAATTCTATTACATGGTTTAAGTACATAAATGTATTGCTAAATTTTCTTGAAATTATGCATACAGTGTAATTCTATTTACTTACTGAAATCTAAATCTGTCATTAATCAGAATTTTCCCCCAAGTCATCATTCTTACCCATATTGGCAATGACAAGTGAAAAACGCTGTGTGAATGAAAACAGGGAGTCAGAACACCATGCTTATAACTACTACTTTTCAAAATTTATGGAAAACAAAAAGAATATTTTTTATTTTTATTGTTTTTCTAATTTTTTATTTTTTTTGAGAATTTCATACATGAGCATCGTATTTGCATCATCTTCACCTCTCCCAGACCTCCCTGAAACTCCTTTCATATCCATATCCTCACTCCTTCTCACTTTCTTGTCCTCTTTTATTCTTATTGTTAAACACACACACACACGTGTGTGTGTGTGTGTGTGTGTGTGTGTATAAAATGCATTAAATCCATTTAGTGGTTCTTGTGTGTACATGTGTTTAGGACTGCCATCTTGCATTTAGATAATCTATCAGGGAGCTAGACTCTGGTGAAAGCTGATCCTCCTTCCTCCAGATTTCTATTATTCCCTCAGAATTGCCTGTAGTATCTCATCTAGAGGTAGCACATTCTGAAACTTCCCCCATCCACACTGGTTTTGGCTTTGTCATAATGCTGATGTTGTTAGGCTACCACACTGTGGCTATTTCATGGTTGTAGTGTCCCTAATGAATATAGAATGCCCCCTTTGTAGTGTTCCCTGAGCCTTAGATGTAGAAATTGCATTGTAAATGTATTGGTTAAGGCTGGGCACCCCACAATCAATTATTCCCTGCATTTTGACCAGTTGTGAAACTTTGCAATAGATCTGTTGCAAAAAAAAGCTTTTTTAATGAGAAGTGAGAGCTACACTTACATATGAATACAAGGATAAGTGCCTCGAGTACAGTAAGAAATTACACTGGTTTAGGAAATTGGAAGTAATAGGTTCTTCTCTGAGGTCTATGGCAACACAAACCATTTGTACACGACTATATTTACAGTACCATGCATACATTCCATCCTATTCATCTGGCCTTAAATCAAATTAAAAAATATTAATTTTTATCTTGATTATCCCCAGGATAAAAGTGCCACTACTGGATGAATAGAACTATTTTACCGGCCAGGGCATTGTTGCTTGTAGACTTTACAGCTGGGTAAGATCATTGATTTGTTTTTGGCCTTGGCAGCTTACATAACACCTTCTGAGACTATGAGAACTAGTCTTTAAGAAGAAGGCTTCCAGGTCAGTTCCAACTCATTTACTTTAAGTGCTATGTCTGAAGCATGCGATTTCTTCAGCAATATAGTTCTAAGTTCAGGAGTGTGGCAATAGTCTATATGATTTGGGGGAATCTCTTGGACTACCATGACTAGCAACTGTATTTTGCTGTATTTCAACTATACACATGCACTCACATATGTACTATAGGTGTATTTTTAGTAGGCTTATGAAATAATACATTTTCCAATGGTTTTCACACCACCATAGTAGTATTTATCTTCCTATTCTCACTCTCCCCCTTTATATCCCTTCCCAGTTAAAGTGCACCTCATTTTCTGTTTCCCCATTCATAGTGTTTGTACCTGTAAACACCTCCTTTCCCAAGCTCCTTCTTTCCCTCTCACCCAATGGTTCCTTTACACATTACTGGCTCATGTGCTTACATCAGGATATATACTGATAACTAAATATTTGGAGTAAGGAACCACAAATGAGCAACAACATGTAATACTTGTTTTCCTGAATTTGTGTTATGTCACTCAGTATAACAATATCTAGCTCCATCCGTTTTCCTGAAAATTTCATGGTTTCATATTCCTTTATAGCTGAATAGAACTGCATTGTGTAAATGTACCATATTTCCATTATCCATTCATCAGTTGAGGCACATTTGTGTTGTTTCCAGTTTAGAACTATTTTTAGTTTTTTTAGAGTATTCCAAACTGATAGTAACTGTAAGAGTTTACAACCCAAACCACAGTAAATGAGAGTTTCCGTTCCCCACAGCCTCACCAAACACTTTGTCAGTTGTTTGCTTTATCTTAGCCATTCTAACTGGGATAAGATGAAATATTAAAGTACTTTTAATTTGTATTCGTTTTATTATTAAGGATGTTGAAGACTTTATAAGGCAATTCTTGTTCATTGTATTACCTTGGTTTTTTGTTGCTGTTGTTGTTTTGTTTTTTGTTTTCTTTTTTGGGTCTTTTTGAGACAGGGTCTCCCTGTGTTCCTGTAGCCCCAGCTGTCCTGGAACTCAGGATGTAGATCAGGCTGGCCTTGAACTCACAGAGATCCACCTGCCTCTCCCTCCTGAGTTCTGGGATTAAAAGCATGTGCCACCACGGACGGCCTGTATTACCTCTTTTTAAAAAATTAGGATGTTGGTTTTCATGATTTTTTTTTTTTAGAAAATGTTCTCTTGCTCTTTGTATATTCTAGAAATTAATTCTCTCTCAGAAAGAGAAATTAACCTTTATCAAAGGTTGTCTTCCACTCTTTAGGCCTCCTCTTTATTTGATTGATTGATTCCTATGCTGTTAATGAGGTCCCATTTGTCAATTGTTGGCTTTAATTCCTGAGAGAACTAAATCCAATTCAGAATGTTTTCATACACTTATAGCTTGTATTTTCTCCTAAGAGTTTCCCCATTTTACATTCCACACTGAGATCTTTGATCCATTTAGAATCAATTTCTGTACGGGGTTATAGACATGGGTATAATTTCATTACTCTTTATGTAGATATCAAGTTCTCACAGCACCATTAGTTGAAGATGTTAGTTTTCCTGAAGTGTTTAATTTTTGGTTTCTTTGTCATATATCATGTATATATATATCATATATATATATATATAACAAAAATAATAAACCAAATATTTTTAAGAATATCATAGGGATTTTTTATTGAGATTATGTTGAATATGAACATTGTTTTTGGTAGGATGGTCATTTTCAGAGTATTAATTCTACCAATACATGAGGATGGGAAATCTTTTCATTTTATCGTCTCTTCTTCATTGTCTGTCTCTAAAGTTTTAAAGTTTTCATTGTACAGGTCTTTCACACCTTTGGTTAGTTTTATTCTTAGTATTTTAGGTTATTATGAATAGAGTGTTTCAATCATCTCTTTCTCTGTTTGTTATTGGTATATAAAAAAGATACTTATTTTTTAAAGGTTTTTGTATCCTTCCCCTTTGCTGAAAATATTGATCATTGCTAGATGTTTTCTGTGGAATTTTTGGGACCTCTTACATTCAGTATCACATCATCTGCAAAGAAGAATAACGACTTTTTTTTCCAGCTAGCATCTCTTGAATTTCCTTCTCTTTTCTAGAAGTTTTCCTCCATTTTGAATGATGTTGGCTGAGAGCTTGCCATATATAGCCTTTATTATGTTGAGGCATGATCCCTTTAGCCTTATACCCTCTAAGAATTTTTAACACGAATGAACATTGGATTCTCTGCATCTATAGATGCCTTTTCTGCATCTATAGAGATGTCTTTAATTCCATTTACACGACTTATGTTTACTGGCTTACCGGTGTTGAACTATTCCTGCATCTCTCGAATAAAGTCAACTGAATTATGGTGAATGATCTTTTAAAAATAAGCCTTAATGCAGTTTGAAAATACTATACTGAGAATTTTTGCATCTATGTTCACTATGGATATTGGCCTGTGGTTTTCTTGTTGTTGTGTGTTTACTAGTTTTGCTATTGGAATAATATTGTCTTTCTAGAAAGAGTATGGAAGATCTCCCCCTAGTCTATCCTTTGGAATAATTTAAGCATTATTGGTTATAACTCTTCTTTGGGGGTCTGGTAGAATTCTACTCTTAATTTATCTGGATCTGACCATTTTCTTAGTGTTACTTTTCAATTGCTTTTTTTGTTGTTTTGAGTCTAAGTTGTTGACATTGTCTTGGTTTAACTTTGATGATTCTCTGGAATCTAGAAATTCATCAATTTATTTAAGATTTGTTATTTAATAGAGTATTGGTTTTAAAAGTATTCCCTTAGAATATTCTTGATTACTTTGATATCTGTAAGAATGTTTCCTTATTCATTTCTGATTTTGTTGATGTGGGTCTGCTCCTTTTTTTTGGCTCTTGTGTCCAAGGGTCAATCAATTTACTTAAAGAATCAGTATTTAGACAATTGATTCTTTTATTTGATTGCTTTGTTTCTATTTTATTAATTTCTGCTCCAACATCAATTATTTCTTCCTGTCTACTGAGTTTCAATTTGGCTTCTTCTTCTTTGTCTCAATTTTTTAGTTGCATCATTAAATCATTCATTTGTGATCTGTCTTATTTTTAATGTAGGTTCATAGAGCTGTAAATTTCCCTAACAGGACTGATATTATTGTGTGCTAGACATTTTGTTGTGTTCTGTTTTCATTTTCATTTAATTCTAAAAGTATTTTATATATGTCTCAATTATTTATTTGATCCATTCATCATCCTAACATATGATGTTTAAACATATGATGTTTACTTGCCTCAAGTTCTATAATTACTAGAGATTCTTTTGCTGTTAATTTAACTTTGTTCAGATAAGATACATGGAATTATTTCAGTTTTTCAGTATTTGTTGGTATTTGTTGACTCTCAGTGTATGTCTATTGAAGAGAAACTTCCATGGGATGTTGGGTAGAATGTGTATTCTTTGGTACTTGGGAGGACTATTCTGTGGACATTTATTAATTCCACTTGATGTATGATATAATTTAATTCCAATGTTATTCTGCTTATTCTTTGTCCAGATGTCTATTGGAGAAAGTAGAGTATTGAAGTCACTTACTAATATTGATTTTGTATTAATCTTTGTCTTGAAGTCCAGTAGGTACTCTTTTTATGAAACTGGATGTGCCAGAGTTTGGTGCATATATGTTGATGCTTATAATATCTTCTTGGTTGTTTTCTTGATAGAATGTAGTGACCTTCTTTACCCATTCTGATTTAATTTTAGTTGGAAACACATTTTATCAGACATTAGGATAGCAGCACCTGTTTGTTTCTTGCTCCATTTGCTTGGAATATTTTTCCCCTCCTTTCACTCTACAGTGTTGCCTGTCTTGAAATGTAAAATGAGTTCCTTGTGAAGAACAAAAAAGATGGATTTTGTTTCCTTTTTAATATTTTACTTATTTTTAATTTTATGTGTATGAGGGTATTGCTGGCATGTATGTAAATGCACCTGTGTTGTGTAATGCCTATCGAGGTCAGAAGAGGGTCAGAATTCCCCTAGAACTGGAGTTATGGATGGTTGCTTTTCACCACATGGGTGCTGGGAATAAAACTTGGATCCTATGCAAGAGCAACCTCTCCAGCTCTATCCTCAGAGTATTTCTGGTTGTAGTACATTTCTATAAGAGTAGTGGGATTTTGTGTTTCTTATTGATTGTGATGTGACCAGGGTATATTTACTTTTTTTCTGACTATGTATCTGAGGTGATATTCTAGATTGCTTTTTGAAGTGGAGATTTGGTCCTGTTTTTGTTGTTGTTCCAGCTTGGTTTATTTCAGATCAGGTGTAAATAGTAAATTGGTCTATACTTCAGATTTTCACTCTTGATTTTTTTTTATTAGAGTGACAGGGGTAATACTAGGCTGATCCTATATAAGGTAAGAAATTTCAGCTAGGATTGTGACTGTGGTTGGGTGGAGAGTATTCTCGTTAATTCACCTGGCTTGCCCCAAATAGGAGCAGCATGTTCCCAGCCTAGTCCTAGAAGTGTGTATATATTTTTTGTTGTTGTATTTTTTTTCAGACAGGGTCTTCCTGTAGCCCCAGCTTGCCTTTATCTTGTTACATAGACTAGGCTGGTCTCAGCCTCACAGAGATCAACCTGCCTCTGCTTTCTTAATGCTGGGATTAAAGACATGAGCCAATACATCTGGTGTAAATAAATATATATATATTTTAAAGATGCTTTCCAGTGGTTGCTTAAAGAGGCTCCAAAAAGAGTTATTGGTTATTTTTTCATCTTGATATTTTACAAAATACCATAGAATTCATATTTTTTCTTGGATATTAACCTAAGAGAATGTTTAACAATGCTATTAAGTTGCTGGTGTCAATTGTGTATTTATGCACTTGGGTGTACCTTGCAGATAGATGAGAAGGGGTAACACTTAGAGGAAAGACCATGTCATTCTTTCTATTGAACCTGAAACAGCTAGGTGCTGAAAATAAAATAGTCATGTTAGCATTACAAGTCAATGTCCATGTACTTATAAGAGCTTCAGAAAGCTGAAGTTCTATAGTACTATTTGACTTCAAACATATAAAAGGTCACTCAACCTACTATGTTTTCTCAGAGTTTGGCTGGATTATTTTCATGCCTTGCATAGTTAATTGAATCAGCTGTGACTAATAACATCCGCTCCTTATCCACTTCTAAGTAATTTTCACAGGTAGACATCCTTAATCAAATATTTTATGCTTTCTTTGGATCTGTGTGCAGGAGTATGGGAATTTAGGGGGACATTTTGTAAAAATACTAGGTAACCCTCAGAAATTCCCGACTACTTCACAACTTTTCAGAGCCCTTTACTTAAGCTCTTCAATATGAAATCCTGAAGTAGAGCTAGAAAGTGTTAGAAAATTTGGGTGAATTTGCAAAATTTTGGGCTACAAGCTGAATTACTGTTTTAACTTTTCCTTTTCCAGAGTATCAGTGAAAGACTCATGATTTATTTCATTGTTTTCCTTGTTTTCTTAAAGCTATTCCTAGTTTACTGGAAAATCAAGCCAAACAAAATGACACAAAGCATAAAACAGCAACTATAAAACAAAACCCAACTTGTAACCAACGGGCCTAATTTATTTGTGTTGTGGTTTACTAATTTCTGATCTTAAGAAAAAAACATAGCACTATTGTCTTGATATAGAATTATTTAAAAAACAAATAATTTAGCAGGTAGTTTTTTGGTTTTGTTTTTTAAAAAGGAAAGTAAATTAGAAGAAAAATACCTGCTGGGGAAAAGAATAGTAGGCGAAATATCAAGGATGTTGTTTGGGAATAAGAATATCATAACTTCTCTAAAATGGAAAGGAACCTAAAAGGGAAAATCTAATATTTGTAGATTGCATTTGAGAGGGAGTAAAATGAGACATGAAAGATGAGTAGACCAGCTCCTTTACCAGTGTTAGACACCAGAATAACAACAGGTCAGCAATAACTCTGCATGTTGTTTTCTTCAGCCATACAAGGTGTTGTTTGGGGGCCATTCGCTCATGAAATTGTCACTCCCAGTTCAAAATTTACATTCAGATTGTTGTCTAAGATTAGCTGTGTATTACAATTGCTTTATGTTACATACTATATGCAATTTACAGAGCTGTTTTTCTTGTAGAAAAATCTTCATATTTCTATGAAAAGCAATTTCCTTTGCTTGTATTCCTGGTGCAATAATTGTAGATTATGTGTTTGAAATGAACTTTCTTCTTTGCAACCTACTCTCTACCTCTGTTTCATTCTCTTGTGAAGTCATAATTCTTTGTTTGCATAGAAAGCCTGTTGCCATGGAGAACAATGTGATGTTACAAATTTGCTGTTATTTATGACTTCATCATAGAATGGATCTGAGTGAGAAATTAATTTCTGATTTCTTCACCAAATATTTGAAGAGTAATATGGGAACAGGTGAGGGCATTTCAGTTTTCATTTCTTAACTGAGAGTTGAAGTAAAATCACTGGTGACAATATCAATGTTTGATAAATAATCGTTTAATTGTAAAATAAATATTTTAGAATTAACAATATAATTGGAAACAACAGGATAAAATTTATGTTCCGTTTAAATGATATTTGCTGAGAGATACAAGATTCCTCCTGTTTGAGAAACTTGGCTTGTCAGTGTCATTCTCTCAATGAATGTCTCCTTAATACTGCTGTGTTTACTTTCTTTGTTAAAAAAAGCTAAACAGCACTGTGGTGCATAAGCCCCTCAACTATTGAGATATTGAATTCTGGTCGCTAATAAGCCAACATTGATTTATTTCACGGCTTCTGTTTGCTGAGCTAAGCTCCACTGGCATAGTTTGAAAAGGCACACATAATTTAATCAAATTTCTTTTTTATTTGATTTTTTATTAGTCTATAAAGCAGACTCTATGCATCCAGAATTTATTTTCATCAGTAAATATTTTTTCTTTCTCACAGCAAAAACTTTGTTACTGTTTCATATTGGCATATGAAAAGACAGATAAAAATGCAAAACAATTGTTTCAAATGGCATGTTTCTGGCTTAACATTATCGCTGATGTTTCTTGAAGAAATCGATATAAAATCTAATGAGTCTTAACCCTGACAGTATCAGGTTTTAGATTCCAATGAGTACATAAATATCTTCAACATTAAGTTAGGCAATATTTTGTTTTATTGGAATGGAAAATTTCCTGATCATCTTGTTTGAGCCTAATAGATTGAAAACCAAACCAAACCAAACAAAACAAAACACCAAAAACCAAAACACACGCACAAATTCTGACACTTGCAAAGGTGATGTGGTGTGTCAAATACTGATTGGCTAGGAATTTAGGGATAAAACCCAGGTATCTTTAGAATTAGATTCTAGCAACTACTGTTTAAAAAATTATTTCTCTACAGAATTTATTTCATATTAGAAAACTCTAATTTTCATAATAGAAATGTTGATTATATTTAGTTAATTTTGCTTTGCTAGTTTTCCTTCAATTAAAATTTTGCATTTCATACATCTTAATAATATTTAGAACCCCTCACTTATCTATAACTCCCTCTTAGGGCTCAAACTGCATTTCATGCATTCTGTCATATATATTAAGGCCTATCCAGTCAAGACCCTCACTGTAAGTTTATCCACAGGATCCTGGTCACCTCCCTTTAAAAAAAGTAATTTTCTCTTATGCAGCAGTGATCAGTTACCAATAGTGCCTTAGTTGGGGTTGGGGTTTCTTACTCATTTCCCAACTTCTAAACTGGGTTTTTGACTGATTTGAGTTTCCAAGTGGCTTTTGTATGCTGTCACCTTTGGTGTAAGTTCATATGAGCAGTTTTCCAGTCACCTGGAAAACTTGGTTTCCTTGAAGTCATTCACCTCCCTTAACTCATATAGCCTTTCTGCCCCATCTTCCACAATGGTCCCTGAACCCTGGGTGGCAGAGGTTTAATATAGGACTCCTTGTGTCTTGTTCTCTATGTATTGTTCAGTTATGGTTTTCTGTGTAATTCACCATCTGTTGCATGAGGAAGCAAGCTTCATTGATTGGAATTGAGAGATGAATTACTATTCTCTGTGTGCCTGTTCCACAACGTTCTGTGAGATTTAGATGTAGAGGCTGCACTGTAGATATGTCAGTTAGAGCTGAGCATTCTCTAGGATCTATGACCTCACCAGCTCTGTGTATTTGATCAGGTTTACAGTACCACACATAAGTTCTATCCCACTGAGTAGACTTTAAATCCAGTCAGATAGCTGTTGATTAACTCCAAGATGAAAGTGCCACTATTGCACAAATAGGTGTGGTTTTTAGGCTTAACAACAGGGTTGAAAAATTGATTGATTTTCTCCTTTAGCAGCTTCCATAGAATCTCTGGTACTATGAGAGCTTGTTTTCATGGAGGAGGCTTCCAGGTTTGTTTCAGCTCAATCACTCTGATTGCTGTGCACAAAGCATACACTGTCTTCAACAATAGGATTTTATTTTCAATTTCTGGTAGGTAATCAAGGACTGTGTCAATAGCCTCTGTTATTTGAGGAGACTCTTGGATTACTCTGACTTGATGGGAAGCTTCTCCTGTCTGGCACTCTGTTTCTTGTTATGAACTCTTCAGCTATACAAATGCATAAAGAACAGACTTTTAAACTAACACATTTCCCTCTGCTTTTTCACACTACCTAGGAATTATCTCTCGTTTCTCACTGTGTGTAACTCTCTCTTCTCCCTTCCCAATTAAATCTGCCTACTTTCCCATTTTCTCTTTTATAATAACTGTCCCTTATTATACCCTTACCCCCATTTCTCCCTGTATACCTTCTCTCCTCCCTTCTTGTTTACATGCCCCCATTTTCCCCATTTCACTCAATAACATGTCTTTTACCACTCTCCTCTCTCAGGCTCCTTCTTCCCTTTTAACTCCATGGTTCCTTTCCATTTTCCTGGATCCTGCCATTATATCAGGATAAATACTCATATATTAGGATTTAGGAGGATGATCCACAAGTGAGAAAGAACATACACTATTTTTCTTTGGTGAATCTGTGTTAGTTCACTTAGTTTAACAGTTTCTAGTTCTAGCCACTTACCTGAAAATTTTATGATTTCATTTTCCTATGCTGAGGAATAAACACCATTGTGTAAATGTACCACATTTTCATTATTCGTTCATCAGTTAAAGGGCTTTTAGGTTGTTTCCATTTCTTAGCTACTATAAAAAGAACAGCAATAAACAGGGTTGCAAAAGTATCTCTGCAGTAGGATGACTCCTTTGGGCATATTCTAAGGATTGGTATAACTAGATAATGTGGTAGATAGATTTATTTTTAGTTTTATGAGCGTTCTCCACACTGCTTTCCACAGTGGTTACACCAGTTTGCAATTCCACCTGAAGTGAATGAGGGGCTCTCCTTTCCCTGTAACTTTGCCAACATTTGGTTTCATTTGTTTTTTTGATCTTGGCCATTCTGACTTGGGTAAGATGAAATCTTACAGTGATTTTGATTTTCATTTCCCTAATTACTAAGGAAGTTGAACACTTTTTAAAAAATATTTATTTATTATTTTTATTTTTTTATGTGTATGTATGTATTGCCTGCATGTAGGTAAGTGCACCTGTGTCATGCAATGCCCACGGAGGACAGAAGAGGCTGTCAGATCCCCTGGAACTGGAGTTACAGACAGTTGTTAGCTTCCTTGTGGGTGATGGGATTTGAACCTGGGTCTTCTGCAAGAACAGTCAGTGTTCTTAACTGTTGAGCCATCTCTTCAGCCCCAGGATGTTGAACACTTTTAAAGGTTTTTTTTTTCTTTTTTTAAGGTATTTTAATTTCTTCTTTTGAGATTTTCTATTCAGACCCATAGCCAATGTTTAAAATGGTCATTTATTTTCTTGCTTCTTTGTTATTTGAGTACTTTGTATATTCTGGATTTTAACTTTTTGTCAGATGCAGAGCTGGTGAAGATTTTCTTTCATTGATTCTCTTCACTTGATTGGTTGTTTTCTTTGTTTTACATAAGCTTTTTAGTTCAATGATATTCAACAAGTCAAAGTGCTGAGATTAAATCCCAGAGAGTTCTTTGCTGTGAACCTATATCTTGTAAGGTACTTCTTATGTTTTCTGCTGACATTTTCAGAGTTTCAGATTCACATTGTGCTCATTGTTCCTTTTGGAGTTAAATTTTATGCAGGGCAATAGATAATGGTCTAATTTCATTCTTTTACTTGTGGAGATCCAGTTTACCAGCTCCACTTGTTTAAGATGATGTGTTTCCTCCAGTACGTGTTCTTGGTACCTTTGTCAAATAAAAGGTGGATGATATTGCATGAACTCATGGTTTTGCATTCTATTTGTCCATTGATCTACATGTCTGTTTTGTGCCAATACCATGCTGTTTTACTATTATAACTCTGTAATATTGTTTGAGATGTGGTATGGTAATTCCTTCAGTATTGTTCTTTGTGCTCAGGAATGCTTTGCCTATCTGGAATTTTTTTTTTTTTGCATTTTCATGTGGATTTTAGCATTTTTTAAATCTAATTATGTAAAGAATGTTATGAGAACTTTTATTGTGATTTCATTGAAACTATAAATTACTTTTTGTAAGACAATAAGTTTAACAGTATTAATTTTAACAGTCCATGAACATGTGAGGTCTTTTCTTCTTGTGTCTTTCTCTGTCTCCTTTTTCAAAAATTTAATATTTTTATTGAAGAAGTCTTTTTTGTCTCTGGTTAGGCTCTTTCCTAGAAAATTTTTTGAAGCTGTTGTGAATGGGAGGGTTTCCATGAACTCTTTTCTCTGGTTGTTATTGGTAGATACAAAGGCTATTCATATTTTAAATTTATTTTGTGTATTGTCAATTTTCTGAAAGTATTGATCATTGAAGCTTTCTGATGGAATTTTTTAGTTCTATTATCTGCAAATAGGGATAATTTGACCTTTTCTTTTTCAAATAATATCTCTTTAATTTCTTTCTCTTGTCTATGGCTCTAGAAAGAGTTTCAAGCAACTGTATTGAAAAGGAGTGGGGATAGTGACAGCCTTGTCTAATTTCTGACCTTAATGGGAATGCTTCCAGGTTTTCTCCATTTACGATAATTTTGGCTGTGTGTTTGTTGTATATATCTTGAATTATGCTGAGGTATGTTCCCTCCAATCTGATTCCCTAAGACTTTTAACATAAATGCATGTTGTATTTTTGGCAAAAATCTTTTCTACATTACTGAGATGATTATGTGATCTTTGACTTTAACTCCATTTATACGACATTGCATTTGTTGACTTAAAACATATTTAATCAAGTCTGCATCTCTAGAACAAAAGCAAGTTGATCATTGTGGATGATCTTTTAGATGTGTATATGGTTTGATTGTGTTTTTAGAATTTTGAATCGACATTCATTGGTGATATGGGTCTATAATTTTATGTTTTTACCTGCTTTTGGTAGGAGAATAATACTTTTAGGAAGACTTTTGGTTTTCCCTTTGTTTCTGTTCTTTTGAATAATTTAAGTAATATTGGTTGTAGCTCTTCTTTGAAGGAGAGCTAAAATTCTTCTGTGAACTAAAATGTTCAGATGTTTTGCACTATTGTTTTGATTTCCTTGTTTGTTATAGGTCTGTTACTGATTGCTGATAACTTCTTGGTTTAGCTTTGGTGTATTCACTGAGTTTAGAAATTCATATCTTTTAGATTTTTGAATTTAGTAGAGTGTGGGTTTTGTATGCATTCTTTTATAATATTTTGGGTTTTTTGTACCTTTTGTGATGTTTCCCTTTTTGGTTATGATTTTTTTTTAATTAGATTTGCTGTATCTTTCTTTTGGTTAGCTGCCCTAGGCTCTATCTTATTTGTCTTTACAAAGAACCAACTCTTAGATTCATTGATTCTTTGTATTGCTTTTTTGTGTGCGTGTATTTCTAAGCTATTGATTTCTACTCTGATTTTTATTATTTCTACTTGTGCTTTGGATTTGGTTTTTGGGTTTTTTTTCCTTGCTTTTCCAAATTATTGAGTTATACCATTAAGTCATTTATTTGTACTCTTTCTCACTTTTGAATGTCAGAGCTTAGAGCCATGACTTTCCCTCTTAAAACTGCTTTCAGCTGGGTGTGGTGGCATACGCCTGTAGTCCCAGCACTTCGGAGGCAGATGCAGGTGGATCTCTGTGAGTTCAAGGCCAGCCTGGTCTACATAGTGAGTTCCAGGACATTTGGGGATACAGGGAGACCCTACTTCAAAAAGACAATAACAACAACAACAAAACCCAAAAAACAAATAAAAAAACAAAAAACAAAAAACAAAACTGCTTTCAATGTGTCCCTGAAGTTTTGCTATGTTATCATTTTCATTTAGTTCCAGGAATACTTTTATTTCTTCCTTCATTTCTTCTTTGATCCATTCATCAATCAGTAGTGAGTTGTTGAATCTCCATGAGTTTGGGTAGTTACTAGAGCTTCTTTTGCTGTTGATTTTGTTTTGTTGTGCTGTGGTCTGATAGAATACATGGAGTTATTTGAATTTTTTGTATTGGTTGAAGATTGCTTTGCATCCCAGGACATGATCTATTTTAGAGCAACTTCCATGGGTTGCTGAGTAGAATGTGTATTCTTTGGTGCTTGGGTGGAATAGCCTATAAATGCCTGTTAGGTTCACTTAACGCATGATGTCATTTAATTCTTTTTCCAGATAACCTGTCTTTTGAATAAAGTGGAATATTGATGCTCCAAACTATTATTGATTAGTGGATAATCTGTGTTTTGATGTCCAGTATTATCATTTATATGAAACTGGATGCATATATTCACCAATAGTACTATTTATATGTCCAGTAGCACTATTTACATGAAACTGGGTACATATATGCTCATGAATGTGGTGTCTTCTTGGTTAATTGTTCTCTTAAATTCTGCATCCTTGGGCTTCTCTGGGTAGATCTCATTGTTTTGTACAACTGGTGTGTTTTTGTGGCAACATATTATTTTGTTCTTATTATTTGTGTTTATGCATTGTGGTTTGGGCATACAGATTTCTTTTGTTTGTATCCGATATGAAATTCCATCCCTGTTTTTTTTTTTTTTTAGTTGATGTTTGGTTCTACTTGTATTGTTCATGTAGCTTGAGTGTTTTCTGATCAGTATTTAGTCTGACAGTTAGTTTATCTGTGTTTCAGATTTTCACTTTGATTTTTTTATTTGTGTGATTGGATGGTTCCAAGATGAATAGTCAAGCCCTCTCAAGCAGGGGAAAGGGTCCTAGGTCCAATTCAAGACAATGGAAATACAGTGGTAAGGTTGTCTATCTAGGTGATTAGGAAACGGCCTAGGCCCAAAGCAGGGTTGGGGACAGTGTGTGTAGGGGGGGAGGATCTAATTAGTTAAATAAGATAAATGTGATTCCTGGAGCAGGAAATACAGCTGATCCAGATGCAGGGGGATGAAGATGTAGTGAACAGGATCTCACTTACCAGGGTAGTTCAGAGGTTTCCTCTTTTACTAGCTTTTTAAAAGACATGGGTGTTTAGATTTTCCAAATAAACTTACTCATTTTTTCTATAAGAAGAAAACTAGTGACTAATTTTAGAATGTGAATGGGATTTTGAACTACCTTGTGGTTTTGCACTTCCAGAGCCTCAAAGAATACAGACTTTGCAGTTTCAGTGGAGATTGAGGTTGAAAAGCTATGAATTCTGATTTTTGTACAGCATACGTCTTTCAATCATTAAAAAGTGAATAAAAATCAAGAGTAGCATAGCTTTATGAAGTTAAACAGTCATATAAAATTTTAGATACACAATTCTTAAGGATTATTCTCTATTAATATTTTTTACTGAAATGTCCTTTTCTTGGATCTTTAGTTTGAACAGTTTTTCTCCCTCTTGCTTGATGCCAAAAAAAAAAAAAAGTATTTTTCCTCTAGTCAATGATGGAAGAGAAATGAGCTGTACAGAGAAGTGAGCTTGGGATCATGGAGTTCAGTCAATATTACACAAAATGAAAAGATAGAGAATATGGGATACTGATGACCATAATTGAAGGATTAAATCAAATAGATCTAGAAGTGTTCCTATTTTGGGAATATTCTTTTGTTTGTGATAATAAATGTCAATTCTAAATGGCATCAGTTTTGTTTTTCCCATTCCCATCCCCATCTGTCTCCAAACCTTCAATCACAGCCCTGTATCCTGGCCACAATGAGGGCCAATTGTGGCAAAGTTTCTTTGATGTTATTTCATTTTAGATGTCTTTCAAACCTAGAGTTACAGAAAGTGTATCATGTAAATTCATCCTAATTGGAACAACCAAAGTTCTGGGTTCCTCCCCAGTGTCTATTGGGAGATTTAATAATTTAATCCACAAATGAGGAGAGAAATTAGTCAAAAGATGAAAAGGAAATAGTAGATACTTCATTTAGCTTTAATTTCATTTTTGAAAACAATGTTTTATTAGTTGAGGTTTTTTTTTTGCAAAAATACTTTCAATTTTATGTGTGACATTCGAGTACAGAATTCTATTTTTTCAATGAAATTTTTTTGTATTTCATACACTACATTTTAATCATCATTATACTATCTTCCCCACTGGCATCTCCAAAGCCCTCCCACTGAATTTTGAGAATTCTATATAGTTTATTTTGATCACATTCAACACCCTCTTCCACCGCCTCTTAGGTCTGCCTCACATTATTATCCACCCAATGTTGTGTCCTTTTTTTTTCTTTAAATCCATCAACTGCAATTGGTGTTGTCCATATACTCTTAGGTGTGTGATCATCTACTGGAGCATAGTTACTTTATCAGGGGCCAACCTCTTAAAGAAGACTTATTTTCCCTCTTCTAGCAGCTATTGATTTTCAATAGATCCTCAACTATGGGTGGGACTTCTTGCCCCATGTGGTGGTTGAATGAGAAATGTTTTCCATAAGCTCAAGTATTTGAACACTTCGACAATTGGTGACACTGTTTGGGTAGGTTTATGGAAACTTTAGGAGGAAGCACATCACTGGAGGCAGGCTTTTTGAGTTTACAGCTTTGCCCCACATTCAGCTTCTCTCACTGCTTCCTGTATGTGCTTGTAGATGTGAGTACTCAGCTTCTTGCTTTGGTTTCCTCCTGCCATGTCTACCTGCTATAATGTACTCATTATTTTGGAGCCATTAGCCCAAACAAACCTTTCTATAAGTTGCTTTGGTTATGATGTTTTATAACACCAACAGAAAAGTAACTAATACCAAAATAAGTACCAGAGAGTGAGCAGTTATTTTAAAGAAACTTACCATGTTGGTTTTTGGAAGAACTTGGAAGAATTTGGAAGTTTTCAGAACAAACAGGCCATTCTAGTAGGAGCCTGGAAGAAAGTAGTGCTGAAAGGAATTCAGTTCCAGAAGGAAACCAGTACTTTGCAACTAGGTTAAGAATCTAGCTTCCTTCTGCCCAAGGGCTTGCCTGGGGTTGAATTAAATTTCAAGAAAAACCTTATGTTGACTCTGTGAATTATTTTTTACTAATAAATTTTATGTAGGTAGATAATAAAAAAGACAAGTAGGACATTTAAAAAATGTATAGTTTAGAAAGAAAGAGCACTAAGGAGCTTAATGGTACAGCCAAGGCATGGTTCTTCATTTTGTTTCCAGATGCATAATTAATTCACTTATTCATAGTCAATTAGTTGAAGAGGAAATTGGATTTCCTTGAGAAGCTCTTTGAATGTCAGCAAAAGTATATGTGAAAAAAATTCTCAGAATATTTTTTTACAATAACCCTTTCTTGATTAAAAAAAAAAAAGCCAGATTTAAAAAAAAAAAACAGTTTTCAATCCCTATTGATGCTGACCCCACAAAGACAAATATTATATGATCTTTTGATTATTGTGAATATTTAGGGAAGTCATGTAATAAATATAATTATCTAAGTTGAATGGGTTTGAGGATTCATTCCATAATTATGTACCTTTGTCCAGAACAGCATAATTGAGATAATTATACTTCATAACACACAGAATCTGGCAGGATCTTGAACTAACTTTCTTAGACACAAGAAGCTATTGTGGAAAGAAGCATTGAGGAAACATCTAAAACTGTCCTAACACCTGTGATACAGCAAAGGCAAAAAATGAGAATACTACTTATAGACTGAATTTCAGATTTTAGTACAACTATTAAAGACTTGAAGGATGTAATAGTGATTTAAATATTTTACTCTACTCCCTGAAGTATGCCGACCAGATGAATCATAGCAGCAGACAATTGACTTTGCCAGGTGCTCTCCTAAACCACAGGTAATGAACATCATATCTTCCCTGAAGAAGTCACATTTACTGCTATTATGTAGCTGTAACTATGGACATATTGAATGTTTTCCTTCTAATCAATAGAAAAAAGAAGATCATTTTTAAATACCAAGAAAATAGTACATTAGCAATCTTACCTTGGAGTTCTATGAAGTCATCTACTTCATAAGGGGCTTTGCTCATTGTACCAGTCAGGGTCATTCATGGATCAGAATGCACATGTGTCGGAAATCGGGTTTGCTTTGCTCAATGGGGGATCTACTGGCTTTGGGGCAGAGAGACTTGATCAGTGACAGAGTCTTGGACCCTGGGAACTGTGTCTTTTCAGCAAGCCATTTATTTTAAAATTCAGATGGTTTTTATACATCCCAAGGAACTAGGAGTCATGTAGTATATGGCAGTCACAAAGATTTAGGGTACAAAGAAACAGGATATCTAGTCTGTTAATTGGAACCAGAAGGATTCTTAAACTTTTACTCAAGGTTATCAATGCCCATCTGGTAATTTATTGGCCACAATGTTTTCTTTTTTAGAGCTAAAAGCATGGTAAACTTTTACCTTTTAACTCAGGAGTAACCCTTTAACCAGGCCTAGTCTCTTAGCTAAGAATAGTTGAGTTATTTGTTCAGGACAAGGAGATGAGCTAAGGGTTGTTGACCAAGATACTTGGCCACAGAGCAAGGAGCCTGCACTTATGACCAGGCTGCTGTCTCCTGCCAATCTCACAGTGTTCTGCAAGATGGATTATGAGAGCTGCTGTTTTCAGTTCTCTTCCCTTTAGCAGAGAATGCAGCCTGGACTTAAAAGTTTTAGGCTCATCTCACCCTAGGGCCTGGCATCTTGGTTTCCTACACACATGGATTACTCCAACACATAAACTAACAAAGGAAATTGAACCTACTTTTAGAGAACTGAAAGGCAAAGGCACACTGAGACTATAAGAAATGTCACACTAAGATTGAAGACAAAAGGGGAAAGGTTGGATTAATTAAAACCTAGAGACTTGAATAACATGCCTAGTGAAGGTAGAACTCAGGGCTTGTGAAGATGCCCACATGGAGTATTTGTAGCCAGGGACTCAGTAGATGAACCTTTAGAAATGAGATTTATGCTGAGAGGAGGCTCCAGATGTGTGTGCTGTTGTCCCTGAAAGGCCATATGTGCCTGGCTCTACCTGTGTGGAAAACTTGCTTCTGGAATCGGTGAGGAACAAGATAAACAATGAATAGGAGCAAGTATATTACAGCAGAGACCTCCCAAAGAGGAGCACCTTAGCAGCAGGTAAACTGAATGAAACATCTTGAAAAACAACCTAACCTTCCCTGTTGATTCTGGGCTTGTATGTTAGGAATAAGTGGAAACAATAGCGTTGTGATGAATACACAGCACAGGTCATTTCCCTAACGTTGATCTGGCTGCAACCACTTCTGAGTTAAAATAAGTAATTAATAAATAAGTAAATAAGTAAATGAACAAACCTGACAATCAAATATATGTCTACCCTGTTGTATAGCCCTTTGGGACTACTACAAAGTACAGCATTATTTTAGTGGAATTCCTTCTTGGTCCTAGGCATTGTCCCCTATACTTCCTTAGCTTCCTTTCTTCCCGATTTTCCCTTCTTTCTTCTCTCTTTGCATACTTTCTTCTATCTAGTGTATCTTTCACTGAATCTTTTTCTGTTTTATCTTCGAATACTAGCTCAGACTAATTGGAGCAAAATTAATAACTTCATCTAGTAATCTTAAGAAAGTATAATGAAAGCTGAGTATAGTGGCATATACCTGTAATCCAGCATTTAGAAGATAGAAACAGGAATATTAGCATTATATTTCCTAGTACCAAATTTGTTTTCTTCCATTTGTGAACTTAACCTGAAGTTGCTGATCAGTGGAACACCACCTAAGTTCTTGAGGACTTTTAGTGCTGTTTCCATCAGATAGAGAAGTTTCTTCTCCCATCCTCAGGCTGGCAAAAATTTAGGAAACTCTTAATAAAAATTGAATTTGAATGCTGGGCATGGCATGGTGGCACATGCCTTTAATCTCAGCACTAGGGAGGTAGACACAGGCAGATCTCTGTGATATTGGAGGCTAGCCTGTTCTACATAGTGAGCTCCATGCAGGCTGAAGCTATGGAAGACCCTGTCAAAAATATATTAATATTAACACTAATAATAATCAGATCTGAGGTCTTTAAGATTATGCTGAAGATAGGGCTTAGGAATGATGATTTCTTAGATTAAAATTTCACTCTGCCTACAACAATGTTTACAAAGAGAAAATTTCCTTGTCTTTTTCTAAGTGTCTCATTTATTTTTGTGTCCTTACTACACTTCTGGTTTAGCCCTTTAAGGTCTGTATGTATTTATACAGTGGTATGTTCTTAGAATTGACATCTTAAGCTATGTGTAAGCTTTATCTCTGTAACCATTATTCTATCTGTTCACTAAAATAGAAGCTTGCTGTGCACAGGATTGGGTACATGGCCACAGAATGAAAACTGGTTTGATTTTTTTTGTCTATCCATATTTTTACTTTACTTGATTTTGATCTTTGAATTTGTCCAACTTTCTTGTCAACTCGATGATTTAAAATATCTTCCATTCCTTTCCCTTTTTTCATTATTTTATTCTAATATTTCTGTCATTTCCAGCAGTTTTTTTCTTATTATTATAGGGCTTGGTCTTCCATATATCAACATGAATGGTTTTATGAGATCAATCCTGAAGTAATATGGAAGGATAACTTGTCAACAACTCTGACAGTCACAGTGAAATGAATCTGATCTATTTTGGCAGCAATTCCATGGTCTCATCAGGATTGGTTCCAGGATGAACCAATTTTATTTCTATTAGAAATAAAGGTTGTAGCATGGTCTGGCTAACATTAGACTCTCATTGATTGTTATAACTTGATATTACTTAAATCTGGTCACAGTGCTGTGTCTCTAGATAACACTGAGAGCAAACACTAGATTCTCATAGATAGTTGTAAAACTAAGTATGATAAATCCTGTACCTTGCAAATCTATATTTTTATGAATTCTTATATTAAGTATACAAATTTAAAGAGATGATGAAACAAAATATCTCATGGCTGATGGAATATAAGTATCAGGATATAGGAAATTGATATTTTCTCTTAAAAATGTCAGTAGCTAGCATAGACTACTGAAAATAAAAGCCTCCACAATAAATACATGTCTAAGAAAATCTGTCTATTTTGGGGGCAGATCATCTTTAAACTTTTATTTATTCGTTTATTTTTATGTGCATGAGTGTTTTATCTACATATATGTAACTGTGCCCATGTCATATAATGCCTATGGAGGCCATAATAGGGTATCATCTCCCCTGGAACTGTAGTTACAGATGGTTCTGAGTCACCATGGGGATATCGAGAACTGAACCTGGGTCCTGGAGAGGGTAGTGCTCTTAACCACTGAGCCATCTCTCCAGCTAGGGAAGATCTGAAGAAAGCTCTGAACTAGGCATAGCTTATGTCTCAAAAATATTTTTGAAAAATTTAACATGAAAAATACCCAATCACTTTGTGATAAGATATGCACAGAAACTAACAGCAATACCTTCATATTTTTTGTACAAAAACTTGGTTACTTGTACAAATTCTCACTGTGCATCAGTCGAGAGCACCAAGTATAAATTCACTGTGTTCTGACACTTTCAGCTTCCAGGTTGTTTTAAAAGTATTTGTCTACTTTACTAAATTCTCTAATCAAAACTTTTCTATTAGAAATAAACACTTTTTTTGAGGCATGGTCTCTCTGTAGTCCCAGCTAGCCTGGAACTTGCTATATAGACCAGGCTGGCCCAATCTCACAGAGATCCACTCACCTCTCTCTCTTAAGTTCCAGTACTGTGTGTGCTACCACACCTGGCTCAGAAATAAACATATTAATGAATTCAGATTAATTCTGAAATGTATGGTACTAATAGCAAATTCATACTTGGGAGAAAATTTTATTGATTTGTTTGTCATAATCCAGACGTCAACAGAATCTCAATATGAAATAGTTACTGTGATTAATAATTTTAAATTCCAACTTAATTGGATTATAGGTATCTTGATATTCAATTTGATATTACTTTGGTCTAGTCATGCTAATATGCCTCAGAGGCTTGCCATCTGTGTTGGCATACTAAATAAACCACCCTCCCAACATTTTGGGTCATCATTTAATCCACTGAGGTCCGTAGTAGAGCAAAAAGATGGAGGAAGGGAGGAAACTGTCCAATTTATTTGTCAATTTGAGCTGAAACATTAATATTCAGCTCTAAGAATGGAACTTATGCCATTAGCTATCCACAGACTTTCAAAGTTTGAGTGTAACTGCATCACAATGTTTTACAAAGGGCAGGCTGTGACTTTTCTCAATCTTTGTAATCCTGTTCCTCCGTTACATAAAAGAAATTCTCTCCTCTCTCTCTCTCTCTCTCTCTCTCTCTCTCTCTCCCTACATACATACTAACACTATTGGTTGTTTTTCTCAGGGACTTTAATAAAATTACACATAAAACTGACTCATTGTAACCAGAAGTATCTAGCCACATATGTAGTTTTTAATAATATTCAGAAGTAACCTTCATTTTAAAAGGTATTGCTGGGCCTGGAGATATGGCTCAGGTGTTAAGAGCGCTGACTGCTCTTGCAGAGGATGTGGGTTTGATTCCCATCATTCATATGGCAGCTAACAACTGTCTGTAACTCCAGTTCCAGAGGATCCAACACCCTCTTCTAACCTCCATGGGCATTGCATGACATGGATGCACCTACATACATGCAGACAATACACTCATACGTGCAAAATAAAAATAATAAATAAAATATATAAATTTATTGCTATCGAGATTTACTAATAGTGCATCAGAATCCATGTGATTTTTCAATAGAAATTAATTTCATGGCTTTAGAGAAATACCCTCATCTTTCAGAATTCTATTATTTGACATTCAATGGTCCTCCAGAAACAAGTCATGCTACTTTTGCCAGTGATGATGAGTGCACAGAAACCCTTACATGTATTTAGTTTTATTTTTTACATGTAATTACTTTTTTCCTGATGAGAAGAAACTCGTATCAAGAAACATTTAGGCCAGGCATGGTGGTATACATCTTTAATTCCAGCCCTTGGGAGGCAGAGACAGATGTATCTCTGTCAGATCAAGACTAGCTTGCTGTATATAGTGAGTTCCAGTACAGTTAGGGCTACAGGGAGACACTGTCTCAGAAATAGTAACAGTTATTGAGAACTTAATAGATATCAGATACTTTACTAAGTTCCTATTTCATTTATTTATTATTTATTTTTAATATATTTATTATTTTTATTGTATATGTATGAGTGTATGTATGTGAGTGCATCCATGTCATGCAATGCCATGGAGGTCAGAAGAGGGCTTCAGATTCCCCTGGAACTGGAGTTAAGGACGGTTCGTACCTGATGTGGGTGCTGAGAATCGAACCTGGGTCCTCTGCAAGAACAGTCAATACTCTTAACATTTGAGCCATCTCTCCAGTCCTGTATTTCATTTATAATAACTTAGTAACTACCTTTGAAATAGGTGGAGTTTCCATATTGCACAAGAAGGGACTAAAGAACAGTGAAGTTACATATTGAAGATCAGATAGTTTATATGTAGTAGGGTTAAAATTCACTCGAGAAATCTATTTCTAGGCCCAATCTCTCAACTCTTCCATACATACTATTCCATGTATCAAAAGTAGAATTTCTAGTTCTCATTTTATATTAAACACTATCATAGGAAATGTGAAGAAAGCAAATTGCCTAAAGATAAGGAGATAACGTATAAAATAACAGGACTTCAGGCTCCTTATTGGAATCAAAACTATGTCACACACTAAAATAAATAATAATCTTCAATGATTGTCTCAGTTTGTTTATTTATGTATTTTTAGGTTCAGTAAGAGATTGATTTATTTCTTTGTTCACTTATATACTTATTTATTCATTTATTTTTCAATGCTAAGACAAATTTCCGGGCCTTCCACATGCTAGATAAACATGGTATCATTGAACAGACTCCCTAGTCTCAAATCTTTATTGAAATCTTGATTTATTAGATACTTCAAAGGCATACTTTTTTTTGTTTAAAATGAATAAAGGTTTATTTTGAGGGGAAAAAGAAATGAATACATCTAAATTTCTGATTTACATAAGTTTATTGAGAATATCATACAATGTATTTTAATTATATTCCCCTCACATTCCTCCTCCTAAATCCTATCAGATCCACCCCCAGTTACCTACCTCCACATCATGTCTTTTCTTTGTAATAATCCATTTTGTGGGTTTGTCCAATTTGTGCTGCCCATATTCTTCTGGGTATGGGGTCATCCACTGGAGCATAGTTGACTTCCTAGGGGCCGTATCTTTAAACAAAATGGACTCTTCCCTTCCCCACAGCTATCTATCAACTTTCATATAGGGGTAGAGGCTCATGAACCCCTCCCAACTCATGCCAGTATGTTGAATGGCTTCATCTTATGCAGTTCTTCTGTAAACAACCACAGCTACTGGGAGTTCATGAGTGCAGTGGTCTTGTCACAGCTTGAAGGCATTGTTTTGCTCCAATCCTGCCCAAACTTTGGCTCTTACAATCTTTCTGCTCTTTCTTCTGCAATGATCCCTGAGCTTTGGAGGGGGGGGGAGCAGTGATATATATGTCTCAATTTGTGACTGAGTACTAAACTGACACTTATTCTTTCCACTTCGACCACTTGTGTCTATGTTAATCACAGTCCACTTCTCTGACAAGGTCTGAGAACTTCAGTAATCAATGAGTTATAGAGATATCAATTTAGAGGGAAGTTTGATACTATGTCCATTTAGCACTGGAGGTTTCCAATTAGTGCTTTAATCTCATTGGCTGCTATAGGTCTGTTTTTTATGCTTTTTAAAAACTTTGGAATTTCATATGCATTTAGAAATTCATTCTTTTTTTTTACATTTTCTAATTTAGTGGAATATGTATTTGTAAAATATGCCTCATGGTTCTCTGAATTTCCTGTCTTTATTGTAATATACTCCTTTTCATCTCTAATGTTATTGATTTTGGTCTTTTCTCTCTCTGTTTTGGTTAATTTGACTACGGGGTTATCAATTTTGTTTATTTTTCCAAACAACTATGTTTCGCTGATTCTTTCTATTGATTTTTTATTTTTTTAAAAAATAGTTTATTATTTTCATTGCATGTGTATGAGTGTATTGCCTGCATATATGCAAGTGCACCTGTGTCATGCAATGCCCATGAAGGTCAGAAGAGGGCATCATCAGATCCCCTGGGACTGGATTTATGAATGGTTGTTAGCCACCATGTGGGTTCTGGGACCTGAACCCTGGTCCTCTGCAAGAGCTGCCAGTGCTCTTCACCACCGAGTCACATCTCCAATCCCTTTTATTTTATTTTTTCTTATTTTATTAATTTCTTCCCTGATATTCGTAGTTTCTGTCTACTGATTTGGGGATTTCTCTTTCTTGTTTTCTTAATGATTTAAGGTTTATCATCAGGTTATTTTTTTTTTTTTGAGATTTCTCTGACTTTTTAATATAGGTACTTAGAGTTATAAACATCCCTCTTTGGACTACATTCACTGTATTCCATAAATTTGGATATGTTGTGTTTTCATTATGATTTGATTCTAGGAACTTTTTTATTTCCCTCTTCATTCTGCAATGACTCAGTCAATAGTTTATCATTCAGTAGTGTGTTTTTTTAATCTCCATTAGTATGTATATTTTCTGTAGTTTCTCTTTCTCTTGATTTTTTTTTCCTTTAGCCCATTGAAGTCAGATAGAATACAGGTCATTGTTTCAATTTTTCTTTTTTTTTGAGACTTGCTTTATGTCCTAATATATGATATATTTTAGAGAAGGTTTCATGGATTGCTGAGAAGACTATATTCTTTGATATTTGGGTGGAATGTTCCATAGATGTCTCTTAGATCCATTTGATCTATGGCATTATTTAATTTCAGTGTTTATTAATTTTCTTACACAGTTGACCTGAGAGTGAGATTCAGGTATTGAAGTCATCTACAATGTCTGTGTTTTGGTTAATCTATGGTTTTAGGTCTAATAGAGTTTGCTTTATGAAATTGTGTGTTCTGGGGGCGGGGGGTAAGCCCATATTTGGTGTCTATTTAGAATTATAATTTATTTTGAGGTCTTGATCTTGATAGGTATGAAGTAATTCCTTTTAATCTATTCTAACAAATATTAGTTTGAAGTCTATTTTGTCATACATTAAAATAACAGTGCTTACCTTTTTTTCTGGTTCCATTTGCTTGAAATACTTTCTTCTATCCTTTCACCTTAAGATAGAGCTTCTCTTTTTCAGTAACATGTGTTTCTTGTAGGCAAGAAAAGGGGATTCTATTTATCAATCTAATATGTTAATCTGTGTCTTTTTTTTATGTGTATGTTATGCCTGCATGTATGCAAGTGTACCCGTATTGTGCAGTGACCCGTGGACGATAGAAGGGGGTGCTGGATCCCCTGGAACTGGGGTTATGGATGGTTGTTAGCCACCATGTGAGTGCTGGTATTTGAACCTGGGTCTTCTGTAAGAACAGCCAGTGCTCTTAACTGCTGAATCATCTCTTGAGCACCTACTCTGTCTTTTGATGGCTGAGTTGAGACCACTGATATTCAGAGTTATTATAGTAAGATAAATATTAATTCCTTTCATTTTGTTGATGTTACAGTGTTTCAGATGTTTTAGTCTTCCTTTCTTTAATGGGTGTCATAGCGTTATTCATTGTTTTTTCCTTGTTGGCATGTTTCTTTTTCTTCAGATTGAAATAATCTTTCCAGTATCCTCCATATTACTGACTCAGTGCTCATGAATTCCTTAAGCTTTCTTTTGTCAGGAAAAGCTTTTTTTACACAGTAAATTATGACATTTTGCTGAATATAGTAGACTGGGTTAGCAGTTCTGATTTTTCATAATTTTAAAGGAAGCAGTTAAAACTCTTCTTTCTTTCATGGTTTGGATTGAAATGTCAACAGTTATTCTGATGGGCCTGACTTTCTATGTAACTTGGTCCTTCTCTTTTTTAACTTTTAATATAATTCCTTTGCTCTGTATATTTAAAGTTATGACTATTATATGATGAGGGAAATTTCTTTTGTTGTTCTGCTTGGTATTCTTTATGACTTGTACTTGAATGGGCTTCCCTTTCTCTAGATTTGGGAAATTTTCTTCTGTGATTTTATTAAAAATATTTCTATGTGTTTTGCATTAGAATCTTCTCTTTCCTGTATGCTTACATTACATATGTTTCGCCTTTTCATAGAGATGCAGTTTTTGCATGTTTTGTTCATACATTTAAAAAAAATCATCATTGATCTCAACTGAATATTTCAACCTTTCTATTTTTGTCTTTATATTTTGTCTTTTATATGATCCACTCTATTGATGAAGCTTTCCAGTGAACCCTTTATTTGACCTATTCTGGTTTTCATTTCCACCATCATTTTGGTTTGTGTTTTCTTCAGTATTTCTATCTTTATTAAATTCTACTTCTATATCATGGACTGACTTCTTTATTTCATCCAACTGCCTTTTTCTGTTCCCTTGGAATATACCAGAGTCTCTTTGAGCGGTTTTACCAACCATAATTATAGTCATTCTTTGTAATTCTGCATCTGGAATTTTGTCTAAATCATTGTGATCAAGAGCTCATTGTATAGGATTGCTAATTTTTGTAAGAGATAAGCTGATTTGGTTTTTCATGTTACTTGTGTTTTGTGCTATGATCTGTCCATCTAGATTTAGATCACTGGTTAAGATTTGTGACTGCTGTTCTTTTAATTAAGGTTGCCTTTTCTTCTTTCATTGGACATATTTACAGTGTTCAGAGAACAGTTGGTAGTACAGTTGTGTTGACATTTTCTTCTGTTAGATGGTTGCTGTTTCAGGCACCAAGCTCTATCCCTAGTCTGCCCCATAGGTTACAATAGTGTCTGCAGCAACAATCACTATCTACCAGTTAACTCATTCCCCTATCAATAATAGTGTAGCAGGTGATTACAAAATAGACACTGATTAATTTAGGGGATATACTGCTGTATTAGTATGAATGCAAATTTTAAAAGTCAGTTTTAAAAAGTAAGTTTTAAGCTGTTAGGTGGTAAATAGAAGAGAGGGACAGACATAAGAGTTGAGGCAAAGGGGGAAAAATAGGGTGGCTATGTGGGAATTTTCATTAACAGGAGACTAACATTAGGAGGTTAAAATATGTACCCAGATATGGTAAACCAGGTTACCCTCTGGGCTTGGGTGAAGAATGGGTGTGGTGAAAAGAAAGGAAGAGAAATAAAAGAAGAAAAATAGAGAGTAAAACAGTAAAAGGCACAAATAATATGGAACAATGTGGTTTTTTACTGTAGGAGGATGGCCGGCCTGACAAACGGCACATGTGCGAGGCTGTTCCTGGTTTCAACCACGGAAGTAGCCAACCTAGAATCTGCCTGGTGACCTAGAGACTAACAGCGAAGTCACAGCACCAATGGGAAAATGACAACTGGACACTGGGACACTGGGAGCCAATGGAGACCGGGGAGCGGGTATAAGGCAGCCCTTTGTTGACAATAAACGAGCTTGCTGGCACACCGCCCAGTTTGTTTCCCGGTGTCTGTGTCGTTGACTCCGTGCCTACTCATCCTCTGCCCCCATGGTGGAAGGAAGGCCCATATGAACAGCAACAACTGGTGTGGCTAAATGGACTTCTACCTAGTCCTGGGCCTCTTTACTCTAATTGCCTTTTTTGTTGCAGTGTTTTTCTTTTTGTTTTTCCTGGCTGCTGTCCGGATCGCCTCACCAATTGATCCCACCATCCTTTCTGTCCTCCGTTGGGTCCCCTTTGACTGTTTTCTTCAGTGAGTAGGCCCCTTTCTGTTCTTTGTTCTTTGCCCTAGGTCTGGTGAGTGACCAAAGGCCTTCTCTTCTTTTTCCTTGTTTGTCCGTCTATAGGGCACATAACTCTGAAAATTGGTTGACCTGGCATCTCCACATAAGGACTGACCATCCAGGAGACTGAACCATGGATGCCCTCCCGACAGGGTTTTCCACGACCGGAGACACCCGTGTGGGCATACGTTCGTGGTCTAATGAACCACAGAAGTCCCCCACAAAGCACCCTCACCTCGTTCTGATACACTGTTCTTCCCTCCTCGTGTCCTTTACTTTCACTTTATAGCTCGTTTCCCAATCTGGTGATGCAACCACCAGTTACAAGCCCTTAGGGTGGTGGCCGGTCTCTTAAACTTGCGGGCACGTTCTCCATGACTTGGGACTGTGAAATCCCCTCCCCGCCCGCAGGCAGGTAGGAATGTTTCCCCTCCCAGCAGGGTTTCTTAGCCTCTCGTGTCTGGTCCCCCCTCATAACAGTAATGGGAAACTTCCCATCCCACTGTAAGGAGGACCAGATCTCGGCCCTAAAATCCCTACTACTCTCCCGTGAGATTAAAGTAAAAAGAAATGACCTCGAAGACTTTTGGTCCAAGGCCTCACTCCTTGCCCCTTGGAGCTCTCCTGAGAACATGTGGGATCCTGAGATGTGGATGAGAGTCCTTTTTCTCTCAAGGAAACGGGAGGTGCAGGAAGGCAAACCACCCCTGACCCCATTTGTCCCGATCTTATTAGGTATCCTCAGTAGCATTAAATTGGGGAGCACTGAAGATATTCTGAGATTCTTTAATGACCACTGTCAGGAGCAAAAGATGCTTAGCCTTTCTGTTCAGGCTCTCCCGACTCTCCCTGACAACACAGATAGTCAGGACCCAGAAAACACCCCAAAAACCTCCTAGGCAAATTTCCCCTTTCCCACTGCCCTCAGCCCCTAGAGTAGAAACCCCTCCACCTATGTACCCCTGGAGCGATCTTAAATGGCCCCAAACCCAGTGCCCTCGACAGGACAGTCAGCACCCAGCCTCACTTCAATTCCCGCTTCATCCTACCTGTCCCAAGACCGCACATTCCAACTCCTCACATTCCCACCTACAATTCAGACTCCCCAAAGAATGTCTTTGCTGTCAATATGGGCCCTGACACCGCAGTTAGACCGTGGATCCCTATATCCATAACTGACGTCTCCCTAATTCGCAAGGCATGTAATGAGAGTGGCCCTGACTCACCATACTTTGAGCAAATAATCAATGGAGCAATGTTCTCCAGACCCACTATGATTGGTACCACCTCCTCAAGGCTGTCCTGCCACCTCCTATGTTTCTGACCTGGCATATGGCCTACCAGGAGACTGTAGAGGAACAGTCCAGATTCAATCATGTCAATAACATCCCCATAACTTTGGATATGTTGCTGGGTCATAGGGGCTACAACAACTCCATCTCACAAGCCAGAGTGGGCAATGTGCATTACTTCGATATGGTCCAAGATTTAGCTTTAAAAGCCCCCAAACATTGTACACTGTCTGACTCCTCTACATATTTTAGAGACCTCATCCAAGGCCCGTCCAAACCCCTTACTGACTTTATTGCCAGGGTCACCACGTTTGTGCAGTGCCACATCCAAGCTGGCCCTAATCAGGATCTCATCATTTAACAATTAGCCTGGGAAGGTCTTAACACCATGACCAGAAATTCTGTGGCCCCTGTATGCATAGAGTCCCTAAATAGATGGATTAATGCTGCCAGAGACCTTGACTATAATCAGGGCCCCATTCAAGCCCTCACGGCATCACTCTCTGCATTACTTGCAGACCGTGACACCTGCGATTCTGCTCAGCCCTGAGATCTACCTGACAGGTGCTGCTGGGGATGTGGTGACCAGGGTCATTTGAGGAGACATTGCCCCAAAGGGAGGCCAAGGTCCAAGTGTCCCAGATGTCAGAAAGGCTTCCGCTGGGCACATGACTGCTGTTCTGCCCCTAAAAATAATTTAATCTCCCCATGAGGCAACCCTCAGCCCTGCAAGTAAGAGGGCAAACTACACCTACCTCAACTTTCCCTAAACCTGCTAAACCCATTAAGCTTTCAGCCCTATGGACTGTTCCCATATTTCACCACTCTCCCCTCATGACAATATACCTGGACAGCGTGCCTGTCAAAAGCCTGATTGATACTGGAGCTGATGTCACAATCCTGACAGAATCCACATCCTTACAATTCCTACATTGGAAATTAGTATGAGGCCCAAAAATAATGGGAGTGGGAGGAGAGCAGCCCTCTAAAACAACCAAACACCCAGTTCAATGGTGGGACTTGGATGGGGAGATTGCCTCCCTCAAGCCACTCATTTCAGACGTGCCCCAGACACTCTGGGGCAGGGATGTCTTGGAAGACATGGGAGTGCTACTGACAACAGATGATAAATCTATGCTCAATGAATTCATAGATCCCTGCACTCTGTACCCAACTTTGAGCATGACTGACCCTTGCAAAAACCACCCCCAATCCTAGGGGCCACTGTTCCCCTTTCCTGGATCTCTGATGCCCCAATATGGGTTGAACAGCGGCCTATCGTGGAAACTAAACTCTCTATCCTCAAAAGATTGGTGGGGGAACAACTTGAGTTGGGACACATTGAGGCCTCTCTAAGTTCATATAACACCCCTGTCTTTGTTATCACAAAAAATTCTGGCAAATTTACACTGTTACAAGACCTGCGAGCAATTAATGCCAATATGAAAAAATGGGCACCCCCCCCAGGCAGGCCTACCACATCCTCAGGCTGTCCCATCTGACTATACTGTAATAGTTGTTGACCTTAAGGACTGCTTCTTTAATATCCCACTGCATCCTAACGATAGAGAAAAATTTGCCTTCATGTTATGGGAGCCTAACTTCCGCCATCCCGTAAAATGATATCACTGGAAAGTCCTTCCACAAGGGATGAAAAATAGCCCTACCATATGTCAGTTGTATGTCTCATCCATCCTCCAGGACCTTCCCACCTCGGTCCTCTTAATTCATTATATGGATGATATTCTTATTTCCCACCACTCTCCACACACCCTCAACAATGTTTTCAATATTATCATGTCTCGCTTCAAAGCAGCTGGCCTCCCTGTTGCCCATGAGAAAATACAGAAGCTTCCCCCCTTTTCCTTTCTTGGCTACAACATAACTGATCATTTATAACCAATCTCCCCTAAAATCATGGTCGAGCCTGTCTATTCCCTTGCTAAGTTCCAAGAGTTATGCAGGACTATTAATTGGTTAAAACAGCATCTTTCTATCCCTGACAAGAAATTACACATAATCTTTGCCCTCCTGGAAGGCCATAACCACCCCTCTGATAAAGTTGTCATTCCACCGGAGGCTTCCTTGCTCCTAGAGGATATATCTCAACAGCTATATCAGGCCTCACTGGATCACTATGACCCTTCTATGCCCCTTCTGGCCCTGGTCCACAAGACCCAGGAGGGGGTTTTAGGAAATCTACATCAAAACAAACCTCTGCTCTGAGTTCACCTTTCCTGGTCCAACCTACACAGGGTAACCTCCTATCTTGATATTTGCTTTGGCCTGGCCATTAAATTACGCAAAACTTCCAGAAAACTTTTCAATAAGGAACCCAACAAAATTGTTCTCCCCTTTTCCCTCCTATAGTCCCAATTCCTATGAGAGGATTCTCTTTTGTTCCAAAATATGACGGTGGGATTCCTGGGGGACTTTGATTGCCACTACCCAAGCGACCAGGTCCTCTCAGCCCTCTGGTCTCTACCCTTGTTATTGCCAGCCCATTCCTGCCCTTCCTCTGCCCCACTCCCCCTAGCACCCTCGGCATTCATGGATGCTAATAAAAAGTACTTTGGGGCTCTCATTCAGCAGGAAAACCATGACGATATTGTCATTAAACACCCCACCCCTGGCTCAGTTCAGTTTGGAAAGCTTTCGGCCATTTTGGTAGTACTACAAAAATTACAGACTGTCCCTGTTAACATTTTCTCAGAGAGCGGATTGTAAATATTGCCCTTCTCTAGAATCAGGGATGACCCCAATCCAGTGTCTGCCATCATGATGGCCATACAAATACTTCTGGAAAATAGACAAGCCCCTTGGTATATCTCCCATATAAGATCACATTCCAATCTCGTGGGCCCCTTGGCCAAAGGAAATGTGGCCATAGACCACATGATATTATTTGCAGATCTACCCTTGCTTGAACAGGCCAGACTCCTACACCAACAATTTCACCTATCTCCCCACAACATGAAGAAACTCTTGCCTGAGCTTACTATATCCCAATGCAAACACCTCTGCTGCACATGCACCACCTGTGTTCCTCTTGCCCCCATTGGCCTGCTCAATCATCTAGGTGTCAATCTCCATGGATTGATGCTGAATGGGCTTTGGCAAATGGATTTTACACATTTCCCTAACTTTGGTAGGCTTAAATATATCCACTTGACTAGAGATACATGCTTGGGATATATACATGCACTGGCCATGACAGGAGGGACCACCTCTCATGCCATCAAGGCCATTAAAGCATCAATGATGGTTATGGGATTCCCCTGGGAAATGAAAACTGACAATGGCCCAGCATACACTTCCCAGAAGATGATACAACTCTTATCATCCATGAACATGCTACAGACTCACGGAATACCACATAATCCCCAGGGCCAAGCCATTATTGAAAGGGCAAATCAGTCCTTACAACAAAAATTGATAAAAGTCTCCTCTGAGGCAAAAAGTGACCCACACTTGGCAGTAATCAAAGCCCTGTTCCATCTTAATTTTCTCTCGTTCGATGATAAGGGTTACAGCCCCACATATAAACACTGGGTGGCACTACTAAGACACCCTCAAGTCCCCCTGGTAAGATGGAGAGAGCCTGCCACCCATGTTCGGCAACCACCCACCCCCCTATTAACACAAGGGTGAGGATATGCTTGTGTTTTCCCACAGAATCAGCCTAAACTAATATGGCTTCCCTC
>NW_008340113.1:763485-795104 GCF_000622305.1 Nannospalax galili | reverse complement strand
CTAACACCATATCAGGTATCAAACATTTCACTGGCCAGACAACAATTGGCTAATTATCTTCAGGGCCCCTGGTCAATAGCTTTCAAAAATTTTTCCATGCAACTGAGCCAAAACATCATTAGCCTCAACTATACCCAAGTCACTCCCATAAAACTAGAAACAACCTTCTTTCTGCAGGTTTGGAATAATATCAAGGGACTTCTTAACCCTTCCTGGATGGTTACCTGGGTTATTTTGGGAGGTATTACAATAATATTACTACTGTTGCTTGTGTCTATTCCAACAGATCCACAAACAAAGATCAGTCTCCAAAACAACTCTCCAGGTCCTCCTGTCCCTGTAACAACCAGGTAAATAACCACTCCCACAAGTGGTAGGCACATGGCTCTCCTACTTAGATAAGGCTACATCCTAATACACTAGCCCTCCACCCAGGCATACCTCCTGTCTACACACCATAAATAAAGCTGGTAATCAGTGATGGGTAAGATCCTCCCATGGCTGAACCAACCTTAGACAGGACAGGCATGGGTCTAGATACATGCTCCAATGACAGGTAAGGCCTACATGTGTTGAGGACAACCTAAGACAGATACAGCTTTTACGGTGTCATTCACATAAGAGGACAATTAGCCACTGCCTCTCCAGAGGATGCCCATGTTAAAACAAAAAGGGTGGATTGTAGGAGGAAGGCCCACCTGACAAACGCACATGCCTGTGAGGCTGTTACTGGTTTCAACCACAGAAGTAGCCAACCTAGAATCTGCCTGGCAACCTAGAGACTGACAACTAGGTCACAGCACCAATGGGAAAATAACAACTGGACACTGGGACACTGGGAGCCAATGGGGACCAGGGAGTGGGTATATAAGGCAGCCCTTTGTTCACAATAAATGAGCTTGCTGGCAGACCATCCAGTTTGTTTCCCTGTGTCTGTGTCATTGACTCCACGCCTACTCATCCCTTGCCCCCATGTGGAAGGGAGGCCCATCCAAACAGCAACATGTTACAGTGTCCACCAATACTATGTAGATAAGAAACAGGTTGAGTGCTCAGAGAGCTCGGTGGAGGTTTAAAACAATGAAATCACTGGCCACTGGCAGATTAAGAATTGCTGTAGTGGGAAAAGATAGCTGGAGGGAAATATAAGAAAATAAGATCAGTGACCTGAAAATTGATTTCCACTCCTGGTTGATCTGCTCCTTTGTTTCCCTGGTCCTATTCCAGGGTTTGTGCTGCTTTTAAAGGGCACAGTTCTCTAGTGAGCTTCCAGATCCCCTTGTGAAAGGAGTTTTGTTCTCTGGGCTATGGATGGCCCAGGAAAGCTCCACCCAGCAGGGCTTGCTAAGTTCCTCCAGGAACAAGAGCAGTTGATATCTGTGTGGTGCCTAAAGTTGTGCTTAGCTCCCACAAATTGGAGACTGATAAGCTATCTGACAGGCAGAAAGGAAGAGGCCACAGGTCAACTACAAGATCAATAAGATGACAAACTTCAGGTTTCTTCACCAAGACAATGACTTGGTGGGTTTTTATACCTGAAGGCAAGGTCTGCTTTCTTGCCTATCTGCCTGGATGATCCAGGCTGGTCCTGGATGGATGTCAGCTTGCATTAAGCTGTGGGTCTAACAGCTCACCTTCATTAAGTTAAAAAGTCAAATAAAGAGAGCAGACAACCCAAAATACTTACAACTCCCAGCCCTCTAGAGGAAAAAAAAAATCTGGTTTTGGAATTCCCTCCTCACTTGTAGGGAGTCTTCCTCTCTGAGTGGATTTTTTGCTTCTTTATCTTTAATAATGTTTGTTACCTGCTGTGCCTGAGATTCTTCCTGCCTTTTAATTCTTTAATTGGTGGAAAAAACAAACCAGATCAAGACTCCTAAATGATAACATTTCCCCATTTGGGCACTGGTGGTGACACCATGGCTCAATCAATGGGAACCCTTTCTATGAAATTCCTACCTGAGCTATATTTGTGGATTTTCTTGTAGGAGTCCTTTTAACTGGGGTAAAATGCTGCTCTGGTGTTAGCCACTGCTAAAGTTGCAGTAAGTCCAGTCTGATTATAGGAAAAATTTGTGATTCAAGGTTAAAGAGGTTTGCTGAGATGGATCACCTGGATTCTGGGATGGGAGAAGTAGTAGATGGAGTGATAAAATGTTCCTAGTCCCTTTAATTCCTTAGCTGTAATCAGCCATTTGTTCAGATGTAGCTTCTAGTCTATCATCTTATCCAGAAGTCAACTCTCATTATATGGTATGAGTTGAGCTTTAGAAAATATTTTGGAAGTAATTATTATAACCAAATCAAATTTTGATGACATTTTGAATAAACATATGTGTGACCCAAATGTTCACCTCCATGAGGTGAGCCATGTCTCACTTCCTTCCCACACTCTCCAAAAGGAGTCAAAGCCATTAAGGGTTAGAGCCACCGCCATATTGGAGATTGGGGAATCAAAGCAAGGGAAATGGGTGTGGGAGAGAGATGGCAGCATGCATTTCAAATATGGAAAAAGGAAAAGCCTATAAGAATCTGAGTTTTTGTAAGTCACCCCCTCTGAAATGTCATATAAACTACGCAAAATTCAAATAGAATGTCTTATGTCCATTTGTTAATCCACGTCAGGACCAGGCGACCCTAGAGCCCTCAGAGGGCATGCCCCTGGGTCTCCCAGGGAGGGAAAAGGAAAAATTTAGTGAAACAATATTAACTATGTTTAACTATGACAGTAACTGATATTTTGTTGCTTTTCCAAGCAATATAGTTTTCAACTGCCAATTCTACAGATAAAAGCTTTTATATAATAAACATTCCTAAGTTATTGCATTATAACTGGTTAAAGATATTTGTGTTGAATGTGCTATAACCCTTATCATTAAGTTATTTTAGCTCAACTATAGCTATAACAAAGGGACCTGTTATAAAAATTCAAGTCCAATTATCTCTTTTACATTGTTCAAGGAAAAACATCTTAGTGGTTATTTTTAGTGAAAATTCCAGAGTGACCAAGTGTTTCTAATGTTTTGAGCATTTTTACCTGGAACAGATACCCAAAGAATTCCTGAAGGTCACTGCATGGTATTTGGAAAGCTACTCCCGCACTGACTATGATTTACTTGCTAACAGTGCTAAAATGTCAACATCGTTCATGGGAAATTGACATACATCCTAATACTGAAAGTGCAAGTGAATAGCAGTTTAGATGGCCCAGTGGATAAAGGCACTTGCTGCCAAACCTGATGATCTGAGTTTGATCCTCCAGACATACATAATGGAAAACAAGAACTGACTACCATAAATTATTCTCATATCTCCATTTGTTCATTGTGACACACACATGCCTCACATAAAGTAAATAAATAAATAAAAATATAAATTTGTTTATTTGGGCCAATTGTATTGTCTTAAACACCCAAAAGCAAAGTATAACCAAAGATTAAAGTGACCAGTATGTTTCTTTAAGAGTTCAAGGGATTACACTTCCCAGACATTAGGCTTAAATCCATATAAAATGTAATTTAGATGATTATTTCTCATTGACGATTTTGTTTCTGAGCAGAAAGTGCTGCTAGGATGTAAGACTTCAAACCTTCGTCTGCAATACTGTAGTGCCCACCTGTAGCTAAAGGAGACAACCCACTATTCTACAGTGATGGCTAAATTTGTTTTCTCCACCTAACTAGAAGCCTTTGAGAGGGAACTGACACTGATTCTATCCACTCCAACAGCTATCAAAGTGCCTGAAAACAAATCCTGAGTCAATCACTCTCACGTACAGCCTTGGCAGATAAAAGAAAAATGAGGAGGAACCCAATGGAGGGGTGCTTTAGGAGGCTCTCGTCAAGAAATTCCAACGTACTCTGATATGAACATTTGATATTTGCCCTGTCTGACTTTTTCTCTGGTTCCCTATAGAACCTGTAGTGCTAATTACTCTTGCCTTTACTTCTCTTTCACATCTCCTAGACACTAGTCAAGGATTTTCTTTTCTCCATACACATAAGAGTTATTCAATTTGGGAGTCTTTTAGACAGACCCACTGAAAGGGTACCCCAATTGCCTCACCCTGCATTCCTGTTCAGCATGGAAGAAACCAGAGTGGTCTGTGTCCCTACTCCCTATTGGCAATTTGAGCAACCTCTTCAGAGGATGGTGTGATAAGAATAGGACATAGGAATTAGCTAGGCAGTTAGGGCAAAAAGTCCCCAAAGAAAAGTAGCAAGTTTCTTGGCTAAAAGTCAAAATGTCCTTGGGCCTCTTAGCAACATATCCTGTTCCAAAGGCCAAAAATGTCAAAAGTGTTTGGGAGCTCTTATCTAAACCCTAAAATATTTAAGGATTACCTCTTCAGAGGGGGGAAATGTTAGAGTAGCAAAAACTCCCCCTCCTCCTCAAAAAAAAAAAAAAGTATCCGAAGTTGGCAGGAAAAAATGGTGGCGAGATATAGGAGGAGTTGGGCGGGGGGGGAGTGGGCATGGATTTGATCAAAACACATTATATGCAAGTATGAAATTCTCAATAAAATTTTAAGTTAAATCATATATATACACATATATATATTTAAACTAAATTTTTAAATGCGAATGGAAGTAAACAGTTCTTGCTTTCTACTTCAGCAGTCCTGGATCTTGCAATTTTTTTCCTTCTATTTTAAATTTTTGAGTAGAATAGTTGCTGCTAGTCTGGATATGGTGAAAAGTATTGTCTAAAGTATGTGAACACATAGATATGTACACATATGCATTTTGTTAATAATTAAATGACATACAAATATCAGAAACTGGTATACTGAAAACTGTCAGACAAACTTGATTCTGTTTATTTTAGGATGATATGTCTTATCATTCTTTAGGTTGCACAAAAGTAAGAAAAAAGAACAGTTAGAGCAGAAAATTATATGTACTTCAAGTAAGAATCCATATTCTATTTAAGTTAAACATCCATGGATAGTGAGTTACTTGTCTTAGGATGGATAAGAAAGATACTCAGAACAATACTCCTCACCGTTTCCTTCATTTTCTCCCTCCAACCTAAAACCAGTAACTTATTATTATAGATCCATGATAAAGTTTCAGAAAACTAAAAATACCATGTTCCTCTGCAGATATGCAGAATTTCTTTTTGGCAAGTATCTTACTTTAATTCTAAGCCTTGTTATTGAATGTGCTGTTTTCATATGAAATGTATTCTGAGAGAGTATAGATAAAATGAAAATATGGAGAAGTCTGAGGATGTCTCCAGGCATTATAAGAATTGTTGCCATAATTCTTCCATTAAACTTTATTCTGAAATCACTTTCACATGAAAATATATAACTGTAATGCAGTCATGTGGACCATGATAGCATTTCAGCAACATTCATAATGAAGGTCCCATGAGATCAATGTATCTATTGGCATTGTAGTCATTCTGGTTTATGTAAGCACATTCTATTTATGGTCACATAACAATATATCCACACTTCTCATAACATATCACTTTCACTAGGGAATGTATAACTATAGTTTGAACATAGAATATATTCCCAACATGCAAAACCAAAAGGTTTATATTTAATATAAATCCCCAGTGTGGGAAGAAGACTGACATCTCTGGAGAATTGAGTTAGTTCTGCCTTCCCATGTGACTCCAAGTAGCAAGGCAACTTCTTTGTATTTTTGTGTCTCTCTAATCTCAGAACACTATTTCATACTCTCCCTGCTCTACAGGGAAAGAATGGCTCATAGCCTTTCCAGCTCACAGTCACCATCAGATAATCTCACGGTCACTTGAAACATTTAAATTCTGTGTTACAAGTCCAAGAACTTGGGAATTTTCAGTGGAAAGTTTTTATGACCATAGTTTTTTTATGACTCATCAGAGAATAGTTAGTACATCTGTCAGAGGGTATATCTGTTGTTAAACCACTGTTTTGCTGTATTACAAAGAGATTAGTTTCTTTACTATATCAAATATAGGGCTTAGAAGTCAGCTTTAAGGATACAGCTATCTACGGTAAGCAGTTTGGGGCCTATAGAGCTAAATTCTCTGTCTGATACAGAACTGAGAACTTATTTACTGCTGGTGAGAAGAGCCAAACTTCATGTTTATACCAATGTCTCCAGCAAAGATGTAAGAGAGCATTATAGAGTTGCATTGATGATTTGTATTTGTCACTATTTTAATTTAGACTTGTGTAAAGGATTTTGAATTTGCAGTGGAATTCACAGTGAAATTATTAATTATTGTCCTGAAAGGAAGGGGAACACAAACACGATTTTTATTCTCTCGATATCTTTTTGTGAAGGGATATTTCAGAGATGGGACAGCACTACTTCCCTGTCATTGAAGAATAGCATTCAATTTTATCTTGATGGTCTGAAAAAAGAAATTGTTATTGGCCTTTAAGATTTTCCACTGGTATATCTCCCAGGTCCATGACCAGCCACCCAGAGCTCATGCTCCACTCTCCACTCCTAGGATCATGGGGTTCAGGTTGCCATTCTGATAAATTTGGTCTACCCTATAAACACATATTCTTTAAACAGATCTCTGAAAGACCAGCTTGTGGTAAAATGGAGGTAGGAATAAGTGTAGGAAAATATTGTTATGTTAGAGTTTGTGAACATACCTTAGCCACAAAGATTATGTTTTTGTTTCTATCAGTCTGGTTATACATTTCTCAAGTGATTTCCCAACTTGTTGAAATTTGGATAGGACAAATAAGTGTGAAAAATTATTACTACTGAAGTGTCAACAACTTCATTTATTAAGTCATATGAAAAACAAATAATGGTTATTCTTGAAGTATGAAATATTCATTTTAAAAAGCATTAATTCTTTTAAAAGTTTCACAATGAAACAAATACATTGTGTCTATAACCTAGGAAATGAAATAACATAAAATCATCTATTTTATATAAATAGCCTAGAATCATATCATTTAAATAATTTAGCATAGGGACTATGATTCTTAAGGCTCTTGAATAAAATAATTATGTGCCATGAAGTTTAATACTTCAAGAAATATTTAATTCCCTTTAAATTTTAGGGCCTATTGTGATGAAAATATGGGTGAAAATGACAAAAGGAAAGACTATTCATGATCCATGAAGGGCATGGTTTCAAAGAATAAGAGAATGGTACTATTCTTGCTTGCCTACTTGACAAGATTTAGAATTACCATGTATGCTCATTAGTGTTTTGGCAACTTGACAGAAGCTAGAACTGCCTGGGAAAAGGGAACCTCAGTTAAGGAATTTCCTCCATTAGACTGGCCTAGGAGGGCCCAGTTCACTGTGGGCAGTGCCATCCCTGGATAGGTGGGCCTGAGCTGTATAAGAAGATAAATGGAGAGAGCCAGGATTGTAAGCCATAAGCAATGTCTCTCTATGGTCTTGGTTTCAGCTCCCGCCTCCAGGTTCCTGCTGTGGGCTCCTGCCTGAATTTTACCAATGTTAGACTGTCACTTGTCACAGCAGTAAAAAGCAAACTAAAATACTATGGAAACAAATCTTTAGGCATGCTTGTGAGGGATTTTTTAGATAATTGAGATAGGAAGACTCACCACAAATGTGGGTGGCACCATTTTGTGAGTTAAGGACCTGGACTGATTAAAAAGGAAAGGACATTGCAAAGCAGCAGCACTCATAATTTTCTGTTCCCTGACTATAAATGTGAAGTGCACAGCTGTCTCATGCTCTTACTGCCATGACTTCTTTTCAAGATGGACTGTACCCTCAACTGTAAGCCAAAATAAACCCTTCTTTCCTTAAATTACTTTTGTCAAATGTCAAGCAATAACACAAGTAACCAAAATACTGCAATAAATACATCTGAAGATGTTTTGGAGAGTTACACTGGGATGAGAAAACTGTCTTATATAATGTAATCAAGAAATGTGAACCTCTCACCACAGATGAGATTGTTGCACAGTGAAAGACAATTCCAAGCCACAGTGATTTATTTATTGCTCAAGCTATTTGTCTGATATAGGTGTTGTGTGGGAGGATGGTGGTATTCTTCTCCTTATAAGCCATCTCAGCCTAGGTTGTCATGATCACTGTAGGGATACAATGGCTCCTGAAACTGGCACATGTCACTTTGCTGTGAAAGTTACACATGCACGTCTACTCAAGTTTCGTTGACTACATGGCAAGCCTAAGTTCAAAGAATGCCAGAAAACCCTTTATACTATGTGCAGGAAGAATTGTATATGGTGGGATGGCACATGGCTGCTACCCAGCACTTAGAAGGCTAAGGCAGGAGAATGGAGAATTAGAGACTATCATGGGCAATACAGGAAGATCCTGTCTCAACACTGAAAAAACAAGAATCTTCCTATATATTCCTGAAGACTTTCAGAGAAATGCCTCTAAAGAGACCTGACTAGAAAGACTAAACCAGTCAAATAGTTACAGAGATACAGGAAATAATCCTTATCCCTGGGTGCCCGCCCATGGAAAAACAGCATAGTATGTGCTGTTAAATGTTAACACCATATGTCTCCCTACAAGACTATACAGGATTCTATTTTCACCAGTCTTTCATGGAAGAAAAAAATGGAAAAGGAAAACATGCTTCTACAAGGTCACAAAAATATTAAGTAAAGGATTCAGAATTTATGCTGAGTCTGGCTTCAGTATCCAGTCTCAACTTGATTACTACAGTACCTGTTTAAATAATGTAAATTAACTAACAACTTCATATGTAATTAAATTAAAATCAAGAGATTTCTCCATTTATATTCCCCATCTTCACCTTTGCCTCATAATTGTGTGTGTGTGTGTGTGTTTGTGCTACTTGCACACCCATACTCCATGCCTGAGTGAGGTGTACTGGTTTTGGTCATGGCTGACATTGTACTCAAACACATAAGGCTCTTTTATATTCCTTGGACCCACAAAGCAGCCTTTCTTCTGGCTCTTTCATTTATTTGGAAATAGGTCCCCGAACATCTACATTTTTCTCTTCTCCACCTTCAAGTCCTTTCTCAAACATTATCATTTCAATAAGGCCCATCAGGCATGCAGCATTTAAAATTGTAATATATCCCTTACCTACTTAAGGTGTCTCCATAGCATTTATCCCCATATAAGCAAACATACCTTGCTTATTTAGAATATTTCATTTTCTTTGTCTGTTCTTCCACTAGAAGAGAATATACTCAGATCGACAGACAAGGTTATTTCCTATTTTGATCTGAGAAGGAAGGGTTGATTTTTCACAGAATGGTTAGGGGAATAAGTATTTAAAATCAAGTAATTAATTGTTTGGTCCACATAAAATTAATACTCAGTGAATCAATTTATTTTTTACTTTTAAATTAGAAATTATGATCCCACTTTAGAGAAGATAGAATTGGCCTAGCTGGCTACATGCTATAGCTGGGAATGTTTTTAACTGTAATGACATGGAAGAAGAAAAAAAACCACAAATACACGCACACCCACACCCACATGCACCATCATCACATCACACCATGCATCACACTACACAGACACAGACACACACACACAGACACACAAATGCACACCATATACTACATATACCACACATCATACCCATATCATATACATCAACTATAAACCGTACATACACATTGCACACTGCACACATCTATGCTTATAAAATATGCAACAAGCACACATACACAAATGTGTACAAACACACACACATTTCCTTCTTCACAACCATTTTACACACTTCTTATATAAACATTTAGTTCAGGACTTCTCTGTTTAGGCACCTACTTTACTGGTTGAGAGTTCCAAATTCATACAACTGATATATTACCCAAGCAGAATCAGGAAAGTATTAACACAATAGGATGGAAACTATTGCCCTTGCTCCTTTGTGTAGTTTTCCTCCCTGAGTTTTTCAATACATTGTGATTAATAGTAACATTCACATTTGGTTAAAAACTGGAATTATTTTATTAGTGCTGCCAAATCATCTTTTAATGTGGATGATGAAGAAGCAGCAACGAGTCTGAGTCACATCACTTCTTTAGTGTAAACCGGTAATTTTCTCCTAATTTATTCACAGCATGCCCACCAGTACTGCTTAATGTATTCTTATTATTATACTTGCCTAACAGGGCCACTTTCCTCTCTTGAGAAAGAGTATAAACTTTTATTTTCTATATATCTCAGCATGGTAGAAACCACTTTATTTGAAGTTGTTGACAGAGTTCTCTCAGGGTCTCTTGCATGATCAGACAAACCGTGTGTTTTTATGTGAATTTATTATGGTTTATGCCCTTGGGTAAGGAGGGGGTAAATTGGGGAACTTACAAAGAGAAAAGCACTCTTGTGCCACAGCTCAGAGCCTGCCATTCCAGACTGCTCCAGGGGCCACCCATAGTCTCTGTTAACATTCACCCATGCATCTTGGGCCAGCAGTCTTGCCCCAAGTCAGTAAATGCCCCCTCTCACATCCACGTGGGTGAGATGCCTGGGTCATCTTTCTCTTCACACCTGCCACTGCACAATCCTGGTGGCTTGTGGCTTCCGTCCCAAGATGGTGCAGAAAAAACCCCTCCCCAGTCAATTCTTCACAGCAGGCTCTGCCCCTTGGAGGAAACAGGCAGCTTGGGAAACACTCCACCCATTTCCTCCGCTTTTACAATCTTCCTGCCAATCTTCCTCTAAGGTCCCTGAGCCTTGGAGGGGGTGACAGATGTAACGCAATCTCTCTTATATCATAGCGAGATAGTGACTTCTTGGGCCTCGCCATTATTTGTCTTTAAGCTGTGGCCATTGATCTATTTCAGTGGTGTTTCTTCTACTATAAAGACAATTGGAAGGAACTAGACACATTTAAACAAAAATGAATGTAAATACAAGTGTCATTTGCTCTCATGCCCCATACTCTCACAAGCCACATGACTAGGGGCTCTCTGGTTGCTTGCAAGTTTCTCCTAGTTCTAATAGTTTTAGTATGGAATACTTTCTAGCTATAGCACTGTAAGCTTTTTCTTCCTTTTGTATCAATGGTTAAATCTGAGGGGAAGCCTTAGCTCCTTTTATTTTTAGGTCATTTTCTTTTTTACTATTATCTGTTTTTCCTCCGAGTCCTTGGACCTTACACAATTCAAAGTGTTCCACTTTTTCTCAAGCTTTGCAACTGGATCTTCCAGGACCTGCTCAACGTTTTCAGCTTCCCTTGCCTGGGGCACATCTTTTATTATGCAAAGTGGCCATGTCCCCTCTCTGGGCACTCAGTTTGTGTGGAAAGCCAGTAAAAGATTTTCTAGCCTCTGGATAACCTTTAACAAATCTTCACATACCGCAACATACCCCCACATTTACAACATAGCTGTGGCCCACGCTTCTGTGTGACTGGCCTCTTTTTAGTTACAGATTTTATAATCCATTGTAGAACACATGTGACTATCGCTTACCCCATTAAGCATATGGGGTTTAATTGCCCTCTCCCCTGGGTTCCTGGCAGCTGCTCCTGGATTTGGGAATCAGAGCCCAGGTGACCTGGCACAGAGGGAGTGGGCGCAGCACTGCTTTCCCAAACCCACATCCCCAAGGCTGTGGTTTGTTTATCTGGGCTGGACTATGCCAGTTTTGTAACCAGAGTTCTCTCAGGGACTCATGCAATCAGATAAACCACATAGTATATTTTTATGTGAATTTATAATGGTTTATGCCCTTGGGTAGGGAGGGAGTAAATGGGGGAACTTAAAAAGAGACAAGCACCCTTGCGCCATGGCTGAGAGCACACCAATCCAGACTGCTCCAGCGGCCTTCCCATAGTCTCCGTTAACTTTTGCCCATGCATCTTGGGCCTGCATTCTCGCCCCAGGTTGGTAAATGCCCCCTCTTGTGTCCACATGGGTGAGACGCCAGGGCCGTCTTTCTCTCCATACCTACTGCATGCATTCCTGGTGGCTAGTGGCTTCCATCCCAAGATGGCACAGAATAACCCCTCCTCAGTCAATTCTCTACAGCAGGCCCCACCCCTTGGAGGAAACAGGGAGTTTGGGATACAGAGGTAGAGATTTCTATTAAAATTTCTTGTTTGGATCCAAACAGTGAATATGGAAGATAATTCAACTCATTCAAAGGTTAAACTATGTTTTTCAAGGATGTAAATTTACCTGCAGGGACAGGTGACCTTACTGTGGATATGAAGGCGCTACACATCTGTTGACCATCCTTGTCACCTTGACTTTGTCCTTTGTCTACTCTCTCTACTTTGTTTCAGCAAGATTCACATTGACTTTAATGCTTTGAAGATTTCATGTATCATCTTTATACTGCAATCCACTTGTGATGGGTACTTGAACTGTGAGGTACATAATTAAGCATTTTTAAATTTACAATTTATAGTCAATATGAAATCAGTCATAAAAAACTTTAATTGGTACTGATTCTCCTCTTATTTAGACGTGAGAGCTTATGAAATTTCCTCCATCCATGTTGCATGTCAGCTCTTGTCATTATGCAGGTCTTGTTTGGGGAATAAGATTGATGAGGTGCTTTCCTATCATGTCTGAAGACACAATCTAGCAGCATGTGTTTAAATCCTCTTGCTTTTATAGTCTTTCTTTCTATTCTTCCTGGGCATTCCCAGATCCATAGGTATAAGGGTTACATTACAAATGTATAAATTAGTACTTATACACAATGGTAATTTATTCTCTCATTTTGACCAGTTGTGGATCTCTGTAATAGCATTCATTTAAATTTTGTGAAGCAACGAAGGACTGTGGCAATATCCTGTATTAATTTTGAAGTCTCTTGACCTACCCCAACCAACAACTTGAAGGCACTGGGGTTTTTGTTAGAAAACTTACAGCTACATACACACACACACACACACACACACACACACACACACACACATGTGCGCACATGCATAGTTCAATATACAAGTCTATAAATGTTACACATCATATAAATGTACTTAAATACAAAAATTACATGATCATTTCAATAGATGCAAAAAAAGGCCTTTGACATAATCCAACATGCATTCATGATAAAAAAAATTCTAGAGGGAATTGGACTGAATGGATCATACTACAACATAATTAAGGCTCTATATAAGAAACCACAGCCAACACCATTCTAAATGGAGAAAAATTGGAAGAATTCCCATTGAGTCAAGAGCCAGATAAAGCTGTCACCTATCCCCACTCCCTTTCAATACAGTGACTTCCTTAAACTCTAGCAAAGAGTAATGAGACAAAAGAAAAAAATTAAAAGTATACTAATTGGGAACATCCAACCTGTAAAGGATTCCTGAGACAAGCCTTCTTCCTTGGTAAGTCTGATCCTGCCCACTCTGCATTGACTTTCACATCCTGAGCAAATTCAATCTCCCAGCTCCCACACCCCATTGTCCTTCTAGCCTTGGACACTCACACACTTCTGCTTGGCACCCCAGATCTCTGGACTACCCTCTTAGTCCAGATCCAAAAACTGAGTCTTGATTCCCTGCACCCAGACCAGTTCAGTTCTTCATTCTAGTTTCTGGGAGCCTTCACAGTCTGTTCCCACCCTAAACCTGCCTTTGCTCACTGAAGACAAGTCTTGTAACCTGACTGTTCCCATTCCCAACTGGCTGGGACTCCAGAGACTAGTGTTCTTCCCTGGTAAGTCTGACCCTGCCCACTGTATCTTGACTGCCACAGTCTCAGCAAATTTAATCTCCCATCACCCACATCCTGTTCATCCACTTCTGCTCTTAGCACCCAAAATCTCTGGACTAACTTCTTAGTCGAGACTCACCTATTGTGTCTTAATCCCCTGCACCCAGACCAACTCAAATCTTCAGCCTAGTTTCTTAGAACCTCCATAGGCTGTCCCCACACCCAACTTGCCTTTGGACTCCTGAAATCAGCCTTCTACCCTGGATGTCCCTACCCCAAACCCAACCTGCCTGGGATTCCTGAGACCAGCCTTCTTCTCTGGTAAGTCTAATTCCACCCACTGTGCCTTGACTCCCAAAACCTGAGCAAATTCAATCTCCAAGCCCCCTGCTTTGCCAAATTCCCCTCCCTATTCTTGGGAGACCCACGTTCCCACACCCTCTGAGTTACCAGGGCTAAGAAAACTGGCAGAATACCTTTTATTTCAATTTTCAATAGTTTATGACACCTGAGAGGAGTGACTTGCAAAGTCATAAATTCTCATAGGCTTTTTATTTTCTGTATTTGAAACATGCATGCCATCAGCGTCTCCTGCCCATGGTCTCCATTGGCTTTTCGTGCTCTCTCTTGCCTGGGGTTGTCATTCCATTTTTTCTGAGTCTAATATGGTGATGGTTCCACATCTTTTCACAGTGAACTCTGCATTTCTCAGTGTCTCAGCATCTCTCAATGGCTCCTAGCATCTCTCAGTGTCTCTCATCATCTCTCAGTGGCTCTTAGCATTTCTCAGTATCTCTCAGCATCTCTCAGTGGTTCTCACCATCAGTCTCTAGACCTACCCATGTTCACTTCTAGCTTTTTAGAGGATGCCTACCCAATACCCCCACATCCTGTCCTTCTAGTCTTGGGCACCCAGTTGCTTCTACTCTTACACTCCAGATCTCTGGACTAACCTCTTAGCCCAGATCTTCCCACTGAATCTTGATCCTTACACCTAGACCAGTTAAATTCTTGAGTTTAGCTTGTTAGAGATTTCACAGCCTGTTCTCACATTGAACATGTCTTTGCACACCTGAGACCAGCCTACTATCCTGGCTGTCTGCCACACCAACTTGCCTTGAATACCCTAGACCAGCCTTCTTCCCTGAAAAATCTAATCCCACCCATGGTGCCTTGACTCCCTCTTAACTTGAGCAACTCCAATCTCCCACACCCCACATCCTGTTATCCTTCTAGCCTTTGGCAAAGTCCCTCTTTTGCTGTTAGCTCTCCAGATCTCCAGACTAGTCTGTTAACCCTGTGAGTCAGTGAGTTATACAAATTGTGCCTTGTCCATCCCCCTATATTTGTATCACATACAGCTCCTCTTACTGCTGCAGCATTAGGCTTCTCTGCCCTTTAGTAGGGGCCCAGACTTTTTCAGAATGCCTGAGATCACCTTAACCCAACTTCTACCTAGCAAGCTTCCCAAATTGTACTGTTCCTGCAGACTAAAGGGTCCCAGATTTGAGGAGGAAGCCCAAGAGCATCTGATCCTCACTGGACTTGGGGCAGTGCAGGAACTCCTGAGTAGTTAGAGTAGAGCCATATGGCCCCTCAAATATAAATTCAAAAGAGAGAACCTGAAGCCTAGACCAACCATTCTTTCATACCCAATAAGAAAATAACAAAGGCACATCAAGTATACAAACAGAAACAGAGATAAACTCAACAAAGGAAGACTTGAGTCTCATACTAGAATCAGAAACAACAAAAGAAATCCATATTCCAAAATCACAATGAAAAAATAATAACATGAAAAACCCAAAGAAGATGTCCCCACCAAGCACCAATAGTCCTATAGAACAAGAGTCCTATAGAACTCTTGTTCTACAATGAGAAGCCCCTAGACATAGCACAGGGCACAGAATTGCAAAGGACAATTATAAACATGATTAAAGAATTCAATGAATTTAAAGAACACACAAACAAATCAAAGAACTAAAGTAAGGCGGAGATAAACTTCTGACTGGATTCACAAAAGTGTTAGAAATAGTGAAGAAAAATCAGGCAAAAATGAAGAAGGAAGTGAAACACTCAATAAGTCAATTAGAAACAACAAGAGAAAGTGTCACCAAAAGAATGAATGAAATGGAAAACAGAATATCAAGACTGGACAATAAAGTTGAAGAATTGGACTACTTGTAAGCAAAGATTATGAAAAATTTAAGAAAACCCAGGATTAGAATATGCAGGAAATGTGGGGCACCATGATAAAAATCAAATTTACACATCATAGGCATAGAGGAAGGAGAACAAGCTCAGGATAACAGCATGGACAAGATCTTCAACAGCTTGGTAGAAAAAAAGTCCTCAAAATTAAAGAAAGACATGCCCATACAAATACAAGAAACACATAGAAAACCAAATAGACAGGACCAGAAAAGATACTTCCCATGACATATCATAGTAAAAACACTAAATGTACCAAAAAAAAGAGAGACTACTGAAAGCTGCAAAAGAAAAACAAGTCATATGTATAGGAAAATCCATCAGAATTACAGCTGACTTTTCAGTGCAACCTATTAAAGTCAGAAGACCATGAACCACTGTATTCCAAGTTCTACATGACCACAACTGCCAACCCAGAATGCTTTAACCAGAAAAAGTCTATTAAAGTTGAAGTGGAACAAAAAAATCCTCAAGGACAAATAGTTTGAAAAGATTCATATCCACAAAACCAGCTCTTAGGAGAATTCTTGAAGCACTACAAAGAGCTGAAGAAAGGAATGAATGCACCCAAAAGATAACATAAAGAAACTAAATGAAGGTATAAATATGGAAAGGCACAGCTACACCAAGAATGTGAACAGAAGTAAAAATGGCAGGAATCAATATACAGCTTTCATTACTAACTTTAATTATCAATGGACTGAACACCCCAGTCAAAAGACACAGACTAGTTGAATGAATTAAGAAACAAGTTCCATCCTTTTGTTGTCTGCAAGAAACTCATCTCAACTTCAAGGACAGGCACTCCCTTATGATGAAAGGACAGAAAAAAATACCCAAGCAAATGCTACTATGATAAAAGCAGGAATTGCAATTCTAATATATGAAAAAATAGACTTTAAACTAAAATTAATCAGAAGACATAAAGATTGCCACTTCATTATGGTCAAAGGAACAATTGATCAAGAAGATATTACAATTATGAACATATATGCACCGACATTTGGTGCACCCAACTTCATTAAAAAAAAAAAAACAAAACACTGCAGGACTTTAAGACACAGAGTTGGAATTAATCTCCAACTCACTAACAGTAGGGGACCTCAACCCCCCACTATCTCCACCATACCGGTCAAAGGGACAAAGAATAAACAGAGAGAAATATGAATTAAGCAATATCATACATCAAATGGACCTAAAAGACTTCTACTGAATATTCTACCCAAGCACCAAAGAACATACTTTATATTCAGCATGCCGGAAAACTTTCTCCAAAATCAACCACATACTTGGGTACAAAAGAAGCCTCAACAAATAAAAAATTTGAAATAATTCCATACATTCTGTCAGAGCGTAACACAATAAAGCTTAAAATCCACACTGGAAGAAGCCCTAGTAACTACATGAATTCATGGAGATTAAACAACACACTCCTGAATGATGAATAGGTCAAAGGAGAAATTAAGAAAGAAATAAAAGTATTCCTGGAACGAAATGAAAAGGAAAAAACACAACACAATCTCTGGGACACTTTAAAAAAAACTGTCCTAAGAGGGAAGTTTATAGCATTAAGTGCCTAAATTAAAAAAAAAAAAACAGAAAGAACACAAATAAATGAGTTAGCATTGCAACTCAAAACACATGAAAGGCAACAATAAATGTAACCCAAACCCAGCAGACAAGAAGAGATAACAAAAATCAAAGCACAAATTAATTAAATAGAAACAAGGAAACAGTACAAAGAATCAACAAATCTAAGAGCTTGTTCTTTCAAAAGATAACAAGATAGACAGACCCTTAGCTCAGTTAACCAAAAGAAAGAAAGAACAACTCCAAATCAACAAAATCAGAGATGGAAGGGGAAACATCACAACAGACAACAAAAACATTTGGAACGTTAGAAGGGAATACTTTAAAAACCTATACATTACTAAATTTGAACACCTAAAAGAAATGGACATGTATCTAAAATCATGAGAATCACCAAAGCTAAACCAAGAAGAAATCAACAGCTTAAACAGACCCATATCATTCAAGGAAATTGAAAGAGTAATACAAAACCTCCTGAATAAAAAAAAAGCCCAGGTCATATCCTTAATGAACATAGATGCAAAATTTCTCAACAAATTTATTGCAAACCACATACAGACACACGTCAGTAAGATTATCCACCAGGCACAAGATGGCTTTATTCCAGAGATACAGGGATGGTTTAGTATATTTAAGTCAATATATGTAAACCTGCACATAAATAAAGCAATATACAACAAACCCATAGCCAACATCATTCTAAATGGAGACAAACTGGAAGTATTCCCATTAAAATCAGGAACCAGACAAAACTGTTCACTACCTCTACTCCTTTTTAATATAGTGCTTGAAAATCTTGCCAGAGCAATAAGACAAGAGAGGGAAATTAGGAATACTAATTGGAAAAGATATTATATATAAGAGATGGCAAAAATTCCACCAGAAAACTCCTAGACATTATTAACTAGACCTCAGTGAATGGACTTGCACTGGGAGTATCTGGGGACTTGACACAATGGGACTTAACACAGATAACAGAGTATATGGGTTCCAGTGGGGAGGCAATGGGAGGGTACTCATAGGGACAGGGGTATAAACTAATTAAGAGTTTTTGAGATATTCTGTATGAAATACACAAAAATTCCATAAAAAGAAATTCTTTTAATCATTATTTAAAAATTTTTTAATAACTACATGATTAGAATAAGCATTTCATTAAGCTTTAACATATTCAGTAACACACTCCAGAGCAAGAGTACATCTCTTTCACAAGTGGCTGTAAGTTTCTAGGTTGACAGTGGAATTAATGCAGTTATACAATATCGAACTCAGTATAAGCCCTGTAAGACATAAACTGAATGAGTTTTAACCTTTAAATAAAATTTCTGTTTCATTTTAGAATACATTGTTCCTTGCAGAAAGATTCATTGTTTTTGCTATTAACACTGAGATGTTGGCAATGCATCTCTAATCTGTATATATCTATTACTAGTCATAATCAGTTGCACTTGGATCCTTGGCAACTGTGTGTTTATAAAGTCATTGAGTAGATTTAAATGGTAATGTTTATCACCACTAATAATTAACATGACATAAATTTCCATGCTTCCCCCTCAAAATATAATACATTTTTTAAAATGTTTTGATTTGTGTGTGTGTTTGTATATCACACAGAACATCCCAAACCATCTTATTCAACTATACACCCACTTCCAAGATGGCACCCTCCCTTAGCCTCCCTCCCCCAACTAGAGCCCTTATACTCTGATATCCCTGCTACCGTCTGCTGTGTTGTCAGCACCCCAGCCAATCCCCACTACTTGCCCTCCTGGTGAATCTAGTCAGACTATCTAGAGGTTTGTGTTTTAGGAAGGTCAGCTGTTCCTCATCTAGCAGCAATCAGTTGTCAATATTCCTTTAGATAAGATTGGGTTCTGTTGTTCATTTTCCCAGTTCTATGCTGAGTTACTATCTGGGAATCCCTTTGGCCACCGTGGCCAACAACTCAGAAGAAGGTATCTCCTATCTGGCATTGCTGCTTGTTATGTAGCCTTTAGCTATACATATGGACTATTAAAAAATTATATTGGCCTCTTTAGTCTTTGGTTATATTTTCCTTCTGGGTGTTTAAAGCCATACAGTTGGCCCAGATAAACCAATTTATTTTTACTCTTAAGGTCATTTGAAGATTTGTTCCTCAGGGGTCACATGAGCTTGGGAGGAGCCCCTGGCTCCTTTCTTTTACCAGTTCCTCCGATGTGAAGATAAGTCAAAGGTCCTGCTCAACCATGGTTGGCTTTGCTTGGAAGCATGGAGGAAATAATTCCTCTGTGTTGACCCTAGTCTTTGTAGACTGGACACTGGTTCATCTGGTGGGGTCTCCTCTGCCTCTTTGATCAAGAGGACAGGTGACCCACAACAATTACAGGACATTTTGATAGATGCTCATAGTCCTCTGGAACTAGTCAACCTAGGAGGGCAAGGAGCAAAAACTGTCCTTTGTGTCCCTCTGACCAAATTATCATGGGCCTCAAAGTATGTTTGTTAAACACCCAAGAAGATTAGTTCCACCAGTCTGGTACTTTTAATTACTGTGTGTCATGTGGATAAATCTTGGGCAAAGACCAAATGTTGCACATAAACCTTTCCTAGACGTATATTTCTTGATCTTCTGTGTATATTTTGTCAGTAGGTTGTTGGAATAATATTGTTCCCTCTGGTTTTTAAAACTAGCTAGGCATTATTTATCTCTCTCATTGTCTCACCCCTCCATCATGGTTTTCTCAAGGTGCCCCCATTTACCCCCTTTCTCCCTTAATTATATCCTTCTTTCTCCCTTAATAATACACTTCTCTTTATCCCCTAGGTTCCTTGTATACCCTTCCCTCCCCACTCCCATAAACTAACCCAATTTTTATCCATATCTCCCTTGTTAAGGCCTGATCCCTATCTTCCTTCAGTTCTTTAATTTCTTTGTGTTCTTTAAATTCATTGACTTCTTTTATCATGTTTATAATTATTCTTTTGAGTTCCATGCCCTCCATTATCTCTAGAGGGTTCACATTGTACTCCTCTAGAGGAATATTGGTATTTGGTGGGGATATGTTATTTTGTTTTTTTGTGTTATTATTTTTTCTCTTTGATTTTGACTTGTAAATTTCTTTTGTGTGAATTCCTTGTGATTCTGGTGTGAGACTCAAGCCTTCAAGTTCAGGTCTGCTTCTTTTTGTAAACTTCATGTGTCTTTGTGGTTTACTTTCGGGTCATGAAATGCTGGTTCATCAAATCTTCCCGTTTTCTCTTTTTTTTATATATTGGAATGGTCACATTGCTTTTGTCTTCAGAAGTTCCCACAGAGGCCCAAGTCAGATGAGGATCAGATCTCTCAGGCTTTTTCATAAGGCCTGGATCCCTCCAGGAAAGGTTTTGGCCCTCAAGAGTTTGGGGGTTGGACTGGCCTGGGAGTGGGGCCCAGGAAAGATGCTGGTCTAGGGCAGCTGGTGGCCATGCCACCCAGAGATGCAAATGAAGATGGGGGTGGGAAGTGGCCCCCAGGGCTCCTGGGGACTTCACTGAGGAGCTGGGTTGGTGTGGATGCAATGAATCAGGAAGAGGAAAGGTCAGCTCTGGTGTCCAGGAAAGAGACTGGTGGGTCGTGTCGGCCCAGGGAATTAGAGGGAGGTGAGGGTGGGGACAGACCCAGAGTGCTCCTGAGAACCCAAGAAGGAACTGGGATGGTCTGGATGCCAAGGATCAGGAAGCAGTGGTTGTTCCCTCAGTGTCTGTGGTGTCAAGATGAGGAATGGGACAGGACCCAGGCTAGGAGGAGAGATGGGCAGGGGGAGATGGGAGGGTGAATGTGGCCAGGGGAGTCAAGGTGCGGAGGGCGCGATTGACTTAACCCAGAAAGAGGCCTGCATTTTCGAGAGAGACCTGTGGGTCGTACAGGCCCAGGGAAGCAGAGGAAGGTGAGGGCAGGTCAGGCTCAGAGTGCCCCTTGGGACCCAAGAAGGAACTGGGTTGGTCTGGGTGCAAAGGATCAGGAAACAGTGGTGGTTCTCCCAGTGTCTGGGGTGCCAAGACAAGGAATGGGAGAGGACCCAGGCTAGGAGAAGAGACAGGCTGGGGAGATGGGAGGGTGAATGAGGCTGGGATCGACTTACCCCAGAGATAGGCCTGCGGGTTGGAGAGGGGACTGCGGATCATTAAAAAACAAAATTTTAAAAACATACTAATTGGAAAAGAAGCCAAAACATTTTTTATTGAGCTTTCATAATTTCATACAATATTTCCCATTCACATTCAGACTCCCTCTCCAATCCATGCCCCCCGCCTTGGGCCCTTGCTTCATTCAGCTGACATGGGTCCTACGTAGTATGCCACCACTGCCACAGGCACACATGAGCAAGCCTCCATTGACCTGGAAACCTCCACCTCATATGTTCATGAGCCAGCCCTGACTCTTAAAATCTTTCTACCTCCTCTTCTACAATGGTCTTTGAGCCATGGGTGGGTGCATTTCCATATAGGAGTACCATCCTACACTCTACATTCTCTTATTCTCCAAAACTTGGCCAGTTGAGGCCTTCTATGTGTAGCACACTCTGTTGTACATAGAAGCCTCACTGGTGAGGGTTGAGGGGTGCATTAACCCTCTCTCTACCCCTTATTCCACTATGTTCCATGAGATTTGGTTGTAGAGATTCAACTGCAGATGTGTCATCTAGTACTGGGTATCCCCCAGGTGCATGTTCTCTAAGACTGACAAGATGTACAACTCCACAGTAGCCTCCATCTGTTGCAAAAAGAAACTTCTCTGATGAGTGCTGCATGGCATGTTTGTTGCTCTAAGGGAGTTCTCTTCTATCTCACACTGTGTTCCCTTCCAAGCAGTTCCTAGGTATACATATACCTTAATGTTCAGAAACTCTACATGTATTTCTCATAGGGTTTCTAGGGCATCATTTTTCCCTCTAGGTTTCCTAGGCCCCCGAGATTCACACTTTTCTACTCTATTTTCTCCCATCCAGCTACCTCCTTCCTACCTTCCCAGTCACAGTGTCCACACCCTCCCCACCCTCCCCCCAATACCTCCCAACTCTCACCATCCTTCCATTCCTGACTTCCCATGGTCCCTCACACTATGGTCCCTTGCATGTCTCTCCCTCCTCTCCTCCTTGCCAATTACTCATAATTTTTCAACCTCCCTTGGGTAGCATCTGTCCCCTACTCCCTTCATTTCTTGTAGTTTCTTTTCCCTTACCTTCATGTATCATTTACCTTTACCTGGCTCGTGGTGTTACTTCAGAATTTATATACTCATGCATAAGGGATTGGTGCTATAATCCACAAATGAGGGAAAACAGATGTTGCTTGCTTTTCTGCATTTGTTACTTCACTTAGTATAACTCTCTCTAGCTCCATTTACTTACCTACAAATTTAATAATTTCATCTTTTCTTACTGCTGAGCAGAACTCCATTGAGTAGATGTGCCACATTTTCATTAATCATTTGTCAGTTGAGGGACATTTAGGTTGTTTCCATTTCTTAGCTATTGTGAGGGGAGCATTAACAAACATGGATGTACAGGTATCTCTACAGTATGATAAGTCCTCTGGTGTATACCAAGGAGTGGTATTACTGGATCATATGGTAAGTTCATTTTTAGCTTTTTGATGGTTTGCCACACTGTTTTCCATAGTGGTTGCATAACTTTGCATTCCCACTAGCAGTGAATGAGTGTTCCTCTTTTTCCAAAATCTCCTCAGCATTTGGAGTCTTTCATCCTGTTGATCTTGGCCAATCTGACTGGAGTAAGATGAACTCTTAAAGTGGTTTTGATTTGCATTTCTCTAATTGCTAAGGATGTTTAGGTCTATCCATCATCTTTTTATTGGGTCATTTATCTTCTTTCTTCCTTTTCTGAGTTCTCTGTACATTTTGGATGCTAAACCTCTGTTGGATGTGTATCTGGTGAAGATTTTCTCCCACTCAACAAGTTTCCTCTTCCCCTCCTTAGCTATTTCTTTTACTGTGCAGAAATTTGGAATTTAATGAGGTCTCAATTAATGATTGTTAAACTTAGTGTCTGAGCAGCTGGTGTCTGGTTTAGAAAGTCCTTTCCTATGCTTCTATATTGGAGGGTTCTGCCTATGTTCTCTTCTAGCAGTTTCTGGTTTCAGGGTTTATAATTGAAGTCTTTGATCCATTTGGAGTTGACTTTTGTGAAGGGTGAAAGATAAGGGTCAAGTTTCATTTTTCTGCAGGTGGAGATCCAATTTTGCCAGCAACACTTGTTGACAATGCTATCTTTCCTCCATTGAGTGAGCACCTTTGTTAAATATCATTTGGCTGAAATTTTATGAAATCATGTTTGGGTCTTTTATTTTGTTCCATTGATCTATGTGTCTATGTTTGTGCCAGTACCATGATGTTTTGATGACTATAGCTCTGTAATATAATCTGAGATCTGGTATGGTGATCCCCATGGTTATTATTTGCATATGATATTATGCATAAGCTACATAAGATATGATATGCATAAGAGATCCCAAAACTTCGACCTGATAATTTCTGCAAATAACACTTTCAGCAAAGTGACAAGTTACAAAACAAATCTACAAAAATCTGTAGCCTCTCTATATACAAATAGCAGGCAATTAAGAAAGAGTTCAGTGAAACACAAAATCCTCAAAAAAATATATCGAAGATATTGAAGTCCTAGATATATTTTGAGGCTATTGTGAACAGAAGTTTTTTTCGTTATTTCTTTCTTAGCATGCTTCTTATTGATGTATATGAATGCTGATTTTATAAATTGATATTGTATCACGCCACTTTGCTCTATGTGTAGGTCCCTTCAGGCAATTTTCTGTTGGAAATTTTGGAATCTTTTATATATATCATGAAAAATATGCGCAATTTGACCTCACCTTTTCTCTTTGCATCTACTTAATTTCTGTCTCTTATCTTGCCACCCTGGCTAGGGGTTTAAGGACTATATTGAAAAGGAAAGTTGGTAGTTCACAGCCCTGACTTCTTCCCGATTTTTATGGAATTGCTTTACGCTCTACTCCATTTAGAATGTGGTTGGCTGTTTGTTTGCCCTATATAACCTTTATTATGTTGAGGTATGTTCCTTCCAGTCCTGTTCTCTGCAGAACATTTATCATCAGATAAAAGTTGTATTCTGTCAATGGCCTTTTCTGCATCTATTGAAATGATCATATGATTTTTGTCTTTAAGTCAATTATGTGGTGTGTGATCTTTATAATATATGCCTACTCTTTTTTTAAGTATTTCTTTTTTGGGGGGGTTCTTTTCTGGACAGGGTCTCCCAGTAGTCCTAGCTGTTCTGGAACTCACTACCCTTTCAAAATTTTTTATGCAGAAATAGGAGATTTTTTTATTATATTCAGAGACTAGCATCATCATGGATTCTCATTGAAAATTAAAGTATTAAATTATTAGCACTTTTTAAAGTATATCCAGTAAATTTGATAGAAAAAATCAGGAAATAGAAACAACCATGTTTGGTTAATATTTCAATGTACCAGTACAGTATCACTAAAAAAATTCACAACTAAATCTACTACAATTGAACTGTTGAAGATGCATTCTGATTTTGGAGATATAAAAATAGAAATTGATAAAACAATGTAGAGAATGGCAAATAGGAACTTTCATTCATCTCTGATTTTGAATCTCTCAGACACCCAACATGCATTTTCATAGGTCATACAGATACCCAACATACACTGTCACAGGTATATAAGGATTCCTCTGCTCTGGAATTCCTCCAGAAGAACTTATTGTCAGATTTTAAGTTCTTAGAAGATTACAATCACAATAGATATATCATGGACTTATTAAAACTCCTCAGTGGAGTACAGAGTTAATAAATGTTTCATTTTTACTATTGTTTTAGATTTCTTCACTTGGTTTTTTTGAGATAGGGTCTCACTACATAATCCAGGATGGCACTGACTTTGTAATTCTCTAGTCTGCTCTTCCCTTGTGCTGAGATTATTGTGGTGTACCACCACACCTGACTACTTATTATTTTAATGTAAAGGATCTGGTAGGTAATCAGTTACTACTAATTCACACAAAAATTCAATAAAAACAAAGTTAACAAATATCAAAACACCTTATATGCATGTATGAAATTCTCAGTAAATTATTTTTTAAAAAGAATTTTTTAAAAATCACTTAAAAATCATGCTAATTGGAAAAGAAGTCACATAATTTTTTGCAGATGATATTTTACATAAGATATAGAAGATATGATGTACATAAAAGATCTCAAAACTTTCACCTGAAAACTTCTAGAAATAATTAGCACTTTTGGAACTATGTTATGCTTTATCAAAGAATTGATAGACTCCTAAGGAGCTTCTAAAATATTATACATTACATTTCTAATAGTTAAGTGAACAAATTCTCAATTCAAATATTTCTAAATTGTAATTTGTCAGTTATATACATTTTAATTGAATTTTTGTGTATTTCACACAGAAAATCCCAATTAATCATGTTTATACCCCTTTCCTCACTGGCACCCTCCTACTTCTCCCCTCACTGGAATTCATATATTCTGTTATTTTTCTTAAGTTCTATTGTGTCAAGTTAGTGTTCCCAGATGTCCCTCAGTGCAAGTACATCTATTGAGTTCTAGTTAGCCTAAGAGAGCATCTTACTTTAGGAAGATCAGCTCCTCCTCACCTAGTAGTAATCATTTGCCAATATTTCTTCAGCTAAGATTGGGGTCAGCTGTCCATTTCCCCAGTTTTTTGCTAAGTTTTTGCCTGTTTGAGTTTGCAAGTGTCCTGTGCATGCTGACACCATTGCTGTAGGTTCATATGAGCAGGTTCCCAGGGCTCTATTTCCACGTGGTCATGCACCTCCTCCCTTGCTCTTACAGTCTTTCTTCACCATCCCTTTTACAATGATCCCTGAGCCATGGGTGGGTGAAGTTTAATACAGGAGTCCTGTATAAGGACGAGCATTCTGCAGATTACGCTTTGCAGATTACTGTATCTACACTTTGATTATTTGTGATCTTTTGTGTTCTTGGCCCTCTGTTTCATAAGGGATCTTCATTAATGAGAACTGAAAGATTCATTACCCCTATTCTATGTTCGTTGAGCCTTAGGTGTAGAGGTTGCATTGTAGATGTGCCACTTAGACTTGGGAAATATATAGACAATATCTGTGTGTGACCAGTTGTAGTACTCTGTAATAGTCTTCTTCTGGTGCAAAGACTCTCCTTTGAAGAGTGATGACTTGGATATTTTTCTGTAAATATGAGGATACACATTTTGCACATAGTAGGAAATTACATTAGTCTAGGGATGTGACAGCGTTAGGATTTTCTCTAGGATGTATGACCTCTCTAGCCATATGTATTTGGCTGTGGACCACACATGAGTTTCCTCCCACTGAGTGGACTTTTAGTTCAGTTATGTAGCTGTTGATTGCCCCCAAGATAAAAGTGCACTACTGCACCAATGACATATGCTGTGCATTGATGTGTTATTTGGTCTTGAAGCTGGTGTTGTACCATATATTGATGTTCTCCCTTAGCACTTTGCATAGTGCTTTTCATAGCTATGATAGCTAACCTTCAGGGGAACTGGATTCCAGGCAAGTTCCAGTTCCATTGCTTCAGATCCTGTGTCTGAAGTACTTCCTGTCTTCAGCAGTAGGGTCTTACCTTCAAGTTTTCTGAGGGGTAATGAAGGACTGTGGCACTAGACTGCATAATTTTGGTAGTCTCATCAACAATTTTGGAGAACTCAAAGGAAGGTTTTTCCTGCCTGGCACTGTTTCTTGTGTAGCCTTTAGCTATACATATGGACTCATAGAACTACCATATGTGTAATTTGTCATTAGGTTGCTGGGCTAATATGATTTCTCTGGCTTTTTATGTTAGGTAGACATTTATTATCTCTCCTCTCTTTCATCATGACTTCCCAATTTAATGTGTCACCTTTTCTCCATTTCTCCTGTGATAATACCAGTCTCTTATGGTCCCACCTCTCTTGAGCTGCTTCTTTCCCTTAATCCCAAAAGTTCCTTGTATAGCACTCCACCTCCTCATTTAAATACCTTCATTTTACTCATTTCTCCCTTAGTAACACCTGAATCCTACCATTCTTTTCTTTCAGGGTCTTTCTTTCCCTTTGCCTCCCTGGTTCTTTTTCACTATCCTGGTTCCTGCAGTTATATCAGTATACATATTCTTGTATGAGGATTTGGTTCTAGGATTCACATATGAGGTATAACATATGTCATTGGGGCATGGGAGGTGTGTGTTACTTCACTTAGTATAACAGTTTCTAGGCCCATCCAATTACCTTCAAATTCCATCATTCCATCTTTCTTTACCACTGAGTAGAACTCCATCATGTAAATGTACCATGTTTTCATTATCCACTCATCAGTTGAGGGACATTTAGGTTGCTTCCATTTCTTAGCTATTTTGAAAAGAGAAGCAACAAACGTGGATGAACAAGTATCTTCGCAATAGGATGAGTCTTTTGGGTATGTGCCAAGGAGTGGTATAACTGAGTCAAACAATGCGTCCATTTTTAGATTTTTTAAAGAATCCTCCACATTACTTTCCATTAGGATTGCAAAGTCGTGCAATCCCAACAGCAATGGAGGAGCGTTTTCCTTTCCCCACATCCTCTCCAAGTGTAATTTGTTCTCCTGGTCTTGGCCAGTCTGACTGGGGTAAGATGAAATTATAAAATGCTTATAAGTCGCATTTCCCTAATTACTAATGATGCTGCACACTTTTAAAGATGTTTCTTTGCCATTGTTATTTCTTCTTTTGAGAAGTCTCTGTTTAGATCCTTAGCCTATCTTTTAATTGGATCACTTGATTTCTTGATTCTCTCTCTTTTTTTTTTTTTAGTTCTTTATATAGTGTAGATTTTAAACTTCTGTCAGATGTATTACTGATGAAGATTTTCTCCCACTCTGTTGGTTTTCTCTTTGCTTCCTTGGTTGTTTCTTTTTTTGTACTGAAACTTTTTAGTTTAATGAGGTCCCACTTGTTGATTCTTGACCTTAATTCCTGAGCAATTGATGTCTGATTCAAAAAGTCCTTTCCTACACCAACATCTTGTAGGTTATTGCCAATGTTTTCTTCTAAGAGTTTCAGAGTTTCAGATTTCATATTGAGGTCTTTGATCCATTTGATTTTGACTTTTGTGCAAGGTGGAAGGTAAGGGTGTAGTTCCATTCTTCTACAGGTGGAGATCCAGTTTTGCCAGCACAATTTGCTGGAGACAATGTCTTTACTTCAGTGAATATTCTTGGCTCCTTTGTCAAATATTAGGTGGCTGAAATTGCATTTATTTATGTTTGGGTCTTCAGTTATGTTCCATTGATCTATGCTTCTATTTTTGTGCCAGTGTTTATGCTGCTTTTATGACTCTGTAATACAGATTCAAAAATAGTATAGTAATCCCTGCAGCATTGCTCTTTGTGCTCTGGGTTGTTTTGGCTACCCAAGATTGTTTGTACTTCCATATGAATTTTAGGCTGATTTTTTTTTTCTAATACTGTGAAGTATGTCATGGGAATTTTGATTGGCATTGCATTGAATCTATAAATGGATTTTGATAGAATGGTCATGTTCACTATATTAATTCTTCTTCTCCATGAACATGGGAGGTCCTTCCATCTTCTGTTGTCTTCCTCGATCTCTTTCTTTAAAGATTTAAAACATTTATTGTATAGATATTAATGTTTTTAATTGAGGTCATTCTAAGATTTTTTTTTTTTAGGTCATTGTGAAACAGAGGGTTTCCATGTACTCATTCTTCAATTGTTTGTTATTGGTATATAGGAATGCTACTGCTTTTTGTATATTAATTTTATAAGCTTCCACTTTACTGAAAATGTTAATCATTTCTAGGAGCTTTCTAGTGGAATTTTTGACATCTCTTTGGATATCACATCATCTGCTAAAAGGGATAATTTGATCTCTTCTTTTTGAATTAGTACTCATTTATTTTCCTTCTCTTGTCTTATTGTTCTAGCAAGATTTTCAAGCACTGTATTAAAAAGGAGTGGGGACAGCCTTTACTGGTTCCTGATTTTAATGTAAATACTTCCAGTTCTTCTCCATTTAGAATGACGTTGACTGTGAGTTTGTTGTATGTAGCTTTAATTATGTTGAGATATATCCCCTCTAGTTCGATTCCCTCTAGTACTTTTAACATAAATGCATGTTGAATTTTCCCTTCATCTATTGAGATGCCCATGTGGTTTTTGTCTTTAAGTTCATCTATATGCTTTATGACATTTATTGACTTATGTATATTGAACCACCCCTGCATCTCTGGAATGAAGCTGACTTTGACACTGGTGGATGACCATATTAATGTGCATCTGTATGTGGTTTGCAAGTATTTTGCTGAGAATTTTTGCATCTATGTTCATTAAGGATATGGGTCTATAGTTTTTTGTTCATTTGTTTAGTTGGTTGGTTGGCTGTATCTTTACCTGATTTTGGTATTAAAGTAATGATGGCTTCATAGAAGGAATTTGGAAGTTCTCCCTTTGTTCCTATCTTTTTGAATAAATTAAGTAGTATTGGCTATAGATCCTCTTTAAATGTCCCGTAGAATTTTGCTGTGAATCCACCTGGGTCTGGACTTTTTTCAGTCTGGAGGTTTTGTATTACTGTTTCAATTTCCTTATATACTATGGGTCTGTTTAAACTGTTGATCTCTTCTTGGGTTAGCTTTGGTGAGTCCCATGATTTTAGATATACATCCATTTCTTTTAGGTTTTCTAATTGAACAGCATATAGGTTTTTTTTATTGTAGTCCCTTCTAATGTTCCGAATCTTTTTTCTTTTCTGTTGTGATGTTTCCCCTTTCCTCTCTCATTTTGTTGATTTGGAGTTGTTCTTTCTTTTGGTTAATTGGGCTAAGTTTCTGTCTATCTTGTTTTTCTTTTCAAAGAACTATCTCTTAGATCCGTTGATTCTTTGTATTCTTTCTATTTTATTAATTTCTGCTCTGATTTTTGTTATTTCTTCTTGTCCACTGGATTTGTATTTCATTTATTGTTGATTTTCAAGACTCATGAATTGCTATCTGAAGTCAATTATTTGTGTTCTTTCTGATTTTTTTAATGTAGGCATTTAAAGCTATAAACTTCCCTCTTAGAATGCTTTTAAATTGGCCTAGTGTTTTTGTTGTTTTGTGTAGTCTTTTTCATTTAATTCTAGATGTCTGTACTGTTTTTGTAAATATTTTATTGAGAAATTCTCCATATGTTTATCTGGTGGTTTGAATGAGAATGTCCCCCACAGGTTCCAAGTATTTGGACATTTTGTCTCCATATGGTGGTGCTGTTTTGGGAGGTCTTAGAAGGTGTGGTCATGCTGGAGGAAGCACATCACTGGGGCTTATAGAGTTCGTAAGCCTTGCAGGATCTCAAGTTTCTGTCTTGCTTCCTGTGCCTGTTTAAACATATAAGAGCTTAGCTTCCACTCCTACTCCAGCCACCTCTGCAGCCATGCTTCCCTGCCATGATGCACTCTTGCTCCTTGGAATCATAAGCTCAAATAAACTCCTCCTATAAGTTGCTTTGGTCAGTGTTTCTATCACAGCAAAAGAAAATTAACTAAGAGAATTTAACAGAAATATTGGTCTGTAGGTTTTCGTTTTTGGTTTTTTTCCTGTTCTGTATTTATTTGCTTTTGGTTTTAAAGTAATAGTGGCATCATAGAAGGAGCTGGGAAGTGTTTTTTCTGTTTTCATTTTTATTTTGAAAAAAGTAAGCATTACTGGTGGCAGCTATTCTTTGACGACTTGTAGAATTCTGTGTGACTCCATGGACTCTTTTTCAGTCAGAATGCTACTTCAATCTCCTCCTTTTTATACATCTGTTTAAATTGTTCATCCCTTTTTGATTTACCTTTTTATGGTTCATGTGGATCTAGAATTCATACATTTCTTATTTTTTATGGAATATAGATTTTTTAAATTATTTATTTAATAACCACATAATTAGAAGAAGCATTTCATTACAACAATATTGACATATTCAATAAAAATTTCCAGAGCTAAGATACATCTCTTTCCAAAACTGGCTGTAAATTTTTAGGTTTACACTTGAATTAATACAGTTATACAATATTGTACTCTGTATAAGCCCTATAAGACATAAAATTAAATGAGGTAGGTTTTAACCTTTAAAAAAGATCTCCATTTCATTATTGAAATACACAGTTTCATAAAGAAAAAAATATTTTAATGCAAC
>NW_008340113.1:740643-763231 GCF_000622305.1 Nannospalax galili | reverse complement strand
TAGATTCACAGTTGAATTAATACAGTTATACAATATTGAACTCAGTATAAAGCATGTAAGATATAAAATTAAATGAGTTTTTACCCTTTAAAGATCTCCATTTCATTTTAAAATATGCTATTTCCTACAATTTTTTAATATTATTATTTTTTTAGAAGAAGCATATAATTACAGCTTTAATATGCTCAATAACAGTTTCCAGAGCAAAGATACAGCTCTTTCAAAAGTGGCTATAAAATTTTTAGGTTTTCTGTTGAATTAATACAGTTGTACAATACTGAACTCAATATAAGCCTGGTAAGACATAAAATTGAATGAGATTTAACCTTTAAAAAAGATTTCCATTTCATTTTAAAACATAGTTTCTTACAGAAAGACTCATTGTTTTTGCTACTAACATGGAGATGTTTGCTCATGCATCTTTAACCTGTATGTTTCTGATTATTACTAGTCATAATCGGCTGCACTCAGATCCTTGGCTCCTGTGTATATCTGTAAAGTCATAGGGTAAATTTCAGTGGTAATGTTTATCACCTCTACTAATTAACATGATGTAAATTTTGATGCTTCCTCCTCAAATATAATACATTTTTAAAATTTTGTTAATTTTTTTGTATATGTATATCACACAGAACATCCCAAACCATCTTATTCAACTATACACCCACTTCCCAGATGGCACCCTCCCATAACTTCCCTCCCCTCACTAGAGCCCTTATACTCTGTTATCCCTGCTACTGTCTGCTGTGTGGTCAGCACCCCCAGCCACTCCCCACCACTTGTCCATCTGGTGAATCTAGTCAGCCAATCTAGAAGTCTTTGTTTTAGGAAGGTCAACTGTTCCTCATATAGCAGCAATCAATTGTCAATATTCCTTTAGATAAGATTGGGGTCTGCTGTTCATTTTCCCAGTTCTTTGCTGGGTTACTATCTGGGAATCCCTTCAGCCACCCTGGCCATCAACTCAAAAGAAGGTATCACTTGCCTGGCATTGCTGCTTGTTATGTAGCCTTTAGTTATACATATGGACTCTTATGAAACTATATTGGCCCATTTAATCTTTGGTTATACTTTCTTTTTGGGTGTTTAAGGCCACACAGTTGGTCCAGATAAAACCGATTTATTTTTACTCTTAAGGTGGTTTGAGGATCCGTTCGTCAGGGGTCACATGGGCTTGGGAGCAGTCGATAGCTTCTTTTTTTACCAGTTCCACCTATGTGAAGATAAGTCAAAGGTCCTACTTGACCATGTCTAGCTTCACTTGGAAGCATGGAGGAAATGTTTCCTCTGTGTTGACCCTCCTCTTTGTAGACTGGACACTGGTTCAAGTCCATCTTGTGGGATCTCTTCAGACTCCTTGATCAAGATGACAGGTGACCTGCCACAATTACAGGACATTTTGGGAGATGCTCATAGTCCTCTGGAACTAGTTGACCTAGGAGGGCAAGGAGCAAAAACTGCCCTTTATGTCCCTCCTACCAAATTAGTATAGGCCTCAAAGTATGTCTGTTAAATATCCAAGAAGTTTAGTTCCACCAGTCTTGTACTTTTAATTACTGTGTGCCATGTAGGTAAGTCTTGGGCAAAGACCAATTGTTCTCAGATAAATGTAGACATATATTTCTTGATGTGCTATGTATAATTTGTCAGTAGGTTGTTGGACTAATACTGTTCCTTCTGGTTTTTAAAATTAGCTAGATATTATTTATCTCTTGCATTGTCTAACCCCTCCATCATGGTTTCCTCAAGCAAGGTGCCCCCATTTTCCCACTTTCTACCTTAATAATACCCTTCTCCTATGGCCCTACATCTCTTGAGCTCCTTCTTTCCCTTTATCCCCTATGTTCCTTTCATATCCTTCCCTACCCCTCCCTTAAACAAACCCAATTTTTATCCATATCTCCCTCATTAACGGCTGCTTCCTATTGTTCTTCTCTTTCAGGTTCTTTTACTTTACCTCCCAGGTTCCTTTACATTATCGTGATTCCTGTAGTTATGTCTGGATACATACTCACTTATCAGGATTTGGTTCTAGGATTTACATATGAGGGAGAACATACATGGATTATTTTTTCTTTTCTGAGTCTGTGTTACTTCACTTATATAACAGTTTCTAGTTTCATCCATTTACCTTCAAATTTCATGATTTCATCTCTAGTTCCTGGAGTTTGGTTCTGTGTGATACTAAATACATAAAAATACTGTGTTGGATATTCTAGGACATAATTATTATTTATTTATTTATTTATTTATTTTTATCTATTTATTTATTATTTATTTATTTACTATTTATTTACTTATTGAGACAGGGTCTTCTTGTAACCCCAGCTATCATTGAACTCACTATGTAGATGAGGCTGGACTCAAACTCACAAAGATCTTCCTGCCTCTGCCTCTCAAGTGCTTGGATTAAAGGTGTGTGACACCATGCCCCACCCAATTTAATTTTTCTTTACTGCTGAGTAAAACTCCGTCTTATAAATGAACCATATTTTCATTATCCACTCATCAATTGAGGGACACTTAGGTTGCTTCCCCCTCTTAGCTATTGTGAAAAGAGCAGCACAAACATGTGCAAGTGTCTCTGCAATACCGTGAGTTCTTTGGGTATATGCCAAGAAGCGGTAGAACAGGTCAAATGGTAGGTTCATTTGTAGTTTTTTAAGAGTTCTCCACACTGCTTTCCATAGGGGTTGAACAAGATTGAAGCCCCACCAGTAGTGGATGACTCCTCCTCTTTCCCCACATCCTCTCCAATATTTGGTATCATTTGCTCTCTTGATCTTAGCCAGTATGACTAGGGTAAGATGAAATCTAAAAGTGGTTTTAATTTGCATTTCCCTAATTATTACTGATGTTGAACATCTTTTAAGATGCTTCATAGCCATCTTTACTTTTTTTGAGAACTCGCTGTTCAGCTCCTTAGCCCATCTTTTAATAGGGTTACTTCTTGTCTTGATTCTCTGTTTTTGGAGTTTGTTATATATTCATGATGTTAAACCTCTGTCAGATATGTCACTGGTGAAGATTTTCTCCCATTCTGTGGGTTTTGTCTTCACTTCCCTGGTTGCCTCCTTTGATGTACAGAAGCTTTTTAGTTTAATGAGGTCCCACTTCTTGATTCTTGACCTTTTTTCCTGAGCAATTGATGTCCGACTTAATAAATCCTTTCCTACACCTATATCTTGTTGGTTTGGGGGAATGTTATCTTCTAACAGTTTCAGAGTTTCAGGCTTTACATTGAGGTCTTTGATCCACTTGGAATTGACTTTTGTGCAGGTGAAAGATAGGGGTTTAGTTTCATTCTTCTACAAGTGGCAATCCAGTTTTGTCAGCACTATTTACTGAACATGCTGTCTTTCCTCCAGTGAATGTTCTTGGACCCTCTGTCAAATGTCAGGTGGCTGAAATTGCATGTACTCATATTTTGGCCTTCAATTTTGTTCCCTTGATCTATGGGTCTATTTTTTTTGCCAGTACCATGTTGTTTTTATGACTATAACTCTGTAATACAGCTTAAAATCTGGTATAGTAATCCTCCTAGCATTGCTCTTAGTGCTCAAGTTTGCTTTGACTATCTGAGGTCTCTGTGCTTCCATGTGAATCTTATGATTTTTTTCCCAATGACAATCAAAATCCCCATGAGGTGAAAAACGTCATGGGGATTTTGATTGCCATTGCATTGAACCTATAAATGGCTTTTGGTAGGATGGTCATTTTCACAATATTAAATTTTTCTAATCCATGAGCATGGGAGTTCCTTCCATCTTCTCATGTCTTTCTGAATCTCTTTCTTTAAAGATTTAAAATTTTCATTGTAGAGAACTTTAATGTCTTTGTTCAGGTTTATTCCAAGGTTTTTTTTTTGTTTGTTTGTTTGTTTGTTTCTTTTTTTGCAGCTATTGTGATGGGGAGTATTTCCATGTTCTCTTTATCTGATTGCTTGTTATTGGTATATAGAAAGGTTACAGACTTTTGTATGTTAATTTTGTAACCTGCCACTTCACTGAACGTGTTAATAATTTCTAGGAGTTTTCTGATGGAATTTTTGGCATCTCTTAGATGGGTGGGTGATCCTTTTGATGTGTGTCTGTATGCGATTTGCGAGAATTTTATTGAGAATTTTTGCATCTATGTTCATTAAGGATATGGGTCTATAGTTTTCTTTTTTGGTTGTATCTTTACCTGGCTTTGGTATTAGAATGATGCTGGCTTCATAGAAGGAATTTGGAAGTTCTCCCTCCATTTATATCTTTTTGCATAAATTAAGTAGTATTGGATGTAGATCTTTAAATGTCTAATAGAATTCTGTTGTAAATCCATCTGGTCCAGGGCTTCTTTTAGTCGGGATGTTTTGTATTACTACTTCAATTTCTTTTTGTGTTATGGGTCTGTTGAAGCTGTTAATCTCTTGTTGGTTTAGTTTGGTGGTTCCCATGTTTTTATATATCCATCCATTTCTTTTAGTTTTTCATATTTAGTAGTATATAGGTTTTTAAAGTATTCCCTCATAGTTTCTGTATTTTTCTGGTGTCTATTGTGATGCTTCCCCATTGATCTCTGTTTTTGTTTATTTTGAGGTGTTTTTTTCTTTCTTTTAGTTAACTGAGCTAGTGGTCTTTCATTCTTGTTTATCTTTTCAAAGATCCAGCTCTAGGATTCGTTGATTCTTTGTATTGTTTCCTTTGTTTCAATTTCATTAATTTCTGCCCTGATTTTTGTTATTTCTTCTTGTCTGCTGTATTTGGGTTTCATTTTTTGTTGCTTTTCAAGTCTCTTGAGTTGCAATGCTAAGTCATTTATTTGTGTTCTTTCTAATTTTTTGACCTATGTACTTATAACTATAAACTTCCCTCTAAGGACAGCTTTCAGTGTGTCCCAGAGGTTTTGTTGTGTTGTATTGTCCTTTTCATTTAGTTCAAGGAATACTTTTATTTCTTTCTTAATTTTTCTTTTGACCCATTCATCATTCAGGAGTGTGTTGTTTAATCTCCATGTGTTCATGTGGTGATTAGGGCTTCTTCGGGTGTTGACTGTAAGCTTTATTGCATTGTGGTCTGATAGAATCCATGGAATTATTTCAGTCTTTGTATTAGTTGAGGTTTGTTTTGTGCCCCAGCATATGTTCAATTTTGGAGAGAGTTCCATTGGTTGCTGAGTAGAAAGAATGTCCTTTGGTGCTTGGGTAGAATACTCAGTATATGTGTGTTGGGTTCATTTGATATATAGTATTGTTTAATTCAAATATCTCTCTGTTAACTCTCTACTCTGTTGACCTATCTAATGGATACAGTGGGGTATTGAATTGCCCTACTGTTAATGAGCTGGGATTAATCTGGGTCTTAAGTCCTGTAGTATTGTTTTTATGAAGTTAGGTAAACCAGAGTTTGGTGAATATATGTTCATGATTGTAATATCTTCTTGATTTATTGTTCCTTTGATCAGAATGAAGTGGCCCTCTTTATCTCTTCTGATTAGTTTTAGTTTAAAGTCTATTTTGTCAGATACTAGAATTGCTATGACGGTTTATTCTTAGTACCATTCACTTGGTATTTTTTTTTTCCATCCTTTCACCTTAGGATAGTGCCTGTCCTTGAAAGTGAGATGAGTTTCTTCAGAGAACAAATAGATGGGTTGTTTTTTTTTTAATCCATTCACCTAGTCTGTGTCTTTTGACTGTGGAGTTCAGTCCTTTGATATTTAAAGTTATTAATAAAAGATGAGTATTGAATCCTGTCATTTTTATTTCTGTTTACTTTCTTGATATATCTTTACTTTTCCAGAGTTATACCTTCATTGAATTTCTTTTCACAACCCCTTGGGTATAGTAATTCCTTTCTTCAGCTCTGTATTGCTTTCAGAACTTTCTGAAGGGCTTGTTTTGTTCACATGAACTCCTTCAGCCTTTTTACATCATGCAAGATTTTTCTTTCCCCTTTGAATATAATAGACATTTTGGCTGGGTATAGTAATCTGGGTTGGCATCTGTGGTCATTTAAATCTGGGAATACTTTGGTCCAGGTTCTTCTGGCTTTCATAGTTTGCACTGAAAAGTCAGTTGCAATCTTAATGGGTTTTCCTTTACATGTGATTTGTTTCTCTTTTGCAGCTTTCAGTATTGTCTCTTTGTTTTGTACGTTTATTGTATTTACTATGTTATGCCATGGAGAGTTTCTTTTCTGGTCCTGTCTGTTTGGTGTTCTATATCCTTCTTGTAATTGTATGGGCATGTCTTTCTTTAATTTGGGGAAATTTTCTTCCATGATTCTGTTGAAGATCTGGTCCATGCCATTATTTGTGATTCTACTCCTTCCTGTATGCCTGTGATTCATAAGTTTGATCTTTTAATGGTGTCACACAATTCATGCATATTCCTTTCCTGTACTTTCTTAAATTTTTCATAATCTTTGCTACTTTCTTAAATTTTTCATAATCTTTGCTTGAGTGGTCTAGTTTGTCCAATTTGTCTTCCAGTCTTGATATTCTGTTTTCTTTTTCATTCATGCTATTGGTGAGGCTTTCTCCTGTCATTTCTAGTTGGCTTACTGAGTGTTTCACTTCCTTCTTCATTTCAGCCTCAGTAGTCTTCAATATTTCTAACTCTCTTCTGAATTCATTCAGAAGTTTATCCTTATCTTCCTTCAGTTCTTTAATTTGTTTGTGTGTTCTTTAAATTCACTGAATTCTTTTATCATGTTTATAATTATTCTTTTCAGTTCCATGCCCTCCATTATCTCTAGGGGGTTCACACTGTACTCCTCTAGAGGACTGCTGGTATTTGGTGGGGATATGTTATTTTGGTTTTTCATGTTACTAGTTTTTTTCTCTGTGATTTTGACATGTGAATTTCTTTTGCACTTTCTGATTCCTGTGTGAGGCTTAAGCCTTCAAGTTTAGGCCTGCTTCTTTTTGTAAACTTTATGTGCCTTTGTGGTTTACTTTTTTGGCATGAAAACCTGGTTCATCTAAGCTTCCTGTTCTCTCTTAGGATTTTATATTGTAATGGCCAGATTGCTTTTGTCTTCAGGAGTTTGCATAGAGGCCCAAGTCAGATGAGGATCAGATCTTTCAGGCTTTCTCCTAAGGTCTGGATCCCTCCAGGAAAGATTTTGGCCTCAAGAATTTGGGGATTGGACTGGCCTGGGAGCAAGACCCTGGAAAGATGCTGGTCTTGTGCAGGTGGTGGCATTGCCAGCCAGAGATGCTCAGGGAGATGGGGGTGGTAAGACGCCCCAAGGGCTCCTCAGGACTGCATTGAGGAACTGGGTTGGTCTGGATGCAAAGGATCAGGAAGGCGAAAGGTCTGCTCCTGTATCCAGGAAAGAGTTTGGTGGGTTGTGCAGCCTAAGGAAGCAGAGGGAGGCGAGGGTGGGACCAGGCCCAGAGGGCTCCTGGGGACCTTGACAAAGAACTGGGTCCATCTGGATGCAGGGGATCAGGAAGCAGTGGTGGCCCTGGGCCGAGAGGTCAGTCCAGGTGTCAAGGAACGAGGCTGGTGGACCATGCAGCCCAGGGAAGCAGAGGGAGGTGAGGGCGTGACCAGGTTCAGAGGGCTGCTGGAGACTGTGAGAAGGAACTGGGTTGGTCTGGATGCAAAGGATCAGGAAGCAGTGGTGGTCCCCCCCCAGGTGTCTGGGCCTCCAAGACAAGGAGTGGGACAGCACCCAGGCTAGGAGTAGAGATGGATGGGGGGAGATTGGAGGGTGAATGAGGCTGGGGGAGTCCAGGTGCAGACGGTGCAACAGACTTACCGAAGAGGGAGGCTGGCAGGCATTGCAGGCCCAGGGAAGCAGAGGGAGGTGAGGTAGAATACAGATTTTTAACTCATTTCATTGTAATGGTCTCAATTTATGTGTTATTTCTTTTTCTTTCCCCTGAACTGTCCTTTTTTTATTTTTCTTTTTTTAAAAAAATAATTTATTGATATTTCATACATGAATATAAGGTGTTTTGATCAAATCCATGCCCACTCCCACCCCTCCAAATCCTCCCATATCTCCCCATCACTTTTTTTCTGATAATTTCTTGTACTCTTTCTTCTTCTTTTATTTTTTTAATGGGGCTTTTGGCTACTCTGAAATTCCTCCCTCTGAAGAGCCCACCCTAAAATCATTCAACAATTAGATAAAAGCTTTAGACATTTTTGGCCTTTGGAATGGAGCATGTTGCTTAGAGGCCCAAGATCATTGTGAGTTGTAGACAAGAAACTGGCTACTTTTGTTTGGGGTCGTTTTACCCAAACTTCCTAGGCAATTCCTACATCCTATTCTTATCACACCATCCTCTGAAGGGGTTACCCAACTTGCAGATAGGGAATCTGGATGCAGATGGCTCTGACTTCTGCCATTCTGAACAGGGATACAGGGTGAAGCAACTGGAGTACTCTTCAGTGGGTCTATCTAAAAGACTCACAAATTGAATATTTCTTATCAGTATGGAGAAAAGAAAATCCTTGACTGGTGAATAGAAGTGGTGAAGGAGAAGTAAAGGCAAGAGTAATTAGCATTACAAGTTCTAGACAGGGAACTAGAAAAAAGTCCGAACAGGGAAATTTTCAAATGTTCATATGAGAGTCCATTGGAATTCCTTGACAAGGGCTTCCAAAAGCATTCCTCTATTGGGGTCATCCTCATTTTTCTTTTGCCTGCCAAGGCTAAACTCGAGAGTGATGGATTCAGGATTTGCTTTCAGGTATTCTGATAGTTATTGGAGTGCTTCTATTCAGTGTCAGTTCCCTCTCAAAGGCTTCTAGATAAGGGAAGAAACAAATTTGTCCATTATTTTAGAACAATAGCGGGTTGTCACCCTTAACTACAGATTGGCACTACAGTACTGCAGACCAAGATTTGAAGTTTTACATCGGATCTGCACTTCCTGATTAAAAACAAAATCATCAATGAGAAATAATTGTCTAAATAACTTTTAATATGGACTTAAGCCTAATGTCCAGGAAATGTAATCCCTTAAACTTTTAAGGAAATATATTGATGACTATACTCTTTGGTTTTACTTTCTTTTTGGGTGTTTAAGACCATATAGTTGGCCCAAATAAATCAATTTATTTTTACATTTAAGGTCGTTTGAGGAACTGTTCCTCAGGGGTAACATCGACTTGAAAGGAGTCCCTGGCTCCTTTCTTTTACCAGTTCCATCTGTGTGATATAAGTAAAAATTCCTGCTCAACCATGTCTGGCCTCACTTGGAAGCATGAAAGAGATGTTTCCTCTCAGTTGACCCTCTTCTTTTTAAACTGGACACTGGTTCAAGTCCATCTCATGGAGTCTCCATGTCCTCCATGAACAAGAGGACAGGTGATTCAACACAGTTACAGGACATTTTGAGAGATGTTCCATAAGGTTAGTTCCACCAGTCTAATAGTTTTAATTACCATGTGCTATGTAGATAAAACTTAGGTAAAAAAAACAAACAAACAAATATTGTGCCAAAAAACCCCCAAATATTCTGAGATAAACCTTGACTAGATATATATTTTGTCCCTTAAACGAGTTGACTAAACTATGAAATTAGAAATTTTGAGATTATGTGTATATTATTTTTGTCTCTTGCTTTATAAATCATAACAAAGTTACACAGACCTTCATCACTTGCTTAGGATTTCTCATTTTTTTCTGTCCATTTTGGAAAATATCTCATGCCCATATTTTTTAACATCTTTTACATTCTCAATTTCTTCTTTTTTTAAAATAATTATGAGAAATAATATCATTAACAAATAAATTATCCATCTGTTGTGAGAATTCTTTTCCTGGGGATACTAAGCAATGCTTATTCCCTTTTAAAGTTCTAGTATCAATCCAATGTTTGATTAAAGTTTTAATGGGGAACCAACAAATTTACTGAACTTACCAAGATATCTGAGGCATTGCTGAGGTGTATGTATGACCTGAGGGTGTGTACGCTGGAAAGCCATTACCCAGCGTAGGTCATGCTGTGTCTTTCTAGCCTTCCCCAGATTGTATACTTTACCTCTCCCCAAATCCAGGATACCATGTGTGATTAGGACCCAACTAAATACAGTTGGCTGGGAAGAGTTGTTGAATACTCCAGTGAGGGTACAATGACCCTGCTTGGCTCTCCTTTAATGAATGAGAACAACCACCAGCAAGCCCATTTTTGACAATATTTAGTGATCAGGCACAACCGAAGTCATGATGACAGTAGTTATTTCATGCAGAACAGACTGTTGTACAGCATCATCTTATTAAAAGTACATGAAATTTAAAAGGATTTGGTGTTAGGATCCATATATGAGGGGAAACATACGCTGTTTGTTTTTCTGAGTCTGTGTTACTTCACTTAGTATAACAGTTTCTAGATCTATCGATTTACCTGCAAATTTCATTATTTCATTTTCTTTACTGCTGAATAGATCTCCATTGTATAAATATATCACATTTTTGTTAACCACTCAACAGTTGGGGACACTTATGTTGCTTCCATCTCTTATTTATTGTTAAAGGAGCAGCAACAAACATGGTTGTACAAGTGTATCTACAATAGGATGAGTCCTTTGGGTACACGCCAAGGAGTGGTATACTCAGGTCTTATGGTAGGTTCGTTTTAAGTTTTTTAAGAGTTCTCCACACTGTTTTCCATAGGGGTTTCTCAAGTTTGCAATCCCATCAGAGTGAATGAACATCCCTGTTTCTCCCCATCCTCATCAGCATTTGGTATCATTTGTTTTCTTGATCCTAGCCAGTCTGATTGGGGTAAGGTGATACCTTAGGGTGGTTTTAATTTCCATTTCCCTAATTACTAACGATGTTGAACAATTTTTGAGATGCTTCTTAGCCATCTATATTTCTTCCTTTGAGAACTCTCTGTTTAGATCTTTAGCCCAACTGGGTCATTTGGTTTCTCAATTCTTTGTTTTTTAAGTTCTTTATATATTCTGTATGCTAAACCTCTGTCAGGCATGTCACTAGTGAAGATTTTTTTCCCATTCTGTGGGTTTTCTCTTCACTTTTTTTATTGTTTCTTTTGATGTACAGAAGCTTTTTAAATTAAAGAGGTTTTACTTGTTGATTGCTTACTTAATTTCTGAGCAACTTCTGTCCTATTTAGAAAATCCTTTCCTACATCTATATCTTGTAAGTTACTGTCAATATTTTCTTCTAATAGTTTCAGGGTTCCCTTTTCACACTGAGGTTTTGATCCATTTGGAGTTGACTTTTATGCAAGGTGAAAGATAAGGATCCAGTTTCATTCTTCTACAGATAGAGATCCAGTTTTGCCAGCACCATTTGTTGAGGATGCTGTCTTTCTCTATCGTGTGTTCTTGGCACCTTTGTCAAGTATCAGGTGGCTGAAATTGTGTGTACTTGGGTTTGGATATTCAATGATGTTCCATTGGGCTATGTGTTTATTTTGTGCCAGTACTGTGCTGTTTTTATGACAAAACTCTGTAGTATACTTTGAGCTATGGTATAGTAATCCCCCCAATGTCGCTCTTTGTGCTCAGGGTTGCTTTGGCTATCTGGTGTCTTTTGTGCTTCCAAAGGAATTTAAGGATTTTTTCTAATTCTGGAAGGTGTGTGAGGATTTTGATTGGGATTGCATTGAATCTATATATTCCTTTTGGTAGGATGGTCATTTTCACAGTATTGTCTTCAAATCCATGAGCATGGGAGGTTCTTCCATCTCCTGGTGTCTTCCTCAATCTCTTTCTTTCGTGATTTAAAATTTCATTGAAGAGATCTTTGGTGTCTTTCATCAGATTTATTCCAAGATATTTTAATTTTTTTCCAGCAGTTGTGAATGGGAGCATTTCCCTGTATTCTTTCTCCAATTGCTTGTTGTTGGTATACAGAAAGGTTACTGATTTTTATAGATTGATTTTATAATCTGCCACTATACTGAAAGTGTTGATCAGTTCTAGAAGCTTTGTGATGGAACTTTTGGGATCTCTTAGGTATAATATCATATCATCTGCAAAAATGATAGTTTGACCTCTTCTTTTCCAATTAGTATTCCTTTTATTTCCTTCTCCTTTCTTATTGCTCTAGCAAGAGTTTCAAGTACTATGTTGAAAAGGAGTGGAGGTAGTGGATATCCTTGTCTGGTTCCTGAGTTTAATGGGAATGCTTCCAGTTTTTCTCCATTTACAATGATGTTGGGTATTAGTATGTTGTATATAGCTTTAAATATGTTGAGGTATGTTCCCTCCAGTTCAATTTCCTCTAGGACTTTGAACATAAACGTATGCTGAACTTTGTACAAAGCCTTTTCTGCATCTATTGAGATGACAATGTGGTTTTTGTCTTGAGTCCATATGATTAATGATGTTTATTGACTTGCGTATATTGAAACATTCCTGCACCTGTGGAATAAAGCCTACTTGATCATGGTGAATGGTCTTTTTGGTGTACATCTGTATTCAGTTTGCAAGTATTTTATTGAGAATTTTTGCATCTATGTTCATTAAGGATATGGGTCTATTGTTTTCTTTTTGGGTTTTTTCTTTACCCGGTTTGGGTATTAGAATGATGCTGGCTCCATAGAAGGAATTTGGGAGTTCTCCCTGTGTTTTACCATTTTGAATAATTTAAGTAGTATTAGTTGGAGGTCTTCTTTAAATGTCTGGTAGAATTCTGCTGTAAATCCATCTGTGCCTGGGCCTTTTTTAGTTGGGAGACTTTATATTACTGTTTCAATTTCCTTATATGTTATGGTTCTGTTTAAACTGTTGAGCTCATATTGGTTTAAGTTTGGTGGTTCCCATGATTTTAGGTATTCATCCATTTCTTTTAGATTTTCAGATTTAGTAGCAAATAGGTTTTCAAAATGTTGCCTTATAATGGTCTGGATCATTTTATTGTCTGTTAATATGTTTCCCCTTTCATCTCTGATTTTGTTGATTTGAAATTGCTCTTCCTTTTTGTTAACTGGGCTAAGGGTCTGTTTATCTTGTTTAGCTTTTCAAAGAACCAGCTTTTAGATTCACTGATTCTTTGCTTTATTTTGTTTGTATTTCATTAATTTCTGCTCTGATTTTTTTATTTCTTCTTTTCTGCTGGGTTTGGGATTCATTTGTTCTTGCCTTTCCAGTGTCTTGAGCTGCAGTGTTAGGTCATTTATTTGGGCTCTTTCTTATTTTTTAATGTATCACTTAGAGCTATAAACTTTCTTCTTAGGACTGCTTTAAAGTATCCCCTAGGTTGTGTTGTGTTGTACTGTCCTTTTCATTGAATTCCAGGAATTCTTTTATTTCTTTCTTAACTTCTCCTTAGATCCAGCCATTGTTTAGGAGTGTGTTATTTAATCACCATGAGTTCATGAGTTCGTGTAGTGACTGGGGCTTTGTCCTCCAGTGTTGATTTTGAGCTTTGTTGCATTGAGGTCTGATAGATCGCATGGATTTTTTTTTTTTTTTTTTTGAGGTTTGTTTCATGGCCCAGTATGTGGTCAACTTTTGAAAAGTTCCATGAGGTTCTCAGACATTTTTGCTAGGTAGAGTATTCTGGGCTGGCATCTATTGTCATGTAGAACTGGAAATATTTTAGTCCAGGCTCTTCTGGCTTCAACAGTTTGCATTGATGTCAGCTCTAATTCTGATGGACTTTTCCTATATATATGACTTTTTTCCTTTTGCTGCCCTGTATTCTCTCTTTGTTCTGTATGTTTAGTGTTTTTACTATAATATGTCATGGGGAGTTTCTTTTCTGATCCTATCTATTTGGTGTTCTATGTGCTTCCTGTATTTGTATGGGTATGCCTTTCCTTCATTTCAGCAAATTCTCTTCTACATTCCTGTTTAAGATCTGGTCAATACCATTAACCTGAAATTCTCCTTCCTCTATTCCTATGATACATAGATTTGGTCTTATCATAGTTTCCCACATCTCTTGCATATTCCATTCCTGTGTTGTTGTTGTTTTTTAATTTTCCATAATCTTTGCTTGAGTGGGCCAGTTCTTCAACTTTATCCTCCAGTGTTGATATTCTGTTTTCCATTTCATTCATTCTAGTGGTGAGACTTTCCTCTGTTGTTTCAAGTTGGCTTATTGAGTTTTACACCTCCTTCTTCATTTCTGCCTTAGTTTTCTTCAATGTTTTATATCTTTTTTTTAATTCATTCAGAAGTTTATCCCTATCTTCTTTTAGTTCTTTGATTTGTTTGTTCGTGTGTTCTTTAAATTTGTTGAATTCCTTGATCATGTTTATGATTGATCTTTTAAATTAAGTGTCCTGGGTTATATCTAGGGGTTCTTCTTGTAGAACTCTTTTACAGGACTGGTTGAGTTTGGTGGGGACATAGTGTTTTGGCTTTCCATTTTATTATTCTTTCATTGTGATTTTGGCATGTGAATTCCTTTTAGTGTTTATGATTCTGATATGAGAATTAAGTTGAAGTATGCTTTTGTTTGTATTATCAGAGTGCCTAGGTCCTTTCCTTATTGATTATATAAACCTGGTTGGTACAGGTTTCAGTTTCTCTCAGATTTTATTTTGGAGGGAACTGAAGGTTTCAGATCAGCTAATAAGGAGCACCCACAGAAGCCCCAGTCAGGTTCCAGTCAGGTACACTCTGTCTTCTTTCTAAAGTTTGGACTCAGAGGAAATTTGGGAAATCCCTAAGGGAGGGAGTTATTTTGGGAGTCTCAGTTGATCTGTTGTGTTCTCAGCCCCTATGCAAGAGGTAGACCAGAATGCAGCACTCTCTAGTGTTCTGCTGAGATCAAAGCTGCTATACCAACATGGAGGTCAGAACCCACCCCCTCAGGCCATCTGCTAGGATCTCAGCCTTAGCCTACCAAAGCCAGATCTGCCCTGGGGCCTTGGGAAGGGCTTCATGAAATGCCAGATAGGGGGATAGGTATGACACAATTAGGGGAAGCTCACCACCACATGGAAAAGAAGGATTCCTGTGCTCTCAGGCAGTCCCCTGAGTTCTCATCCCCTATGCCAGAGGGAGTTCAGAGCCCAGCACTCTCTGATGGTCTGCTGAGATCACAGCTGCTACACTATGGAGGTTAGAGCCCACCTTCTCAGGCTTTCTTGCTTGTTTTCTTGGCATTTCTTTTAATGTTTCACTTTTTATAGGTGATTCTTTTAATTTGGATCTACATTTTCTTTCTTTTGATTAATTAGCTTAAAGGTCTGTTTATCCTGTTTATGTTTTGAAAGAACCAGCTCTTAGATACACTGATTCTTTTTTACTGTTTTATTTTTCATTAATTTCTGCTATAAGTTTGATTACTTATTTTGTCTATAGGATTTTGTTTTGGTTTATTCTTGTTTTTTAAATCTTGAGTTGCATCATAAGCCATTTATTTATGCACTTTCTGGCTTTTTAATGTAGGTGCTTAAAGTTATAAATATTCTGCTTAGGACTGTTTTAATGTGTCAAAGAGGTTTGGTTGTGTTCTGCTTTCATTTTTCTTTATTTCTAGGAATGCACTTTATTTCTTTAATGATTTCTTCTTTGACCCACATATCATTCAGGATTGTGTTATTTAATCTTCATGAAGTCAATAATTATTAGAATTTTTCTGTTGATTAGGCTTTATTTGATTCTAGTTAGATAGGACACATGCAGATATTTCAATATTTTTATTTGCTGAGATTTGTTTTTTCAACCAGTATTTTGTCTATTTTAGAGAAATTTCCATGGACTGTTGAGTAAAATGTGAATTATTTGGCATTTGCACTTTACTAAAAATTACTGCTGGGAAGTGCACACTCTTGGCTTCCAGGCTTGGTGCATTCCTCCCTCCTCCCACTGTCCTTATGACCAACTGAGAAAGTATTCTTCCAAACTAAAGTTTAGGGAATAATAGTATTTATTAAGCTTACTAAAAGAGCATATGATGTCAGTGAGGATTTACTTATAAAAGTATGGACACCCTTGGGCCTTTCTTTTCCCTACATCTCAGTTTCAGTTTCCTGAACCTGTGGTTGCTGGTCCAAGATGGTGAAGTGCTTCATCTTCTCTTACTTCCCAGGTGTCTTTCCTTAATCCCTCCTCCTCATGCAGTAGAAGCAGACCAATTGGGTGGGAGGAGTGACTGTCTCCCTCTGCCCCTCCCTTCCTACTGAGAATCTTAGGCTTCAAGCATTTTTTCAGTCAGTGGGGGAGGGGAAAACTATAGAAGATGACATTCATCTGTTGCTGTTCATTCAAAGGATACACCTACCCAAAAGCATGGAATACTCTAGATATTTGTTAGGTCCATTTCTTGGTATGATATCATTTAATTCAAGTTCTTATCTGTTTGTGTTATTTCCAGATGACCAGTCTATTGGAGAAAGTATGATACTGAAACCATCTACTATCACTGAGTTGAGGTTATTCTCTGTTTAAAACTTAAGTAGTATACTTTTCAAGAAATGTGTGCTAAAATTTGATGCATGTATGTTTACAATTGTAATGACTTCTTGGTTAATTATTTGCTTGACGAGAATGAAGTGTCCTCCTTTAATCTCTTCTGAGAAATTTTAGTTTGTAGTCTATTTTTTCAAATGTTAAAATAACAGCACTTAGTTATTTTCTGATACCATTTGCTTAGAAGACTATTTGCCATATTTTCACTCTTAAGTAGAAACTATTATTGAAGTCAAATTAGTTCTGTGTGGACAACAAAAAGATGAAGTTTGATTCCTCATCCATTCAAGTAATCTGTGTCTTTTGACTGTTGACTTGAAGTACGTTAAGATTTAAAATTACTATGTAATGGCAATGTTTTGATTGCTGTCATTTTTTTCTGTTTGTGATTTTAGTCTTATTTTGTGTTTCACTTATTATAACTTCATTTTTATTTCTTTCTTTAGCCTCTTGGCTATGTTTATTCTTCTCTTCAGTCCGTAGTGTTACTTCCAGTATTTTCTATAAAGTTGGGTTTGAGAGACATGAATTATTTTAGCCTGTTTATAGCAGAGGAGATTTTTCTTTCTCTTTCAACTATGGCAGGTAGTTTTCCTAGGTAAAGACATCTAGGTTCCTAGGTAAAGTCATCTAGGTTGGCATTTATGGTCTTTTAGAACTTGGAGAACATTTCTCCACTATCTTCTGGCTTTTAAAGTTTTCATTGAGATTCTAATTGTAATTCTTATGGGTTTTCAATTATATGTGACTTGTGGTTTTTCTCTTGTAGGTTTCAATACCCTTACTTTTATTATATTTATAGTTTTAAATCAAATATACCTTGGAAAGTTTCTTTTGAGGGCCTATTTGGTATTATGTATGATTATTGTAGCTCTATAATTAACTCTTTCTTTAATTTGGAGAAGATATCTTCTGTGATCCTATTGAAGATATGATCTATGCCACTCACCCTGGATTCTTTTTCTATGCCTATAATTAGAGGATTTCTTCTTTTCACGGTATCCCAAAGTTCCTGCACATCCTTTACTTTAGTATTTTTTATTTTTTCATATAATTTGATTGAATTGTCTAATTCCACTACTTTATCTTAAAATCCTTTACTCGATCCATTCTATTGGTAAGGTTTTGCCCTGAGCTTTCTTACTGGAGTACTGAGGTTTCAGTTCCACCTTTATTTCAGCTTATGCTTTCTTGTGTCCTTCTATCTCTTTACTGAATGCAGTTTCTAAATCCTGAATTTCCTTCATTATTTCATTATGCTGTATATGTTCTCTTGGACTTTACTCACAAGTTTATTCCTTCTGTCTTTGAGTTTGTTGAGATGTTTGCTCATGTCTTCATTAAGTGCCTTGAATTCCTTGATCATGTTTATGACTGCTCTTTGAAATTCTGGGTCCTGGGGTTCATCTAGGTAAATCTCATCAGAGAACATTTCTATGGGGCTAGTGCATTTGGGCAGGGGGATATATTGTCTGACCCAGTGGCAGTATAAATAAAGAGAAAAAAATGTATTTGGATGTTTAGGTTAGTACAGAAAGAAACTAATGATTATCAATCTTTTCCATGTGCTAGCACACTAAGGGTATCATATTAGTGCTATATAATAAACCCTGACTCCAAGACATAAAGTTATAATCTGGTACAGATTTTTGCAGAATAGTTAGACTCCACTTGAAGGAAGTTATTTCAACTGTCAGATACTGGAAGCATTTTAATCTCCTGGAAAAAGGCTGGACAAAGGAGAGCAGGCTAAACTGTTCGTGAACAATTTAAGCTCTATTTTTCTTGGATATAGGGTCTGATGTATTCCAAGTTAGCTTCAGACTTACTATATGGCTAAAGATGACATTGAACTCTTGCCTCTACCTGCCAAGTCCTGAGATTACAAGCATGCACCATCACTCCCAGTTCATGTAGTCCTAAGAATAAAATCTTGGCCCCATGAATGCTAAGCAAGCACTCTACCTACCACCTGATCTATATCAACAGCCCAAGTTAATGAGTTCTTAATGCCATGTTCTTTAATCCTCTCTTAGTAAAAGCATGTGATATGTCTAACTCCTCAAAAAAAAGGAAGCTGTATTCCACTCATTAAGCTGAGACTTAGGTGTGAGATTGTGATGCCAATATGGGAGAGAAAATAGAGAAACTATAAGCCAAGTGAAGATGCTTGGCAGACTGCTTTTGTTACTGAGGGAATAGAAAAACCACTCTTCCACTGAATAAGCATTTCTTGGGGTTTTTCTGGTTGTTAGAAGGATGTTGAAGGCCATCACAAGAGAACTGATATAGAACATGCATCAACATCAGCACACTATCATGCTGTTGGATTTGGATGATGATGTAATTGTCAGCCAAACGTTTCTCAAACCAAAGGGCCATGCTATCTTTAAGTGACCCTACTCAGCAGAAGAACAGCTATACCAACATCCCTCCAGTGCTCTTGTAAATCTCAATAGTCTCCCTATAGATCAATCAATTCCAGAGTCCAGCTCTTATCCTATTTAACTTAGGAGAGCAATCAGATCTCCACTTGAGATGATGCAATATCTGCACTTCTGGATTAAGAATGACTAAATAAATGGCACACGAAGAGCTAAGAGACAGCATCTGCCTATTCCTGTACATAATGGGAGTATCTTTAAGACCATCTTTGCTATAACCTGGCATGCTTCTCCCTTTATTGTTTAAGTTTCACACTGCAATCTTTTTCTTTTCTTTCCCATTGCAATCATTTTTGGCTTCCCCTTGCATTCATTCTCATAAAGTAAGGGGTTTACAGTAATAGCATCAGAATGGAGCTCAACTTCAGGCAGGAAAGGTTAAACATTTTTAAAAATATAAACCAGATAAATGTTTTAAAACCTCAAAATAGTCTTGGAGCCAGGATGCCTCTGTACCATCCCCAACCATTCTCTTAACAAAAGACACTCCTCTCATATGCAAGCTTCTCTTTGTCAGAGTTAAAGACTGGCTCCTCAGCAGTACACTCTGTGTAATTTAAGGTGACTCTCAGCACAGGAAAGTTCACTTCCATTAGCATGTTTTCTTTCCTAAGCACTCTCTTGCAAGTGCTGTAGTGTAAACATGAGTGCTTAGGAATATGAACATTTATTAAATAGTACTGATGAATATTTCAATACCTCAGGGAGAGCAATTCACAGCTCAGTCATTCAGGCTGTTTTAAGTGCAGCACAGGACAATTCCACTACATTTTCCATTAATATTTAATTGCCCATTTTATTCTGTTTACCTTTTTATTTAATATATAATTTAAAGCCCTTCTACTAAAAAGGGGGAAAAGAACAGCTGTTCATCTGCTTTTAACAAATCTCTAGTGAGAGCTTTTACTTCATTTAAAATTTATTGGAAAGAGTTTTTTATTTAGTATCAGTAACACAAAACCTTGGGTATTAAAAGTAAACCTTGGAAGCAATTCACATGCAAAAAGCTGAGCTATGACTTGGGTTTGATTATGTTTCCATTCCTGTGTGTCAGCCACTGACAAGGAACAACTTAATTGTCATATGTGACATTCTCACAAAACAGAACATGGTAACTCAGTCTGACACATTCTGACAACATGTCGGAATATTGTTAGGCATCCTGTGGAAAGTGAGTCGTCTCATTCCATCAGTGCAGATTTTACTGAAGAAATAAAACATGTCTCTGCTTGCTAAAGCACAAGGAAGTCACATATGTACATGGCCTCCAGGAGCCAGGGAGTCCCTGAGGTACTAAACATGACTCTTTCTGGGGCTTCTCTGTTTGTTGGCCTATCTCTTGCCCATGTCTCCTTGCTTCTAGTCATCAAAGTTCTGTGTGAGTCTGACTGGTAGTGGTGACCCTGACATCCACAGAAGTTCCCCAGATGTTGGTAGTCTCCCTGACCCTCAAGGTGAGTGAGTAAAGCTCACTCCAGAGCCACCCGGAAATGAGGGCCCTATCCTTTAATCCTAGATCACCAAGTATCTGTACATGGTGAATCATGAGCTACATAATTTCTTGTTTCTCTGGCTCAACTTGATCTGTGTATTGGATTCATCCCTCCTGTCTATGGTGCTGTATCCTGACTAATAGTCCCAGAATAGCAAAATAAGCTGTAATAAGAACCTCAAAATCACCATCACCACTGCCATTCCACTTCAGCTGGGGATTTCTTCTCTATATTTTTCAATAGTCAGTGCCTGTTCATTATTTCCTTCCCTGGTCTGTATTGTGGTTGGTTCCCTTTCTTTATCTGACACTTTTAATAGAAGTGTTTACACAATTTTCCTTCAACTCATTCATTCTTTTCATTCACTAATACTTGTTATGATCTCAGACAATTATTGTTCAGTGTACTAGAAGCATAGGAACACAGCAAGAAGGAAGTAGAAGAAAACAGGGAAAGGAAATGCAGGAACAGGAGGAGCAGAAGGAGGAGGGAGAAGGACAGCTTACACTGACTTTATCGCTTGACCTTGAGTTTTGCCAATGAATCATGTAGACAGAATGGTGTACTACATTGCAGAATCTTGGGATGTACCTCCAGATATGTCCAGAGTGCATCAAGATTTCCAGAAAGAAAAACAAAGACATCAGATATGACTATTATTTGCAGTATGTAATTTAAAGCCCTTCTACTAAAAGGAGGAAAAAATAGCTGTTCATCTCCTTTTAATAAATCTCTAGTGAGAGATTTTACCTCACTTAAAATTCATTTTAATGAGTTCTTTTTATTTATTTAATATCAGTAACATAAAACCTCAGGTATTAAAAATAAAACTTTGAAGCAGAATGAAGTCTACTTCTGCAGCTCTTGAGTCAGGCTGTTCTTGAGACTTGCTTTGGCCAATGAGATACCAATATATTAATTCTGTGCCTAGTCCTTGTATGCTTTTGTTTTCTTTGGATCTTGCTGCTGTTTGGATGACCTATAATAAATGAAGAGATTTCTGGGAGCTGAGATGAGACAAACCTGAGTTGAGAATAATCTGTACCAGCCAACCGCTGGACATGGTAGGATCCACCAAAAATTAGAAGAGCATTTCCCAATACCTCACCATTCACAGAGATATGAATGATCTTAGCAATGACCAAAGAAGTCAGATCAGTTTTCCAACATATTTGTGGCAATAAAAATACATCAGCTCATTAAGCATAGAGATGATTTGAAAAATCTATAATAGCTAATTGATAGCATAATTCTCAGTTAGGTTGACATAATTGTCAACTTTCTGTCTCCCAATCCTGTAGGAAACCTCATTCAGTCATATTTCAGGATTTGACAGTATGGACTTATTTCATGTAACAACAATAATTGAAGAAAGAAAGGTCAAGAAATTGAAAAGGAGTAGGGGGGGACGTGGGAGGAGTTGGAGAGTAGAGATGGAGGGTGGGAATGATGCACATATAGTGCTTATATATATAATTATCTTAAAAAGCATAAAGATGAGTTTTCTTCAAGTTCTACATATGGGGAGCTTGATCAAGCTCCTCAAAGTTAAGCTTAGTCCACAATGAGCTAAAAATAAAATGAGAACCAAAGATTGATAAAAGAAGAAAAATATAGTAAATTCATTGCAGGAGATGACAGTTGGGGTTAATTTATGCTACCTGAGAAAGGGTTCACATAACTCTAGGTATAGTCCTTTACTAACATCAGTGGATAAGCTCATCCTGTGAGGTAACAACACAGCTCAAATTGTGGTCACAATTTATATTTTCTTTTTTACTTTTATTTTATGTGTATGAGTGTATTGCATGTATGTAAGTACATCCATGTCATTCAATGCCCACAGAGGCCAGAAGACGGTGTAAGGTTCCCTAGAACTGGAGTTACATATGGTTGTTAGTTGCCATGAGGGTCCTAGGAATTGAAGCTGTGTCCTCCACAAGAGCAGTCAGTGCTCTTAACTACTGAGCCATCTCTCCAGCCTACAATTTATGTTTCCATCCCTCTTTCCCCATTACTGTGCATATTAATTCAATCACAGACATTAGGTGGGTTTGTGGGGAGACCTATTAATTCATCTTTTTTATCTCCAGAAGCTAGAGCTAAATTTTTACACATAGTAGTTTTTCAAAGGCTTTCTCCAATATTGTTGGAAATAGCTTGAGATGGACTATTGTCCATCATAAAAGCTTTAACTGGAAATATGTTCTTTTTATATAGAATATATTTATAAATACTTTACTGGAAGAAAAATTAATATAAAAATTGGAGTTCTATTTATATAGAACATATTTATAAACACTTTA